>NC_133662.1:52383152-52743152 GCF_037893015.1 Macrotis lagotis
CGTGATTCCTTCAATTTCTTTTTCTTCTCTTATTGCTACTATTAGCATTTCCAATACTTTATTGAATAGTAATGGTGATAATGGGCATCCTTCTTTTACCCCTGATTTTATTGGAAATGCTGAAAGTTTATTCCCAATACATATAATATTTATTGATGTTTTAGATAGATGTTATTTATCATGATAAGGAAAACTCCATTTATTCCTAAAATTTTTAGTGTTTTTAATAGGAATGGATACTGTATTTTATCAAAGGCCTTTTCAGTATTTACTGATATAATCATATGATTTCTGTTAATTTTGTTATTGATGTGCTTAATTATGTTGAGTGTCATCCAAATGTTGAACCATTCTTGCCTACCAGGTATAAATCCAATCTGATCATGGTGTATTATCTTAGTAATAACTTGCTGTAGTCTCATTGCTAAATTTTTGTTTTTGTTTTTTTAGCTTTTGAAAGTCATTGGGGTTAAGTGGTTTGACCAAGGCCACATAGCTAGGTAATTATTGAATGTCTGAGACTAAATTTGAACTCAGATACTCGAATCCAGGGCTAGTGCTCTATCCACTGCACCACCTAGCTGTCCCCTAAATAAATAATTTTTAAGATTTTTTCATTAATATTCATTTGGGAGATTGGTCTATAATTTTCTTTGTTTCAGTACTTTCTGGTTTAGGTATCAGCACCATGTAGGGGTTATAAAAGGAGTTTGACAGATCTCCTCCCTCTCCTATTTTTTAAATAGTTAATGTAGAATGGGAATTAATTGTTCCTTATATGATTGATAGAACTCACTTGTAAATTCATCTGGATCTGGAGAATTTTTAATGGTTTCTTCAATTTCTTTTTCTGAATGCAGTTAATTAAGTTATTTATTTCTTCTTCTGGTAATCTGGGCAGTTTGTAATTTTTAAATATTCATGCATTTCACTCAAGTTATCAAATTAATTAACATACAGAGTTTAGCAAAGTAGCTCAAAATTATTTGTTTAATTTCCTCCTTATTAGTCTTTGGTTCACCTTTTTTTCATTTTTGATACTATTAATTTGGTTATCATCTTTTTTTTTATAAGATTAACCTAAGGTTTGTCTAATTTATTGGCTGTTTCATAAAACCAACTCTTAGTTTATTTTTAGGAGATCAATGGTTTTCTTTGTTCAGTTTTATTAAACTCTCCCTTGATTTTCAGAATTTCTAATTTGGTATTTAATTGAGGATCTTGAATTTGTTCTTTTTCTGGCTTTTTTAGTTGCATACTCATTTAATTCATCTCCTCTTTCTCTATTTTATTCTTATAAGCATTTAGAGTTATAAAGCTTACCCTTAAAACTGCCTTGACTGCATCCCATAAATTTTGGTATGATTTTTCATTAATATTTTCTTGGATAAAATTATTGATTACTTTTTATTAATTTCTATTTGATCCACCCATTATTTAAGATAATATCATTAGATTTCAAATTAGTTCTTGGTTTATTTGACCCTGACCCTTTGTTACATGTAATTTTTATTACATAATGGTCTGAGAAATATGTATTCATTATTTCTGTCTTTCTGCAGTTGATTCTAAGATTCTTGTGCCCTGGTACATGGTCAGTTTTAGTATAGGTTCCATGTACTGTTGGGAAAACTATATATTCTTTTCTATCACCATTAAGTTTTCTTCAGAGGTCTTTCATATCTAAGTTTTCTAAGATTTCATTCACCTTCTTAACTTCAGTCTTGTTTATATTGTTGTTAGATTTATCTAGTTCTGAGAGAGGGAGATTGTGGTCTCCCATTATTAAAGTTTGCTGTCCATGTCTTTTGCAAATCATTTAGCTTCTCCTCTAGGAATCTGAATGCTTTACTACTAGTTGCATTCATGTTTAGTAATGATTTAGTTTCAATACCAATGATACCTTTTAAGAAGTTATAGTTTCCTTCATTATTCCTTTTAATGATATTGATTTTTGCTTTTACTTTATGTGAGATTAGTATCAGTACCCCAGATTTTTATTTTTGCTTCAACTGTGGCATAATACATTTTGCTCCAGCCTTTTACCTTTACCCTGTGTGTATATCCCTGTGTTTCTTGTAAACAACATATTGTAGGATTCTGGTTTTTAATTCATTCTACTGTCTAATTATATTTTATGGTACAGTTCATCCCATTCACATTTACAGTTAAGATTACTAATTCTCTATTTCCCTAAATGTTATCTTTTTTCATTTATATTTTTCTATTATTCCTCCTCACCAAAATTTTACTCATTTCCCCTTTGACATTTCATTTAAAACTTAAATTTTGGTTTATTTTGACTTATACCTTCCCTTCCCTTTTATTAGTCCCTTCTTCCCTTCCCTTTCCCTTTCCCTGTCTCCCCCTTCCATGTAGTTTAAGTCAGATTTTTAAACCAAAGTTGGAATGTATCTTATTCCCTCTCTGGGCTAAATCTATTGAAATGAATTTACTCAGCATTCATATTCTCCCTTCTTTCCCTCTTAAATTATAAATCTTTGTGCCTCTTCCCTTGCTTTTATTTATTGCTCTAAAAATCCAGTATCATCTAAAACAGATTGATTATTTGATTGCTTTATAAACTCATCTGATTATCAAGATATCACCATAGATTTTTAAGTTGATTTCTTTATAAACAGCATTGACTCAAATTGCATCAAATTATGATTACAAGCTTTTTTCTTACCTTTTCAATTATCATTCAAATACACACAAACCTCCTCAGGAGCCAAAGTATTCTTTAAAGCCATATAGTTTCTTGAACTATTTGTGACCCTCCCTTCAGACCTATTTTCTCTCACTCTTTACTTCCCCCCCCACACACACACACACCCAGGGACAGTATACTTATCCCCTTCTTAAGTGAAGCAACTCCTATTTTCTCTCACACATTACCTCCCTCCTTCCCACCCAGGGCAATTAACACCTTGTTCAAAGGAAGGCCTATTTTCTCTTCTACTTTGCCCACTCCCCACATACACAGATGGTATTTAACCCCTTGTTAATTGAAGCAGTGTTTAAGACAGACCCTGATCTAATTTACTTCAGGAATCTTAAAGAACTCTAAGCATTGGAAGGTTCTGTAGTTCTTATCTGAGCACTTTTCAAAGGTTTGTAAATTTTAATGACAATGATTCATGTTCTAGCATTTTATGATGGTTAAACTTCTTTAAGTACTGGGAATTCCTGGGAACTTTACAAATGATTTTAAGCTACAGAAACCCTGCCTCAGGTCCTCCCAGTTTTTGATGCCCTCATTAAACAAGGTGCTAAACACGGTGGTATTAAAGTGGGTCAAACAATAAAAAGACACAAATTAAAGTTAACACCCCTGCTTTTCTTGAGGGGTTTTTAATCTCAAACAGTGATATAATCTTGAACTGTCTTCACCTGACAAATTTAGACCCAAATATACTCATATCTTTTCTGTTCATTCTTTTCAATTATATTTTATCTATCAATTATCCTAGGAGAATTAAAGTTCTAAAGAATTAGAAGTGTTATATCTTCTCTATTTGGGTTGTATATATTTTGATAATCTTGACCAACATTGGTTTTGTGTTGTTGTTTTTCTTCCCCTTTTTTATTTATCTCTTTTTAATGCAGCTCTTGAGCTGTGTATTTGGCAATTGAATTTTTCCTGATAGTATATGCTGACGTTTGCAGGATAGTACATTCTGAGTTGTAATCCCAGGTCCTTTGCTCTCTGAAATATTCTAATACAAGTCTTCTGGTCCTTCAGTTGTTGAGGCTGATAGGTCTCATGTGAGTCTGATTATGTTCCCTTTGTATTTGAATTGTTTTATTTTTGCTGCTTGCAATATTCTCTCCTTTACTTGAGAGTTCTGGAATTTGACTATTACAGACCTTGGAATTTTGATCCCAGCATCTCTTTCCACATGGGTTCCATGAATTCTTTCAATGGTTATTTTGATATCTTGTTCTAGTAGATTTGGACAGTTTTCCCTTATAATTCTTTGCATGATGATTTCTAGGTTCATCTTTTGATCTAGGCTTTCTATAGTCCAATGATTTGTAGATTGTCTCTCCTGAAACAATTTTTCAGTTTATTTGTTTTGCCTAAAATGTACTTTTAATTTTCTTCAATTTTTTTTAGCCTTTTTATTTTGCTTGGTAGAACCTTGTATCTTGTAGTTTCTATTTGTTCAATTCTAATTTTTAATGTTTTATTTTCTTTCCTTAACTTTTTTGTTATTTTATCCAGTTGGCTATTTTTTACATTTAATGGAATTGATTTCTTTGGTCAATTTTTCCTATTTTTTTTGCATGACTTTCATTTCTTTTTTTCCCCATTTTTCTTCTTCCTCCCATCTTTGGTTTTTAAATTATTTTTTATGCTCTTCAATGAGCTTTTGTATTTGAGTCCAATTCATAGACTGTTTGATACTTTGCCCTATGAATAATTTTTCATTGCTTTCTTCTTCAGACCTGTCATTGTTTCATCTTTATCTGTAAAATATTTTTCCTATTGCAACCACTCTTTCAGCTTTTTTGTTCTTCTTTGCTGTTCTAGTTTTTCTTCTGGATTATTGGAAGTATAGATCCAAGCTCCACCCCCCGCCCCCGGGGCTGGGATTGATCCCTGGCTTCTTGTTGGTTAAGGTATTGTCTATGTAGTCCAGGCCTTGTCTTTGCAGATTTCCTTTTCCTCCTTTTCTTCAGGTATCTGACTAAACAGAGGATTACTCCCAACCTAGTCCTGTCCTTTACCACAGTGTTTTTCAGATTCAGACTTTGTTTGGGTTGGGATCCTCCCTACTGGCTTACTATGTAGCTGCTGGGACCTCTGCAATGGTTAAGTTGTTGGAACATGGATTTCACTGAGACTAAGAGCCTCCTGCTGGCTTTACTGCTCACCTGACGCCTAAACTTTACTTCCACTTTTCCCCCAAAGAGACACTGAAAATCCTCCATGAAGTCAAGAGCTAAACTTCTTTGAATCTTCTCTTTTTCTTGGTGGGATCTGTAGTGTGAATGTCAGAGCAGAAGCTTCATTTATCTATGTCAGGGAAAAGCTCCAGGAGCATGTTAGTTTCAGCATGTTAGCTTCATACCACCACCTTGGCTCCTCCTGGAAGTCCTAAATAACTTTTAAAGAACAGGTGGACCAAAAAGCAAATCATGGAAACAAACAAAAATACCATTCAACAAATTGATAACAAGTGGACATCATCCCAAAATTTATGGTATGCAGATAAGATAGTTTTAGGGGAAATTTTATATCTCTAAATTTATATATGAATAAAATAGAGAAAGAGAAGTACAATGAATTGGGTATGCAACTAAAAAACCTAGAAAAAGAACAAATTAATAATCCCCAATTAACTATCCAGTTGGAAATTCTGAAAATCAAGGGAGAGATTAATGAAACTGAAAAGAAAAAAAATGTTCTAAAAAGTAAAATTAAGTTTTAGTTTGTATTAGATAAATACACCATTATCAGATAGGATTTATATCAGGGAGGCAGGGTTGATTCAATATTAGGAAATCATCCAACATAATTGAACATATCAATTGCAAAGGCAACAGAAATCATATGATTACCTCAATTGATGGTGAAGCTAATTGGAAGAGTGGATAGAGTATTGGCCTTGGATTCAGGAACACAGGAGTTTGAATCTGATCCAAGACTCTTGACTTTTACAAGTTGTGTGAATTTGGGCAGGTCACTTAACCCTGATTGTTTTGTATTGAAAGCCATTGACAGTTTTTCTGATCCATATCTGATTCATATCTCCAGTAGAGAAAGTATGGCTGATGACATAACACAGCACCACCTCACTGAAATTCAATTCATGTGTTTCTCATGGCTTCATCTCCCTGATGTCCAGATCCTCTTCAAAAATGAAGGACATACATTAGGTGACAAAAAATCCTTTGATAAAATGCAACACCCTTTCCTATTAAAAACACTAGAATCTATTGGAATAAATGGAATTTTCCTTAAAATAATAAGCAGAATCTATCTAAAATCATCAACAAGTATTATATTTAGTGGGTATAAAGTGGAAACATTTCCAGTAAAATTGAGGTGTAACAAGCCTGTCCATAATCACCACTGATATACAATGTAGCATTATAAATGTTAGCTTTGGCAATAGAAAAGGAAAAGAAATTGAAAAAAATCAGAAATGTCTATGAAGAAGCAAAGCTCTGTGTAGATGATATGACAGTATACATAGAGAACCCAAGAAAATCATCTAAAAATCTACTTGAAACAATTAACAAATTCAGTAATATGGCAGGATATAAAATAAACCCACATAAATCATCATTTCTAAATATGAACAATGAAACTGAAGAGCAAAAGATAGAGAGGGAAATTACATTGAAACTAACTATAGGCATCATTAATTACTTGGAAATCTATTTTCCATGTCAAACCCAGAAACTATATGGACACAAATAAAGTCAGATCTAAACAATTGGAAAAATATAATAACTCCTGGTTAAGTCGAGCTAATATAATAAAAAATGACAGTTTTACCTAAAATAAAACTGCCAAATAACTATTTTACTGAGTTAGAAAAATGGTGACAAAATTGATCTGGAGCAACAGAAGGTCAAAAATATCAAGGGAAGTGATGAAAAAAATGTAAAGGAAGATGGCCTAGCTCTACCAGATCTAAAACTATACTATATACCAGCAGTAGTCATTAAAATTGCCTGGTCCTGGTTAAGAAACAGAGTAATGGATCAGTGGATTACTAAATGACTACAGCAAACTACTATTTGACAAAAGCAAAGACATTAGCTTCTGAGATAAAACTCACTATTTGACAAAAATAGTTGTGGAAACTGGAAAATAGTATGACAAAAGCTAGGCCACATCTCACACACTGTAGAAAAATAAGTTCAAAATGGGTTCAAGAAGCATAGATCAATTAACAGACCAAGAAACACTTTTATATTTCAGATTTATGGAAAGGGGAGAAATTTATAAGCATATAAGAAAAAAAATACTTTATAAATTGCAAAATGAATGATTTTGACTGTATTTCATTGAAAATTTTTACACTAATAAAATTAGAAGGAATTCAGAAAGCTAGGAAACAACTTTTACAGCTAGGGCTTTTGATAAAGGTTTCCTTTCTAAAATATATACAGAATAGCATCAAATTTATAATATTACAATTTATTCTCCAATTGATAAATGAACAAATGGTATGAACAGTTTTCAAATGTAGAAATTAACACTATATATAATTGTGTGAAAAAATGCTCCAAATCATTACTGATTAGAAAAATTATAATTAAAACAACTATGAAGTTCCACCTATCCACATATCAGACTAACTAAGGTTACCAAAAGGGAAAACACTCAATGTTGGAGAGATTATCGAAGGATTGGGACATTATTGCATTGCTGGTGGAGTTGTGAACTGATCAATCTATTCTGTAGAGCCCTTTGGAACTATGCTCAAAAAGCAATAAAACTGACCATACACTTTGATCGAGCAATTCTAATACTAGGACTATATCCAGAAGAAAAATGGCATAATTACCACATGTCCCAAAATATTCATAGCAGCTCATTTTTGTAGTGGGAAAGAATTGGAAATTGAGGGGATGTTCAAAAATTGTGGAATGGCTGAACAAATTATGGTATATTAATATCTTAGAATACTATTTTTCTATGAGAAACAATGGTCAGACTCTAGAAATATGGAATGAATTATACTGATACTGTGTGAAAGGAGAATAACCAGGAGAACATTCTGTACATTAGCAACGTGTGCTGATCAACCTCAATTGGTGCAGCTCCTTCCTGCAGTTCAAAGATCAAGGATAAGCCTAAGAGGTCATCTTTGGACAAAAATCAAAATAAAAAAAAAACTTTCAGAATCTGAATTTGCACTACATTCATTTAAAAAAAAACTCAAGTATTTCTTTCCTATGTCATTGTTTTCTTTAATCCTAATTCTTCATATTGAATATGACTAATCAATAAATATGTTAAACTCAAATGTGTATATAC
Organism: Macrotis lagotis; assembly: GCF_037893015.1. NCBI lineage: Eukaryota > Metazoa > Chordata > Mammalia > Peramelemorphia > Peramelidae > Macrotis > Macrotis lagotis. The sequence goes on from NC_133662.1 coordinate 52,391,155, forward strand.
AATATTCACCTAACTGTTCACTGCTGAGGAGTAGGGAGTGGGAAGGGAGGGTGGAAGGAAATTATGTAACTTAAAATTGTACATATGCATGTGGATGAATGTTGAATATTTTCATAACATGTAATTGGAAAAATAAAATATCAATTAAAAACCATGTAGGTATGTGACAGATAAAAACAATGAAGATATTAAAATAGATTAGAATTAGAGAAGAAGGTAGAAGCAATAGAGGATAAGTTATACCATATGAAGAGGCATAAATGTCCTCTTATAGGAAAGCGATAGAATGCAGGGTATCAGCACTGAGCAAATCTTGGTTTCAACACATTTAACTCAAAGAGTGAATAACACGTATTTCCAATTCAGTCTAGAAATTTATCCTACAAAACAGGGAAGTAGGAGGGGAAGGGGAAAGAAAAATGAAGGAAGAAATGAAAAAAGGAGGGGAAACCAAAACATAAAGTGGAAAGGAACAAGAAAAGGGAAGGTTAGTGGTGCAAAGGAGGATAGATTGAGGGTAACAGCAATTAAAAGCAAAATATCGTAGATGACTGGTGGGGAAGGAAAGAAAAGGCAAAAAATACAAATGATGGAAATTAGGATGAAGGTAAATACAGCTACTAATCATTACTATGAATGTGATGCAAAGACCTCTCCCATAAAATAGAAATAGCTAGCAGAGTGGATTAAAAACAGGAATCATCCAATATGTTGTTTTCAATAAACACATCTGAATGTGAGAGATACATACAGGATAAAGGTAAAAGACTGGAGCAAGATATATTATGCTTCAGCTGAAGTAAAAATTATCAGCAGATATAAAGGGAAAAGCAGAGATAGCAAAAGGAAAAAGAAATTTAATTGAAAATGCAAAGAAAGGAAATCTTATCTTCCAAAAGGGTACCACAGCCAATAAAGTAATTTAAACATTAAACATAAATGCACTAAGATGCATAGCAGCCAGATTCTTACAGGAGAAGTTAGATGAAATCCAGGAAGACTTAGAGAGTCAAACTATAATAGTGATGGGGGGTGCAACCTTTCACTCATAGAATTAGATAAATCTAACAAAAAAAGAAGAAAGTTAAGAAAGCAATTATAATTTTAGAAAAATTTTGATATGACAGGCCTCTGAAGAAAATTGAATGGGAATAATAAGGAATTTATCTTCTTTGTAATATATGGCATCTAAAAAAGGGCATAAAATTTTCATAATAAAGTGAAGAACATCACATTTGGTAAATGCATCCTTTTTAGATCATGATTCAAGAAAACTACAAAATTACATGTAATAAAATGATTGGAAATTAGTCACAATATAAATAATGATTAAACCAAAAAACAAAGCAAAAAAAATTGACAATTTCATCTAAAATGTAGATAATGATGAGAAAACATATCAAAGCTTATAAGATGCAGGAATTATTAGGGAAAATTTTATATCTCTAAATATTTTCATGAATAAAATAGAAAAAGCAAAGGTCAATGAATTGAATCTTCAGTTGAAAAAGTGAGAAAAAATCAAAATAGAATACCCTAAATAAATCTCAAATTGAAGAACAAATTATAAATTATTAAATAGAATGTATTTGAAAACATTAAGAGGAAAGAGTTCTTTAAAATTTATTGTTTTACATATATATATATATATTTATTGTTTTACATATATATATATATTATTTGTTTTCCAACTATATAGAACAGAAGTTTCTACCTATCATTTTTTGGGAAGATATTGCATTTACACATTTTCCCCACCCTCCTTTCCCTTCCCTTCCACCCCAAAGAAGGCAGTCTGATATTCTGAAGCTTCTTTCCATGCTATACATTGATAAAAATGGAATGCACTGAGAGAAAAATCATATCCTTGAAGTACAAAAATATTGTAGATTGCAAAATTATGTAGAACATGACAACTTTTAAAAAGAAATTGATAGTAATATTCTTTGTTTAAAACTTGACTGTTCTTTCTCTGAATACAGATGGTATTCTCCATTGCAGAAACACTAAAACTCTCCCTGATTAGTGCACTGATGGATTGAGCATGTCAATTAAAGTTGATCATAACCCTCATGTTGTTGTTAGCATCCAAAATGTTCTATTAGTTCTGCTGCTTTTGCTCAGTATCAGTTCATGTAGTCTGGGATTCGTTGAAATTCCATCCCTCTTGGTTGCTAATAGAACAAGAATGATCCATATTGTATATATGCCACAATTTGTTCAGCCATTCCCCAACTGATGGACATTCATTTAATTTACAATTCTTTGTTATCACAGAGCTGCTCCAAATATTTTTGTACAAGTGCTTCTTTTACCCTTTTCATGATCTCTTCAATATATAGATCCAGTAGTGTGGTATTGCTGGATTAAAGGGTATGCACATTTTTATTGTCCTTTGAGCATAATTACAAACTGCTTTCCAGGAATATTGGAGCAGTTCACAGCTCCACCAAAAAATGTATTTGTGTCCTAGATTTCCCACATCTCTTCCAACATTGATCATTGTCTTTTCTGATCATACTAGTTAATTTGACAGGTGTGAAGTGGTACCACAGAGGTGCTTTAATTTGCATTCCTCTAATCCATAATGATTTAGAAAAATCCAATTTTTCATATAACTAAGGATAACTTGATTTCCTCATCTGTAAATTGCCTTTGCATATACTTTGACCATTTGTCAATTGGGGAATGACTTGCTGGGTTATTTTTTTGATAAATTTGACTTAGTTCTCTATATAGAGCTAAGTCTTAGAAACATATTCTCTGCCATAAATACTAGTTGTAAAAATTGTATCCCAATTTACTATATTTTTTATCTTGGTTATAGTTATTTTGTTTATGCAAAGCTTTTTAATTTGATATGATCAAAATTGTCTAGCTTGATTTTAATGATGTTCTACATCTCCTGTTTGGGATCTGACAGTTAAACTATTCCTTGTTCTAATAGTCTGTTTATAATACTGTCTTTTATGACTATATCCTCGACCCATTTTGATCTTATCTTGGTATAAGGTGTGAAATGTTGGTCTATTCCAATTTCCTGCCATACTAACTTCCAATTTTCCCAAGAGTTTTTGTTGAATAGAGTGTTCTTTTCCAAGAATATAGGCTCTATGGGTTTATCAAACAGCAGATTACTTTAATCATTTTCTGCTGTTTCTTTCTCACCTAGTCTATTCCACTGATCCACCATTCTGGTTTTTAGACAGTAGCAGACAGTTTTGATGATTGGTGCTTTATAATATGATTTTATATCTGGTAAGGCTAAACTACCTCCTTTTGTACTTTTTTCATTAAATTCTTTGATATTCTTGACTTTTTGTTTCTCCATATGAATTTAGTTACAATTTTTTCTAGCTCATTAATTAATTTTTAAAATTTGGTTAGTAAGGCACTAAATAACTAGTTTAATTAAGGTAGAATTGTCATTTTTATTATATTAGCATGGCATATTCATGAATAGTTGGTATTTGCCCAGTTATTTAAATTTGATTTTATTTGTGTGTAAAGTGTTCTATAGTTATTATCATAGAGTTTCTGAGTCTGTCTTGGCAGACTATTTTATCCTCTGATTCCCTGCTATTAGGGCAATTTTCTTTCACTATTCCCTAAGTTACTAATTGTTCTTAGAGTTTTGTTTTTTCTAAATTATAATTCCTTGAATTCCTTTTTCTTCACTTATTGCTAAAGCTAAAATTTTTAATACAGTATTGAGTAGTAGTAGTAGTAGTTATAATGCTTGTTTCATCCCTGATCTTACTGGGAAGCCCTGAAACTTATTCCCATTGCATATAATGCTTTTTGATGCTTTCAGATAGATACTGCTTAACATCCTAAGGAACAATCTATTTATTGCTACTCCCTAAGAAAAAAAAATCTCATAGATGAAATTAGAGTTCCGTCTTTACCCATTTTTCCAAAGAGTTTATATAGGATTGGAAACAATTGTTCCTTAAATATTTGAGAGAATTCACTTGGGAATCCATCTTGCTCTGAGATTTCTCCTTAGGGAGTACAATGATGATCTGTTGAATTTCTTTGTCCAGGATAGGGCTCTTAAGGTATTTAATTTCATGTTCATTTAATGTGGGCAACATATTTTTAGAAAATATCCATTTCACTTTGATTATCAAATTTATTGGTATACATTTGGGCAGTTAGATTACCCCTTAAACCCAAACCATGTCCCGTTTTTCCTCTTTTTCTTTGCCCCTTTTCCTTCCCTTCCATTTTATCCTCCCTCCCTTCCCCTTTTCCCTTTTCAAACTTGAAAGGTATGATAAGTTTCTTACTATAAGATTCAGGCCTTTCCCCCTTCTTTCCCTCTATTGCAATAGGTCCTTTGCACTTCTTCATGTAATGTTATTTACTCCATTCAATGTCCTCCATCCTCCTTTCTATTTACTGGCCCACTTTTTAAGGAAATATTGTTTTTAATTCATTTTGTCAGAGTCATAGACAAGTCATGAGTGTCCATTATTTCTGGCTAAGCATATTCTCTCATATAGAGTTACAATTCTCAAGTGTTATGAGAAACTTTCTCCTAGGTGGGGATATTGCCAGTGTCATCTTTTTGGATAGTAGTTTTTTTTTTTATTTTCCTTTATTTGCCTTTTCAAGTATTTCTTGAGTCTCCTGTGTGAAGTCTAAATTTTCGATTTCGCTTTAGTCTTTTCACCTGGAAACATTGGAAGTCTCCTGTTTCATTAAATATCCATCTTTTCCCCTGGAAGTGTAGGATCAGTTTTGCCAAATATTGAATTTTGGGCTGCATTCCAAGGTACCTTGCTCTTCAGAATATTGTATTCCAGGTCCTTCATTATCTTAATGTTGATTCAGCCAGTTCCTGTGCAATCCTTACTGTGGTTTCTTGGTATCTAAATTGTTTCTTCCTGACTGTTGCAAGATTTTGGGTGTTTTCATTTGGGATCTCTTTCAGGAGGGGATCAATGTATTCTTTGAATAACTATTTTATCCTCTGATTCCCTGCTATTAGGGCAATTTTCTTTCACTATTTCCTGAAATATTGAGCCAGACAAGTTTTTTCTCCTCAATGTTTTCAGGAAGCCAAATATTTCTTAATTTGTCTTTCCTGTATCTTTACTCTAGGACAGTTGTTTTGCCAATGATATATTTTATATTTTCTTCTACTTTCTTTTTTGATTTTTTGCTTTTGTTTAACAGACTTGTTATCTCATGAAGTCATTAGTTTACATAGACTCCATGATTTTTTTTAGAGAAGAGTTTTCTTCATTTACCTTATGCAACTCCTTTTCCAATTGGTCAATTCTATTTTGAAAGCGTTGTCCATTTGCCCAATTGTGGTTTTGAAAGAATTATTTTTGTTTTTGCATTTATCCTATTTTATTTTCCAAGGATTTCTTTTCTTGTTGCAAGTTTTTAATTTTCTCTTGTGATTCTTTTCCCAATATTTTCCAATTGATTTTTAAACTCTGTTCTGATCTCTTCTGAGAAAGTCTTTCTGGGCTAGAGATCAATTCATATTCTCCCCAGAAATTCTAGATCTCTGTGAGTTAGGACCTTTGTCTTTGAGGTAGCTTTCAATGGACCCTGCTTTCAACTGGCATTTCTTCCTTTTCCTTGGATATTTTGGTGGGGGAGGGGCTGCTTCACAGAAGTTTGCTGTTGAAATCCTTAGAGGTTTTGCTCACTAGGCTTAGTCATTCCAAGTGTGCTGGCCAGTAGAGGATGTTGGTTGCTTTCTCTGGTATGTCTGTGACCTTGATAATGGCCCAGTTCCTATGCCTGGTGGTGGTGGTGGTGGGGTGAAACACTATCCTGGATATCCCTGAACAATGTGGACTGGCTCCTCAGGCCAGTTAGTTAATCTCCTGCTGCTCATAACTGAGCCTGGGGGGGCGGTGAAGGGGTGGCAGGGTTCTTACTATATTTATTCTAGGAAGAGTCATTTTCTCCCACATGGCTGGGGGAAGGGAACTCAATTGGAAATATGGGGACTCTGTTGAAAATATGGGGCTTGCTGCCCTTGTCTTCCAGACCAGTTGAGCTGACAGCTCAATGTCTAGCCACACTCTAAAACTCTCCTGCCTGCCTCATTGGAGCTTTCCTGCCTGCTGCTCACACAGCCAAAGCTTCCACAGCTGTTGTCTGGTTAGTCCCGGGCCTTACCCTGCTACCTCAGCTCTGGCTCTCTGCACTCTACCCCCAGTTCACCCATACTCCCCTGAGACAGACCTTATTGGTAAATGTTCTCCTATCGTTTTTTTTCTGTGTTTTGTGGATCCAAATTCTGTCAAGAGGCTTGATTCTTATTAGTTCTAAGGGAAAGCCAGAAACCTTAGGACAGTTCCTGGCTTCTTTCTGCCATCTTGCCAGAATGCCTCCAAATTTGTTTTTTAATGAAAAATAAATGGCTCATACCTAAACCATAAAATAGAGAATGAAAATGATAAGCCCAATTAATTTTATGGATATTGATACAGAAATTTTGAATAAAATATTATCAGAATAATTACAGCAATTTATGTTTAGGTTAATAGATTCTGACCAAGTGATTTTTGAAAAGATTGCAAGGTTTTTTTCAATATTAGGAAAATTATAAATATAAATTAAAATCAATGGCAAAACAAACAGAAATCATGTAATTTCAATAGTTGCCAAAATTCACATAAATCATCATGATTTATATATATATATATATATATATATATATATATATATGTATATATATATGTGTGTGTGTGTGTGTGTGTGTGTGTGTGTATAAATAAGACCAAAAAAGTCAAGAGGGACTAGATATAGAAATTCCATTCAAAATCACTTTAGACAATTTAAAATATTTAGAAATCTACCTGCCAAGTTAAACCTAAGAACTATATGAACACAGTTACTAAATACTTTTCACACTAATAGAGACCTAAACAATTGGGAAAATATACATTTCTGATGGATATATAAATCTAACATAATAAAAATTAATATTATAAATAAATTAATATGCTAATTCATTGTATTATGAATCAGACTACTAAGCTTATCTTTTATTAAGAAAAAGTAAATATCTGGAAAAACAAATTGCCAATAATATCAAAGGAATTAATGAAAAAATATAAAAAAGATTGTTATTTGACAATGCCAGATCTAAAACTATATTGCAAAGTGTCAATCATCTTAAATATTTGATACTGTCTAGGAAATACAGTGGTGAAGGAGTGGAATAGATTTTCTAAAAAAGAAACTGTAGTAATTGACTATAGTAATCTACACTTTGATAATCTCAAAGCCATAACCTCTGTGATAAGATCTTGTAGACAAAACCTATTGGAAACACTGGGAATTACTATGATAGAAACTAGTCATAGAATACCATTTCACATCAAATAGTAAGATTAAGTCAAAATGAGTACATGATTTGCATATTAAGGATGATGGATTTATGGAGGTGGAAAAGAATTTAAGACCAAACAAAATACAGAGTATATTATATAATGCAAAATAAATAAATTTTATTACATTAAATTAAAAAATAATCTTTGTGTACAAAGAAAGGCAATGCAACCAATATTAGAAGAAAAACAGAAAACTGGATGAGTTTTTAAAACAGTGTTATCTAAAATATTTAGTGAATTTGGTCAAATTGATAATTCAAGTAATTCCCGATTTTTTAATGAGCAAAATATATGAACAGGCAGTTTTCAGATGAAGAAATTAAATCTATGAAAAAATGTTCTAAATCACTATTGATTAGAGAAATGTAACCTAAAGGAATTCTGAGATACAAACTCATGCTTATCACACTCATCATACAGAAAAGGGAAATGAAAAATATTGGAATGGATGTGAGAAAATTGGGGCTCTAATTTACTGATGGCAAATTTGCGAACTGATCAAAGTCTTCTAGAGAGAAATTTGTAATTTTGTCCACAGGGCTATTAAATTGTTCATAAACTTTGATACAGCAATTCTTCTACTAGGTCTATAACCCAAAGTGATCATAAAATAGGGGAAAAGGATCCATGAGGGGATGTTCATCATTTGGGGAATGGATGAATAAATTTTTGTAACGTAATGTAATCTTATTGCTCTAGAAGAATCAAGATCGTGCAAATTTTAGGAAAACCTGAAAATTTACATGAACTGATGTTAAGTGAACTGAGAAGAATCATGATAACATTGTACGCATTAACAGCAATATTGTGCGATAATCAAATTTGATAACTCTTCTCAGCAGTACATTGATCAAAGACAGTTATAAAAGATTTGAAATGGTAAATGTCATACACATCCAGAGGGGGAAATACTCAATCATGTCTGAATACAGAATAGAACATAAGATTTTTGAGTTTTAGAATTTGTCATTTGTTTTGTGTTTTTCAAATTTTCTTCTGATTCTTCTTTCACAACATGAATATTATGGAATCATCTTAACATATTTGTTCACCTATAACACATCAGACTACTTGTATTTCTGGAGAGATAAGAGGAAAGGGAAAGTGGGAGAAAAAATGGAAATCTTTATCTTACATAAATGAAAGTTGAAAACTATCTTTATATATAACTGAAAAAAATAACAAAATAATATTAACTGGTTAAAAAATTGAGGGATGAACTGATTTGGGTTTCCTAACTTCATTCACAAATAACTGTTATTTGACCTTATGGTAAATAAAAAAAATGTTTCTGTGTGTGTGTGTGTGTGTGTGTGTGTGTGTGTGTAATAAATCATGTGAAATGATAACATTTATCATTGTCAAATTCTTAAAAGAAATTTAAAGTGAAAAATAAATCATCCAGATGCAGAATCCTCTACATTCAAATATAAAATACATCTATTCAGAAGTTGGTATGCAATGATTAAAGTATTTGAGAGAGGTTTAGCATGCTTGGGAAAGTTTCTTTTGTAAATGTTGTTCTTCAGTACTTAATGTTTAATTCAATGTTATATTTTTGAATTCCCTCTGGACTGAGTGGGAAGGACTAAAACTGGAAACACAGAATGTGAAGTTGTTTGGGATTTATTAAGAGAGGCAGAGATCTTATTGGATAAGAGAATAGTGATGAGTTAAGAACTAATGGTTAACTTTGTGTGGTATTCAACCTGACATAGTGGGTAGGAATGCTCGGTTCATCCTGAATAAGGGAGATAGATGCAGAGTTAGACAATCTTAGGAATTTTGCACCATTTTGCATTAAAGAAACTTTCTTTTCAAATGAGAGATAGCAATTTAATTTATCTGTTAATGACATTAATAGTTAAAATGGTTTCTACATGCTACGTATCTTAAAAATTAAAAAAGAAACATTTTACCAACTGGAGGATGATGAGGACCAGTACTCAAGCAGTTAGCAGACGAATAGTTTCCTGTAATGAGGATGATCCTGAATAGAACAATGTCATGCAAATCTGTCATCAAGAGCTGTGAGTTACTCTAAAAATTACTCTGAATGTTCCTCCATTATGACCTTTCCTGGATTGGTACTTTAATTCTATACTCAAAATCCAGCATGAATTACATCATGGATTAAGTGATTTTGAGGGAGAGTATGGCATGGATATAGGTATGACTAATATCTAATATTACTCAATTTCTTTGATATATGAATATCAATTATTATATTTTTATTCATTTAGTTTTGGTACCAAATTAGTCTATATGCTTTAAGAAAAAAATATCTCATTTGAAAAACAAATGACTTTGAAAATAGATAGGAGAGTTTAAGAATTATTAGTCAAGGGGTGGCTAGGTGGCAAAGTGGATAGAGCACCAGCCCTGGAGTCAGGAGGACCTGAGTTCAAATCTGGCCTCAGTCGCTTAATAATTACCTAGCTGTGTGGCCTTGGGCAAGCCACTTAACCCCATTGCTTTGCAATAAAAAAGAGAATTATTAGTCAACCTAAAAGTCATTGGGGTTAAGTGGTTTGCCCAAGGCCACACGGCTAGGTAATTATTAAGCATCTGAGGTCAGATTTGAACCCAGGTACTCCTGACTCCAGGGCTGGTGCTCTATCCACTGTGCCACCTAGCTGCCCCATTTCTTTTTAGGTTTTTGCAAGGCAAATGGGGTTAAGTGGCTTGCTCAAGGCCACACAGCTAGGTAATTGTTAAGTGTGTCTCACCCATGGCCACACAGCTAGGTAATTATTAAGTGTGGCTTGCCCAAGGCCACACAGCTAGGTAATTATTAAGTGTTTGAGACTTGATTTGAACCCAGGTACTCCTGACTCCAGGGCTGGTGTTTTATCCACTACACCACCTAGTTTCCCCTAAAAGTCATTCTTTAAAAAAAAAAAAAGGCTTTTCAAGATGCTCCAAGAAATTATTGAGCAAAATTGTATTGTTATCCTAGAAAGAGAAGGTAATAGTGTCACTGAAAAAATCCACCAATCACCTACCAAAAGAGATCCCAAAATGAAAACTTCAAGCAATATTTTAGCCAAATTTAAGAATTACCCAGAAAAGGAGAAAATAGTGTAGGCAGTCAGAAAGAAAGCATCAAAATACTAACAAGCCATATTGTGTATAGAACTGACTTCAAAGTTTCTACATTAAATGAATAGAAGACTTGGAATATGATATTCAGGAAGGCAAAGGATTTTATTTTAGAAACAAGAATCAACAACCCAGGAAAATTGAGAATAAACTTCAAAGATGGAAATTCAATGAAAAGGAACTTTCAAACTTTCTTAAATGAAAAGGCCAGAACTGAAAAAATAATGTTCAAATATGATTCAAAAATGCCAAAAAAAGGTGAACAAGAGAAATATATTCAGTAAGCTTAAATTGTTTATATCCTTTTATGGAAATACAATAATTATTCCTTTGGGGAATTGTATCTCTATTAGGGCATTTATTTTTATTTATTTATTTTTAGTTTTTTTTTTTTTTAGTTTTTTGCAAGGCAAATGGGGTTAAATGGCTTGCCCAAGGCCACACAGCTAGCTGCCCCTCTATTAGGGCATTTAGAAGGTGTTTTGATAGAGAATATAGATATAAGTTGTTTTTTATATGATGATTTTAAAAGTTAAGGAATAAAAGATAATAATACTGGGTGAATATGAAAGGGAGAAGGAGAATCGGGCAAATTTTGTCACATAAAGAGGCATAAAGGATCTATTAGAGGAACAATGCAGAGGGAAGGGTGTGAATAATTTTCAAATTTTACTCTCATTGAAATTGATTCAAAGAGAGCATAACGTAAACACTCAGTTGGACTTGGAAATTTACCTTACTATATAGATAAGTAGCAGGGAGAAAAGGACATAAAAGAGACGGGGATCAATAGAAAAGAAAATAGAATGAGAGAAATGGTAGTAAGAATAAACATTGGGAAGAAGATAATGGGTTAAAGCAGATAAAATTATAAAAGTGGAGATATAATGAAGTGAAGTACAAAATTAGTAATCATAACTGTAAATGAGAATGACATGAATTCTCACTTAAAATGGAAGTGGCTATCAGAGTGGATTAAAAACAAGAATCCTGCAAAATGTTGTTTACAGGAAAGAGATGTGAAGTAGATATACACATACAGCACCAGGGGAAAAGACCTAAGCAGAATATATTTTCCTTTAGCTAAAGTAAAAAAAAAAAAAAATAGCAAAGTAACAATAGCAACAAAAACAAACAACAACTAGGGGTGGAAATTTGGATCTCAGACAAAGCAAAAATGAAAATAAATCTATTTAAAAGCAATAAGGAGGTTACTATATGTCATAAAAAATTCTAAATGTTTACTTGAAGAAACTATTGAATTAATAAATGAATAAATTGGTAATTCAACTAAAAATTGACAAAAATTAAAAACTAAAATCCCCAATTAAATATCACATTAGAAATTCTCAAAATAAAAAAGATATCAATAAATTTGAAAGCTAAAATAATATTAAACCAATAAATAAGATATGACTTTTTTTTTGCAAGAGAATGGGGTTAAATGACTTGCCCAAGGTCAAACAGCAAGGTAATTATTAAATGTCTGAGGCTGGATTTGAACTCAGGTTCTCCTAATTCCAGGGTCAGTACTTAGAAGGCAAATGAATTTTGGCTTTATGCAGGAGGAACAAACCAAAATGCTTTTTTAGGATGATCTAACGGCTATTTATGTACCAAAGTGCATCTCAACTACTCATTCCACATTGCTTAATGACAGGTACCTGGTCCATAGTGTTGTTTTTGTGATTAAAATGATTTTTATTAAGATATCTGAACAAAATGGCATACCTCTCTCATGGTGGGAGAGGGGCAGGGAAATCCCAACATACAAGCTCTTTTATGCACTTTGAAAGACTTAGTTTCTGCGCCATTCATGCCAAGCATAGGCTGGGGTCACAAATCTAATTGATACATTGGTTCCTATATGTTTCCCCACCCTGTTCATTATACCAATGAGCAAGATCAGATAGATCTCTTTAAGCATGTGCAAAGGAGAAGGTCAAGACTAGGTTTCTCTTGACCAGTTAAGGACTAGTTTCTTCTAGTTTGTCATCTTTGGAATGGGGTTAGGAAAACTCTCCCAGTTTTGTGATTGACTGGGGCCATTCTCCCTTTTTATTGGATTTCAAGGGGGCTCCCCTTCACACCCTGTGAAGACCAACAATGACCTTCATTCCTCACAACTCCCCCCTTTTCTTTTAAATAATTACTTGGTCTTCACACTTCACCAGCAATGTCTTGCTCAAATTAATTCATAATCCTCATGTTTGATAGCACTACTGACTTTTTCTATCTTTGCTTCTTCATTATTAGAGCCATACACCAGTCCTAATTAGCTGGTAGAATTTTGTACTATTTGAGTTATTAACTGGATCATATACGGGAGACATGCATGGTTAATGGGATTATCTCACTTAGGGCCAATAGTAAGATACCCAGTAACTATTTCCACCATGAACCAGTAAACCCATTCATCCAAAGAGTTACTAAAGGAGCTTGTCCAAGTTTGGATTGGCACATGTGCCACCTTTCTGATATCCCTGGTTATCTCCTTTACCACCTTCCCATTGTTATCTATCTTTAGACAACAATTTGATAAATTCAGTTTACCAGATTCCTTCTTTAGCCAAAAGGTAGTCTAATACCAATCTATGTTGAATAATTTCCACTTTTGTTAGCAAGGCTTCATCAGTCAGTAAGTCCAAGGCCTTAGCTGTGTGATTGATAATTTTTCAACTATAGCTTGGAGTCTTATTAGTCTATTCAGGATATGAAATGAGGTTCCATAGTCCCCACTTCCATCCTGTGCCCAGGTAGTGGACACTTAAGTCTAGATAACAACTTCCTGACCAACTCTTTGGACAACTGGGTGTAAACAGTAGTCCTATAAATCCAATAATATCCCTCTAGTGCTAGTTGGTCTTCCAGGAATATGGTTTACAATAAATAGATAATACCGTTCGTCTTTATTTCCAAGGGGCCCTCTTAAATAGTCCATATAATCATCATGATAAAAAGTACATTTCTGAAGTTGCTGTATCTCCTTCTACTTCAGGTTTTTATACCAATATCATTAGAAAGGTCTTCCTGGCTCCAGAATTGATTACTAAATTCCTGATTTTGTGCCATTGGATCAAACCCAAGAATAGCTAATATACCTAGTGATGTTCCTTAAATTATTTTCCTTGCAAATGGATATTTAGCACTTTCCTTGCAAGTCCATACTAACTCATAATCAGGTTGCCTTAACAAATGCCCCCAGTATACACATCTTTACAAGGGATCCAGGTTCCATCATTAATCTCACATGAGTCTGAGGCCAACTATCTCTTAAGTTGTACAGTCCTCTATATATTTACCCTGCTTCTGGACATATCCAGACATCTGCTACATCCTAGACAGTCGGTTATAAACACTAATCACCCTGAACTGACCCAGTCATATGCCACCAGTGTCTCTCTACTCTGGATGAGAATCCTGTGCCACAGTGCACCTCTGACCAGGGACAGAGAAGCTAGGCCAGACCTAGGGGTACCATCACCCCAGGCCAATTCTCAAACTTCTGTGAAGTCCAACAGTTAGCCACACCAAAAGACTAGGCATTGACTTCTGCCAGTTAGGCTCTCCTCTCACCTTTACTAACACCCCATTATCTAAATCAGAGATAGGACTGACTCCCTAGATAGGATATAGATATACAGAAACATGTAGATATGATAATGCCACCCAATAGTCTTCCTCTTTCTCTCTCAATGGAGAGCATATTCACCTTTCCTCCCCTCCTCCTTTCCATAAGGAGAATAGCATAAGCAGGGGTGTCACACCTACAGAATCAAGGGGAAGTTACAGATAAACAATGTACACATAGGTGAGAGATTGGTGAAAATGAACTGGTTCAATGTCTCTCCTCTCTTCTCCTTCTCTTCTTCTTCCTTGGAGGCATCCAATATCCTTCAGCATCTTCTGAATCTGTTCCAAAAAGTCCTCTCCAGCTCTGATGATTAGTTGATACCTTGTCTTCTGGTAGTGAAACTTCTTAACATTTTATTCAGATCAAAACACATGTTTCCATCAAAAAACAATGAGATTTTGGAGCTTATTATAATTTACTTTTTGCCTTATTGCCATATTGACACACAAACTTTACTACATGAGCAAACTGCCAATGACAATTGTCACATTGACTTAAGCTTGTAGCACATACATTTAACAGTCATCTTTGTTCTAAGAGTACCCAGCATCTGGTTTAAAATAATGCAATTTTAACCTTTGCTCTCATTACAATAATGACTCAAACATCCTTAACCAAAATGAATTTTTGTCCCCAAATATTCCCTTATTTTCCTTTTCCTGGTGTATTTATCTAACTCACATTCTTTTCCTTAAACTAGAACTTGAAACTATAATTATCCTAAGAATTTCCCTTTCTTCTTATCTAAATATCCCCTCTTGCCTCTAACACAAAAATTAAGGAAACTTACTTCCCACCTTAACATCTAGCTGATAGCAGGTGTCAGAGCAAGATACCTAACCCATCTCTGGCTATTAGATCCAATTTACCTAAAACTTCTTTTCCTTATTAATTATAAAGATCCAGGACATTAAAGGAAAATTCCTTTATAGATATAAGTATTGAATGTCAGCATTCAGGCAGGTCATGTGGATAGTTCAAATGTCTTAGGCCAGATTTATTCTTCCAGGTGAGACATCCAAATGTCATTTTGGGGAAATCAAGTCAAAGGTGTCCAACTGCAGCCATACTGAGAAGCCACCCCTTTGTCACCTAACATCCCTGTCACCTAACATCTTTAGCCCATTGGCTTCCTTGTCTTCCTTGGCTCCCTTGGCTTCCTTGGCTCCAAGAACATTACATTTACCCAGTAGTATTTCTTTTCATTGACATCTTGGTATCTGACATAAGAGAACATTGATTAAAAGTCCTGTAATCTAAAATAGTTGTCATAACTAGTCAGAACTTCACCAAGATAGAACTTCTGGTGAATACAATTCACTAAATTCCAATTATAATCTTTAATGGAGTCCTAATTAATGAAATCCGTACCTAAAGCTCTGAGTATCCTCCTGGATCTTTGCCTAAAACCAGGTATTCTAACTATGAGTAGCCCTACAAGCCTTATCTCCTACTTCTTACTAGAGACATTCCTTTGTCTGAAATCATATCTACTCCATCTCTATATAAATATGGCATATCAGATTCCCCTAGACTAGAGAAACCTCCTTCTAGCCTGTTGTATCTTACAACAAATAAATGCCTCCTTTGTCCAGGAGATTGCACAGAGAAATCTCAAATTATCTTCTGTTTATCTTTCCCATATTACATAATGCTTTTACTTCAAAGCAAAAAAACACTACTTTGGAATATACATATATAGATCCAAAATATTCCCAATTCACATACATAGCTAGAAACTTCTATAGAAAAACCTGTTTACCTACTAGACATCCTCAACATGTAAATGGTAATTTTTGGTAAGGAAGTTGAGGTTAAGTGACATTTCCAAGGTCACACAGCTAAGCAATAACTAAGTATCTGAGGCCTGATTTTAAATCAAGTCTCCTGTCTCTGGGGCCTAGTGCTCTATCCTCTGCACAACCTAGCTTCCCCCAACATACAAATTACTTTTCAGAATTCTTTAAAACCTTTAAAACATCTTAGGTAGCTTTAAATTTCCAGCATGCGTTATTAATTTCATTATAACAAAACAGCAATAAGAGTAACAAACAAATTACTAAACTGTACAAAGCAATATTTCTATTATTACATTATTCATGAACCCACAGACCTATCCCAGGAAGTGTCACACTTTTTCATATTTTCCTTATTGCCCTTCAAATTAATCCCAGGCTTTAACAATACAATATTTAAATAACATATTCACAAAGGGTAACTAAATACTGGAAATACAATCTCTTTTCAGTTACAAAAGAATATTAAATGACTGATAGATACATCTTATTCATCAATATGCTACCTTATAGCATCAGTCAGAACCCCATATATCAGCTGTCTGCAGTTACACTCCCACAGGAACATTCAAACCCATTCACACAGCACTGGATCCAATCGGCTTCCTTCCTTCTGGCTTCCTTGGCTTCCAGCTAGGAGCCACATAGCTTCCTTGCCCCCCAAAACTGGAGGAAACCTTCCCCCTTTAAGAATTTAGGGAAATTCCTGTAAAGGGAATACAAATCCCCCTCCTTTGGGGCACCCTATCATTCTCTGACCTCTCGTTATGCATAGTTCTCCCACATGGAGGATTTCTCAGCCAGTCCAGGGTGATTCTGGCCATCTATGCTACCCTGGAAATCACCCCTTTACTGTGGTTCTACTCCCAGACATTTTAATAACTCTTGGCTCTAAACCTGGGCCAATCTTCCCAGGAATCTCTGAGATATGTCCCCAGCAAAGGAGACCAAGGAAGGGGGCTTGAAATCAAGTCATTTGTGAGCATTGTTTTCTTGTGTTCTTCCTGGAAAATACCAGGAAAAGAGATTTATATTAGTATCTTGAGATGAGCTCCCAAATTGTTATTAAATGGCTCCAGAACAATTAGTCCAGAGTGATTAAAATGGTTTTTAATTAAGATATCTTAATAAAATGGCACAACTCTCTCATGGTGGGAGAGAGGGGCCCATAGTGTTCTTTATTTTTTTAGGTGTTTTTTTTTTTTTGCAAGGCAAATGGGGTTAAGTGGCTTGCCCAAGGCCACACAGCTAGGTAATTATTAAGTGTCTGAGACCAGATTTGAACCCAGGTACTCCTGACTTCAAGGCTGGTTCTTTATCCACTACTCCACCTAGCCACCCCTACTACACCACCTAGGTGCCCCCATAGTGTTCTTAACAGACCACCATCAATCAATGAAGAAGCCACTGACTGCTTACCTCAAGTTGAAATCAATCAGTTCCAAATGAAGAAGAGGTTTTGAATGCCATTAAGCTCCTTTCACGGGTGAAGAGTATTTGGTGCTGATTTTATTCCAGCTGAGATCTACAAGGTGAAGGGACCATTGCACATTCAAAATCTGATTGAAATTTTCCAGATCATCAGACATGAAGAGGTTATCCCCCCAAAATTTAAGGATGTCTCCATCATTCATCTCTATAAAGGGAAAGGGAATAGATTGTCCTGTGACAAACATAGGGTTAGTTCTCTGTTAGTCATTGCTGTTAAGATTCTTGTCAGAGTCCTTCTCAATAGAATGATCCTTCACTGGGTAGTTGGTCACCTTCCTGGAACCAGTGTTGTTTCTGAAAGGGTAGAGGGACAGTGTATATGGTGTTTGCTGCCTGACAACTAAAGGAAAAGTTCCAGGAACAGAACAGAGGCCTACATTTGTAGATCTGACCATAGCCTCAGATTCCATCATTCATGAGGGTTTGAAGAATATTATATGAAAATTTGGTTGCTCAGAGAATTTCATCAGTTTTGTACATCAATTTCATGATTACATGCATGCCCAGGTTCTGGATAATGGACTATACCCTTCGCGATTTCCCAGTTACCAATGAAGTAAAACAAGGATGCTCCCATACTTTTTAGCATGATGTTTTCTGTCGTGTTATCAAATGCCTTCAATGAAAATGAACATGGCCTCAAGTTCAGGTACAACACTGATGGAAAATTCAAATATTTAATAAAAATGATTGTTGAAAACTATCTTGGCATGTAGTTGGAAAAATAAATCAATAAAAGAAAAGAAAATGAGAAATAATAAAAGAAAATAAATAGTTATATGTAGACAATTTTTAACATTCAGTTTTTAAAGGTTTGAAATTTGTTTTTCCCTACCTAAGATGGTAAGCAAATTTACATCTTATTTATGTGTAATCATTTAAAACAAAAAGAAAAAAAGAAATTTATCTATTCATAATGTTCTTTAACCTGTCAATTCAGAAAAGATTTATATACCTACAAATATGGCCCAGTTCTCCACATGTGTAATAAATGAGGCCTGTTTCTGAAATGCTTGCTGTAAAGTTTGTTTCACAGATTTTTTTCTTTCCTTCTGATCTTGTTTACAGTCCTTTTGTTAGGGGGCAGAGAAAAAAAACTTCAGTTTAATATAATTAATAATAATCATTTTAATATTCTTAATATTTTATGCTTAATTTTTTATCATAAATTATTTCCTTCTCCATTGATCTGAGAATTAACATGTCCCTTAAATTCATAATTTTCTTATGTTATCAACTTTTATTATTAATCATGTAGGAATTTTGATTTTATCTTGCTACAGGATATATGATGTTGCTCTAGATTTAGTTTTTTCCATACTGTTTTAGTTTTTAAATATTAAATTTTTGGTTCCCAAAACTGAGGTGTGTCCATTTATCATATATCAGATTACTTTGGTCATTTACTACCATGTATTGTGTTAATAATCTACTATGTTCAACTGTATCTCTTAGCCAGTACCAGATTGTTCTGATGATTTCCATTTTAGAATAGAATCTCAGATTTCATACTACTAGAAACCTTCATTCACATTTTTTTCATTATTCCCTTGATATCCTTGACTTTTTGCTCTTTTAGATAATTTTGTATTTTTTATAACTCTATAAAATAATTTTTATGACTTGACTGGTATGGCACTGAATAAGTAAATTAATTTTGATAGAATCATTTTTGTCTTATTAGTTCAGCAAACAATTGAATAATTGATATTTTCCTAATTGTTTAGATTCTGCTTTACTTAAATGAAAATTATTATGCAATAGTTTATATATAGTTCCTAGGTTTGTCTTGGCAGGAAAATTCCTAAGAATTTTATATTGTCTATAATACTTTAAATGGAATTTCTCTATCACTTGCTGCTTCATTTTGTTGACAACATATAGAAATGCTGGTGAACCAATGACATTAACCTCTTGGTTGTTCTTCTCACAAGATACTTTATCTCCAGTTCTGACTATTATCACTGGATAACCCCTGGCATACATACATGTTTGTGTATACTTACATTATATACACACTGTAAATTTATGCAACTAAAAAGCAAATACATGGTTATATGTGCATCCCTTCCTCTACCTTGTACAGAATTTCAAAATTCTTTTTTGTTCTCCATATACTAGGATCAATTCATATTTTTCATAGAGTCTATTGTTGTTGCTGCTCTCCCAAAGAGTTATTTCGCACTTTTCTTTTTTCCTTCTTTTGTTTTTTTCATTGTTTCTTGACTTCCCATAAAATTATTATTTTGAATTTTCTCAATCCTAATTTTGAATAAATTATATTCTTCAGTGAGAAGTTGTACCTTCTTTTCCATTTGGTAAATTCTACTGTCTAAGTTTTTTTCCCCAGTGTATTTTGACTTTTTTACATCCTTTCTTGTTTTAAAGGCATTCTCCACTCTGACTTTTGTACCTCTTTAACATTTGGTTTAGTCTATTTTTAAATTTTTTTCTTTACATTTTTGTGTTTCCTTTACCATATTATTGAATCACTTTTGTGGTTTTCTTACATTATTCTTATTTCTCTTTCCATTTTCCCCCCTCTATTACTTTTTTGATTTTATTTATTTTTTTACCCCAACTACAAGCAAAAGCTTGTTTCAACATTTATTTCCAAAATGTTGAGTACCATATTCTCTCCATTCCTCTCAACCCAATCCCTCCCATTATGAAAAAATTACTCACTGTAGTTTAAAAATGTGTATTCATGAAAAACATTACTACAAAAATCATGTTGTAAAAGTCAACTTATTCCCCACACATGCACACAAAGTAAAAGAAACCTCAAGAAAAATCAAGTGAGGAAAAAGAGTGCATTTCATTCTATATTCAGATATCATCAGCTCTGTCTTTGGGGTGGATAGCATTCTTTATCCTAAGTCCATCAGAGAAGTTGCTTCAATATTTTCCCCACAGTTGCTATTGCTGGCCCGCATTGACTTCCATCCTATTCCCCCCACACCCCTATTTATTCTATTCATTATCTCCTTTTAGCATGTCTCTACCTCTTACAGTATTTTCAAAATACTTTTTTGTTCTCGTCCATGGAGTAGACCAATTCATATTTTTCAGTCTTTTGATATAGAAATTTTGACTTTTTAATCTTCCCCCAAGAGCATTTTATGATCTTCCTTGATGGCATAATAACTTTCCATGGTCAGTTTTTTCCTGTTGTTTGCTCAATTTCCCAGACTATTTCTTGATTAAAATTCTTTGCCAAAGTAGATATCTTCTTTCAGATTAGAAGGTACACTGTCCCAAGCATCAGGGTTTTGTGAAACTGCTTTCAGAGATACTTCTAGGTACCTGAAAGTTTTCAGTTCTTCCAAAGTGACATGAACTAAGGAAAGATGTTTCCTACTCTCCTGGTGCATGCTCTGTCCTGGGGCTGTGACCCTAATCCCTATTGCACTGTCGCTATAAACTCTGGTGTGCTACAGCTCCTCCCTTAGGTAAAGCATCAGAGTTCAGTCTCAATTCTAGCAATGAAATCTCTGTAATCTCCTTTTGACCAGTTTTCAACTCCCTTACCATCTGGGGGTTTACAGCACCTGCTGCTGCTGATTTATTGACTCCCAAGATGAACTCCCTCTTTGTTCGTTTGCCTGTGTGGGATTTTGATACTTTCTCATCAGGTGGGTGCTGTCTTAAATTGTCTGCCATCTGTTGACGAGAAAGTCTAGAAACTGCCTCTGCTGCTACTGTTCTGGGCCTGGCTAGAGCATGGTCTGTGTTATTCTTTGCTCTTCTTCCACCCTGATGCAACAAACTTTCTGGCCAATCTTTTAATTTGAAGGGGAGGAGAGGGCTAGAAAACTGTGTCACTCTGTCTTTGTGTGGGTTATCATTCTAGATTTAATTTAGAATTATTAGCAAAATCTAAATTAGAAGCAACATTGAAATAAGATGGGGGGAGAAATAAGGGGATTTCCTGCCTTTATTCTGGCATCTTATCTCCAAATCCCTAATTATAATTTTTTAAATTATTATTTTCTTCAGCAAGTTTTTTCCTGTTTGTCCAATTCTGTTTTTTAATGAATTATTTTCTTCATTATATTTTTGGGCCACATTTTCCATTTAGTGCATCTGTTTCTGAGTTACTAAGTTCATTACTATTGTGTCTTTTTTCTAAATTGTTATTGGCATATTTTCATAATTTCCCTCCTTTCTCTTGCTTCTTAAACCATTTTATCATTTTGGTGCTGATTTTAATTTAATTTGGTGGGGATTTTTTTCAGAATATCTAATTGGACTTAAGTTCACAACAGACACAAATGCAGATGCATGAATACTTGCTTATTTTTCCTCTCCATAGTTCACTTCTTAATATAATAAAATGATATATATCAGATTGCTCATTATCTTAGGTAGGGGCAAGGAAAAGGAGGGAAGGATTAACTTTGCAACTGAACATTTAAAAAATGAATACTAAAATTGTTTTTTCACATAATTGGGGAAAATAAGCTCTTATTAAAATGTTTGATTAACATAGTTTATGTGACTCCCTTACTTATTGAATTAATTAAATTGAAAAGCATTTATTAAATATTATTATAATGCAAAACACTGTACTAATCTCTGATAATCCAACTTGAAAAACAAAGCTCTCTGCTTGTAAAGGACTCACATTATAATAATAATATAGCTATTAAAATATATTTCATTTTCAAAATCATTGTGAAAAGTTATAGCATGCCATCTGTAAAAGTAAAGCATGAAGGATGTCTCGAGTTACACTGAGACAGATTATTTATCACTGAAATACCTAGCATTAAATTTTCTAGTAAAATTGCATGAATTAGTTGTGAAATATTGGCATATTTCATGATAATTTTGACAACCTCCATATGAACAGAAATTTTATGTAATAATAATAATGATGTACTTTAATCAACCTATTATTTTAGTTTATTTCTGATATTTAAGAAAGAACAGTGTAATACAGAGTTTGTTGTCATTTAATTAAAAACTTTTCAAACTTTGCTTCAAATAATTTTCTTATTTAACTCCCTGTGTGATCTTAGAGAAATGACTACAACTTCTCTGGGCTTCAGTTTCATTAACTGTTAAATGAGAAGAATTTATTATGGTTGGTAATTAAATTTCTATCTCTAAATCGGTCATCCTTTAATATCAGTGATATATATCTGTTTTCTGCTTCATGTGAGAGTAAAATAACTTTCCATATTCCTATAAATGTAGAATATTGATTTATTTCTCCAAGTAAATAGGTTGATTTTCTATTTTTTTTTCAGAAACATTTCTTTTTACAATTAGGCATCATGCACAGAATTCATTTTCTCTTTAACTCTACTTTTTAAATTCCATCCCCTCAATCATTATCAACTTCTCAGAAATAATTTCATTTTATATATAGTTTGCTTATTTTTCATTTTCTACTAAATTTTGCTTCATCCCATCAAAATATAGACTTTTTTTAAAAGTTCAGGGATTTTATTTTTATGTATCCATCACCTATCACACTCATGTAAAAATTAATAAATACTTGTTGAATGGAATTGATTAGTGCTTTGAAATTATTAAATTAATTATAATAATGTACATAAACATGTTTTAGAAAGAGAATATTTAAGTTTAACACTTTAAATATTGAAACGGGTTAATTCCATTTAAATCTCCACTGGTAAAGAAGAATTTTAAACAACTTGATTTCTTTTTATTATCCAGATTATTCTCCTTGTTTTTCTTACCTGACTTTGACTGTAGATATTTGATCAATGTAAACTGAGCTGACATATTTTAAAATGTGTACCTGGGAACAGACTTTCTCATTGAAATATGTTTGAGATCATAAACTTTTATTAGAATTAACCTATTATCTAACATACACTTTGTAATGAGGAAAAGAAATTATTGGCATAGAGCATAAATTAAACCTAAGGCATCTATCTCGCTCCAAATCTCATGCTTTTTCACTAATTATATTATTGACATATTTTTTTTGTATCAATAGAAATGTTTTTATTTTGTTTTTTTAGGTTTTGCTAGTAACTGAGTTTATATAAATAGTCTCATTTTGAGATACTAAAATTATTAGCCTTTAGAACATGGGTGTCTAATTATTTAGCTCTTTCTGGGGTACATCTCCCAATAAAAGCTTGTCACAGGTCACATTTAGACTAGACTTCATCATAACCCACATGAGTATAACAATAAAATGCAATAATATCACATGAATGAACTTTGAGGGCTCCATGCCATATGTGGGCTGCAGGTTGGAAATGCCTGCTTTAGAATCTATTCTTACAGTTATGCCAAAAACAGTTGTGCTGCGATTTTAACATTTTAGTTGCTTTAAGTGCCTAAAACTGCACTAGGAATTTTGCAGCACATTGCAGCACAACAGATATGATGATAAAGAATGGGCATATCACTAACTCTTCCAAAGACAACCATTGAAGCAACACATAAAGTCTGCTTTCCTTTGTCATTTCTTCCTTTGAAAAGCATTTCATGCTTATTGCTCCCACTGAAGTCTCAGGGAGTTTTAGAGTCTTCCTCACTTCCTCCAATTTTGGATGTTAATTAAACATTTCAGCATTATCAAATAATAAAGAAAGCAGTAGAGACACGAAGACAGGGTATGTCTTCATAACGTTTTTTCTTCAAATAGTTCATGCCAAAAAAAAACATTATATAATAATTTAAATTATGAATTCACTGATGAACATCTTCAAAAAATTTAGCTTCATCCTTCCTTTGTTTTGAGGTGGACATGCTTGACTATTTATTTTAATGAAGTCTCAAACTTAGGGTACCTTCACTGAATGAATACAATAGCTAAATCAACAACATATTGCATGATTTCAAGCGCACATTGGGATAGTTCTCACAAAAATCTGCAATAAATTTGATTGACATAAGCTCCCAATGATGTTTTAAATGTAAATAAAAAAGTGATTTCTTAACTAGTTAATGCTAAATTATCTGAAAGTTTTGCTAATATTTGTTGACAATATACACTGTTTATTAATAACTTTAATTTAAAATTTTAAAATGAGATTGGGGGAGTAGGTAAAAGGTAATAATATAAACAAGAATTATGCTTTCCTATCCAAAAAATTAATTTTGGAAATAAGAAATAATAAGTGTGTGCATATGAGAGTGGATCTATGGATTCCAAAAATGCCAAATTAAAAATACTTTTATGGATTGCTTTTTAAGATGCACCTAATATTGAGATCTTTGTCTTTGAAACAAAATTACCATGAAGTCATTTCACTTTCCTTTGCATTATGTAGAACACAAATTTTAAAAAGACAATAAAGGGTAACGTTCACACTGAAAGGACAAAAACAGAGAGAGACAGAGATGGAGACAGAGAAAGAGAGAGAGTGAAAATGAAATGATTTTGCTTAATAATCACTTCATAGATCTATGCTGAAAATTATTAGAATATGACCATTGCAATCTAGTATCTGTTAATATTTATTTTGTGCATAAAGTTTGTAAAGGCATTTTTGCCAGTAACATTCATCTTAAGAAATGATGGACTTGAATAGATCAAAAGGGTATTATGTAAAAGAAAAAAAATAGCAACTCATATTTTATTTTCCATATAGCAGCATGATTGACACAGTGGAATAAGAAGTCAAGAAATCAGTTTCTAGCCTTCACTAAATTGCTGCCTTGTATACATAGGTGAGCTATTTCTAATCTTTTTTCTTTGTTCCATCATACATAAAATAGTGGAACTTATAGTCTTTTTTAAAAGTTTTTTTAGTTTTTTTTTTCAAGTCAATTTGGGTTAAGTGGCTTGCCCAAGGCCACACAGCTAGGTAGGTAATTATTAAGTGTCTGAGGTCGAATTTGAACTCAGGTCCTCCTGACTCCAAGGCTGGTGCTCTATCCACTGTACCACCTAGCCACCCTGGAAGATATAGCCATAATTAGAACTTGAAGAAATTTCAGAAGTTTTCTAGTTCAATTATTTTTACTCTTTTTTTTAATAGAAAGGCAAACATTCTGGGAAATGAAATGTTTTGGTCAGGATCACAAAGTCAAGGTGCCACCATTTGAGAAGAGATATATGAAACAAGAATCATAGAATTTTAGAGGTAGGGAAAATGTCAGGAAGTATTGTATTCTCCTTTAATTAGAGAATCCTTGCTACAGGCAGAGAAGAGATTCCTAGTAGAATACAAATTAGATTACATACTGTCTTTGATTCTTTGGAACATCCTGATCCCTTATTCGAGAGATTCTAAAACAGATCTGGAGACCTGTTGGTCTCCCGAGACTTACAGGGACATAGAGGTCAAAATAAATGATAAATATTCAAAGATCCAAATTACATCAGCAAAAAAGATTCTTTCAGGAATCTTTAATAATTTTTAAGAATAGATGATTCTTGGAAAATGAAAATGAAATGTACATATCTATGACTATCCAACCAACCTAGTCATTTTATATGTAAGAAAACTGAGGTCTAGAGAATGGCAGTAACAACAGATATGATGATAAACAAGTTGAGTGTAATCTCTGAGTCAGGGTCAGGCAGTTAATGATACATTATGCTTCATTGGAGAACAAGTTAATTTAAGAGCTTTTGGTCAGACTATGAGTTCTTTATTAGGATTCTACTTAAAACTAGTTTTAGATATATACCAATTAGTACTAATTTTATTGTTCAAGCAAATCTTTTTCCCCATTTATTTTTATATATGAGAATTTTAACAATAGTATTGCTTGCAGAGATGTGAAACAAAGCCAGAATTTTGGGAGGAAGGAGGACACAGGAAGGAGTTTGAGAGTTCTATTTGCTCTTCCTGACTCTTTTCAATTCTTGTCAAGGTATACTTGCAAGTCAATTTGGAAAGTTATGTGGGTTGCAATAAGTTATATTAGCTGAGTTTTCAAAGGCTCTTTTGCACTCTTCAGATCCCTGATGTGGTCTCTAAAGATGTTTACTAATGGTCCAGAAGAAAACTGGAGTCAATAAACCTAATCTGTGAGAAGAAAAACCATTGAAAAGGCACATTTTTAATGGTATTCATTTATCCCAACTACATGCAAAGATAGTTATCAACAATCATTTTTGTAAGGATTTGCTTTTCACATTTTTTTCTCCATCCCATCCTTTCGCATGACAGAGTAAAATGTAATACAGGAAATATATATATATATATATATATATACACACACATATATATATGTATATATGTATATATCTGTATATATACATATATATATCCTTATTAATTTATGTTATATAGCAACAAATTCTAAAACATTTCTTTATCATATTAGTTAATTAGGACTTATTGGTATTTTTATCACAAAAGAGCTAAATCTAGCTTCTAGAACTAAAATTTGTCGAAACACTTTCTTTAGAGGAAAGAGACTACAGAATCAAAGAATAAAAGATGATAATACACAAGTAGTAACACATACAAGAACAATTAGGGTTAAGACTAGAAAAAAGTAAATTTTGCAAGAGAGAAAAGAGGAACAGAGGACAGTGAATCATTAGAGGATAAAAGAATCAAGTTTTCAGTGCCTGATGACATTAACAAAAGCTTACCTTAGTAATATTGTAGGGGGTACTGGGAAATAGCTTTGTTGCAAAAAAAACCCCAAAAAATTGAAAGGACATATATTTTTAAAAGGTATCAAAGCTGTTTTGTCCTTGTTTTTAACAAAATAGTACTTGAAAGACAAGTAGTTGGATGTTCAAATCTGGCCTCAGACACTTAACAATTACCTAGCTGTGTGATCTTGGGCAAATCACTTAAGCCACCATCGCCTTGCAAAAAAATAGTACTTGAAAACATGCATAAATTCCACACATACTACTTGTTCATGAATATTTTACTCCTATGTGCTTTTCCAGTCTTTGGAGAATGAAACATAATGTAAGTGAAAAAGCTAATTTTTTTGTTATTTTGCTTACTATCCTAATAAGTAAATGCTTAAACTATAATTAGAATTTACAACTTATATGGTAAAAGGAACAATTTGGCAGAGAGAAAAGAGGCAATTCCCTAGGCACTTCCTGGACTCCCTAAGAAATAATGATAATCAAGTCTTTGAATAAATTCTCTAGTGACAGAACAAATAAAGGAACAAAGGGGAGCATTTCTCAGCTTAGCATATTTGGGAAGAAATTTAAGAAAAAGTCTGTCTAACTTGGGTGGAGGGAGAGCATAGCCCAGGGCAGGGAACAAAGAACTGCAATGCTGAGGTCACAGCTCAGCAGGCCAATGACAACACAGGCCAGTTGGGAAGATTCCAACACAGATACAATCTGGAGACTGGGATTTCCAGACAGCCTATAAAGCCCCTACAAGTAGGATGGGCATTTACAGAACAGTGAGTATGCTGTTAGCATTTTGAACATATTTTTCTTTAAAGAATAGGCCTTGTTTGCTTGGTTATTTGCTGTCTCATTTTTAATTGATATTTTTTTTTTCCAAATACATGATGAGAATTTTTTTCAACAATCATCAATATGCATATGTATATTTTTAAGTTAAACCCTCTCATGTTTTAATTTTGTTCCCTTTTGTTCTGATTCTACTTTCACAATATAACTAATATAGAAATATATACAGCATAGTTATACACGCATGACCTCTATCAGATTACTTACTGTCAAAGGGTTGGAGGAAAGGAGGAAAGAAGTAAAATGTGAAAGTCAAATTTTTATTAGAAAATGAATGTGGAAAACTACGTTCACAAGCAATTAGAAAAATCAATAAATTTTTAAAAGAGAGAGATGTGTGTGTGTGTATATGAGAGAGAGAGAGAGAGAGAGAGAAAGAGAGAGAAAGACAGAGACAGAGACAGACTGACAGACAGAGAGACAGAGACAAAGCGAGAAAGAGAAAGAGAGAGGGAAAGAGTGAGAGAGTAAGAAAGAGAAAAAGACAGAAACAGAATAATGCAGATAATGTAGAGGGTCTCTGGTAGATTCAGAGGACATTTTGTTCAAATGCTTTTCATAGCTATCATACAAATACAGATCATGTTGGGATAAACTCAAGAATTGAATTAACATTATATTCTAAGTTTTGCAAATGATTTTTACCTAAGTAATGTATTGAAAATGTTGCAAAAACATGATGCCCCCCAAAATAGATACAAAAGCTGAATAATAAACTTGATAAAGAATTCTTAGGAGAATCCAGAAGAAAATGAGTAGGAATGTTATTATACTTGGCAAGTAAAACTAGTTACATATAATCAGATAAATATCATTGACACAAAGAAAGTATAGTTCCAGTAAAAATAAAACTAGGAGATTCAAAATAATTCAAATAGCACAGTTTTTGCATAACACTAAATACAGGGAGAACATTCAAACTCAGCATTAAGCATTTCTATGCAAAGCAAATGTTCATATCTTTCTATGAGCACTTATGGAATTAATTATTTTTAAAGGTATTTTATATCTGAAGTTGAAATATACTGATACAAATATCCATTCATTTATTTTGTACAATTCTTATTTTATATTAGATTAAGGATATGACCAAAGAAATATTTGCCATTCTTGATTTTTCAATTAAAGAAAACCCAGACAAAATTATTGTAATTATTTTGTTAGTGTTTCTTCATTGTGTACTTCTCCAACATGGTTTGTAACATAGAATATATATGAAATATAATGCTCAAATTATTGACTCAAAGACTACCATAATTTCAGATAGACAGATCATCATAAAATTAAAACTATATGATTATGTCATTTTGATCATATATAACTTAGAAAATATTCCCCCAAAATTCATAAAAGACCTATATTTTCATGTGTATACAGCTAAATTTGGGGAAACCTTTAAATATTTGAATTATTTAAGTATAAATTAGTGTACTAATTATATTTTGTGTTCATCAGAAAAAATTGGGGAATTAATTTATTCTCATAAATGTAACTCGTTTTGTAATTTAAATATTTTATTTAATGTGCTTTTTTCCAACTACTTTCAATAGTAGGTTTACCAATCTTTTTGAAAGGATTTTAGTTTTATATTTTTCTTCTTCCCTCCATTCTCTCACCTGTCCTACTTACAGAAATCAATATAACATAGACTCTACGATTATAACCATTCTAAACCAAGTTCCATAGTAATCATGTTCTAAAAGAAAGAATAAGATCCACATGGATAGAAGGGAAAAAACATATTAGAGAAGAAAAATTGCATTATCTAAGACAACTGTTAAACTTTGAAGATAGAAATCTTTGGTCTTGATTTAAAATCAATAATTCCTTCTCTGCATATAGATGACACCTTTCATCACAGGTCTTTTAGAATTAACTTGATTATTATACTTCTGAAATGAACAATTCCAACCTCCAGCATGGAGCAACAATATCAGTGAGCATGCTCCTGGAGCTTTTCCTTACAGAATCCAAAATGAAGCCTCTATGAAGTCATTCAAGTTACAGCTCCCACCAAAGGGGAAAAAAACCAACATATCAAAACAGGGTTTCAATTATAGACATAGAGGAAGATCTTCAGTGAAGTTGGGCCTCTTCAGGGGCAAAAGGGGAAGTAAAACCAAGCTACGTTGGAGAGCAGGGTATAGCCCAGGTCCTGGCAGCTAGATAGAAGGGCAGCAAGGAGTCCCATCAACAAATTCTGAAACCTAGCAATACTGGGGCAAGAGACAGTACTGGGTTGGGACCAAACTACTGCATAGCCTGGGTTCCATGAGCTTGGCAAATGATAAGCCCCTCAGAGAAGATATTTAAAAAGATTTTAAAATCCAAAGAAGGGAAAAAGGAGCAGCTAGGTGGCGTAGTGGATAAAACACTGGCCTTGGAGTCAGGAGTACCTGGGTTCAAATCCGATCTCAGACACTTTATCATTACCTAGCTGTGTGGCCTTGACCAAGGCCACTGAATCCCATTTGCCTTGCAAAAATGCAAAGAAGGGAAGAATTTAAAAAGAAAGAAAGAAAGAAATGAGAGCCATGTAGGAAAATTATAAAAAATGACCATAGAAATAAACACCTTTAAATTTAAAAATAGGTAATTGGAAAATGAATGTAATTCAATAAAAATTATAATCTACTAACTGGAAAAGGAATGCAACTCAGAAAATTTAAATCAGTCAACTGGAAAGGGAATGCAACTTAGCAAAGAATTAAAATTTACTAGTGGAGAAGGGAAACAACTCACTGAATGGTAAAATTACTCAAATGGAAAATGAAACACAAAAGCTAAATGAAGCAACCTTAAAATTAGAATCAGACAAATAGAAATTAATGAATCTATGATGCACCAAGATTCTATCCAACAAAATCAAAATGGTTAATACATTTAAAGAAATTATAAAGTACCTTTTAGAAAAATCAAACAACATGGAAAATAGATCCAGAAAATATAATTTAGGAATTTTTGATCTACCAGAAAATCTATATCCAAAAAAATCCCAGAAAATAGTTTTCAGGAATGCATCATGGAAAGCTGTGCTAGCACACTAGATTAAGTAGACAAAATACTCCTTGAAAGAAAACAGAAAATGTCCAGAAAGAGAACTCCAGGATAAAAACTCCAAGTACTCTCAAAACAAAATTCTAGAGTTCTCAAGTAAGGAGAAATGCTGCAAGTAGCCAAAAGACAACTATTTATATGCAAAGGAAGTGTAATCAGAATTGCCCAGGTGTATTGTGATTTTTAATGAGGTTCAGATTCATTCCTGCAAATGATACTCTCACTGACACTCCTGAGAATGAAAGTATTTTAATTACACAACACAAGTAATATATTGATTACAATCACATCCAATACAGCAACTAATGCATTAAAGACAAAGGGTTAGTAATACTATGATCAAAGTAGAAGAAAAAGATAAAGATAACATCACCAATTCGGGGGAGCACCAACTTTGAACAGTTCGTGGCTGGGGGAATCCCGTGTTCTTTTCAGCCTTTTGAGTCCTGAGGGAGAAAGAAAGAAAGAAAGAAAGAAAGAAAGAAAGAAAGAAAGAAAGAAAGAAAGAAAGAAAGAAAGAAAGAAAGAAAGAGAGAGAGAAAGTCCCAGACAGAAAATATTCTCCATGGGTGAGATTCCCACCAATGCTTGGAGCCTCAGAGTATTTATCAGTGCAGAACAAAGAAGGCTAGTTGTTAATTTAGTTGGTAGGGATTCCTGAGTTCCTTTAACAGAAATATGGGAAAAGTCTACAAGTCTACCAGTTGAAGACTTCAAAGAAATGCCATAGGGGGCCAGAAGATTTTACTTTGAATAAAGTCAATACTGTGAGAATAGCTAGTTCTCCCCAGTACTACCTGTATTCCAAGGAGTGGCTGGCTCCTGGAATCTTTGGAATGCAGCCAAATCATCTATGGCATGTCCGGAGAGGGGGGAGGAAGGCAAATTCCTGAGGAAGGCACATCCTCATACAGGCTGGAGAGAACTTACTTATAAGAAAACTTCATTTTCTTATTCAGCAGGACTCATCAGTTTCAACAATACATGATCAGAGGGCTTAGAATATGATATTTCAGAGGGCAAAGGACCTTGGATTACAACCAAGAATTTATTGTCCTGTAAAAGTCATCATCTTAAGTCTGAGGAAAGGAGGAATTTTCAATGAAATAAGGGACTTCCAAAATTTTGTGATAAAATAAAACCAGAAATGAAAAGAAAATAATCATCAAATACAAGAGTCAAGAAATGTGTAAAAATTCAAATGGAAAAGGGAAAAAGAAAATACTAACCAAAAACTAGTAGTGATGTATATATATATATATATATATATATATATATATATATATATACACACAAATATATATGTATATATATACATATATATGTATATATATATATATGCATATATATACACACATATATGTCTATACACACACACTCTACTATATATATATATATATATATCTTCAAGTGAAGATAACCCTTATAACACTTGAAAATTGAATTTATCTTAGGATAGTAAAAGGGTTGAATATGGTTGAAGGATTGCATTTGGAGGACATGGGTATGATTGGTTATTGTCTACTCTTATTTTTGTTTTTGTTATTTTTAATTGATCTTTAATTTTTCAAATACATGTAATCAAAATTTTTCAACTTCCATCCATAGGCCTATATATATTTTTAAGTTATGAAATTTTCTTTCACCCCTCCTTTCCCACCCCCTTCCCCTCAGTGAACAAAAAAATCAGGTTAATATTTTACATATGCATTTGTGTTAAACATCTTTTCAGATTAGTTATTTTCAGTATGTGGGATTAGTAACAAAGGAAAGAAATTCATGAGACATGTTTTTATAAAAAAGTGAATGTAATGTTCATCAGATTTTGAAGGATTTTATTTTGTTTTGTTTTGTTTTTTCTTCTTCTGAATGTGGTTAGTTTTGTCCATAATTGGTGGTTGTCCTTGCCCTCTGAACTGCTAAGAGCAGCTGCATAGAACAGGATTGATCATCTCACAATATTATTGTTAATGTGTATGTTGTTCTCTGGTTTTGCTGCCTTCACTCAGCATCAGATCCCATAATTAATTCCATGCTTCTCTGGAGTCTGACCATTTATGGTTTCTGATAGAACAATAGTATTCATAATATTAATGTACCACAACTATTTTAACCATTCCCCTATTGATAGACATCCCCTCAATTTCCAATTCTTTGCCACTGCCAAAAAGAACTACTATGAATATTTTAGAACATGGGTGATCTTTTCTATTTTTATGATTTCTTCTTGATATAGGTCTAAAGTTGGAACTGTTGTGTTAAACAATATGAATAGTTTTATTGCTCTTTGGGCATAGTTCTACCCTCCCCTAACTTCTCAAACATAGATTATTTTTCCCTTTTTATTATTTTAGTCAATCTGATAGGTATGAGGTGTTTTAATTTGCATTTCCCTAATCAATAATGAATTGGAACATTTTTTCATATGATTATTTATAGCTTTAATTTCATTTGAAAACTGTCTATTCATATCCTTTCAATATTTATCAGTTGGGGGATATTTTTCCTTATTGAAGACAACCAAAATGACATCACTATGTAAAAATCAAATTACTGTGCCCAACTGTAACGGATCAGATCAATATTAGTTCAGTGTTGCTCTTCCACAAGTTAGGCACAAATAGTCCAGGTAAACACCTGGGTCATTTACTATAAACTTATGGCTCTTTCTCTAATTCCCCTTGAGTTTGCTCTGATGAGTTTTGCTCTGCCCTCTGATGAGGGCAGCCCTTATGAGAATTCCTGTGCTAGTGTCTCCCATGCCTTATAATCAATTATTTGCTTTGGTTTTTTTTTAGGTTTTTCCTGCAAGGCAAATGAGGTTAAGTGGCTTGCCCAAGTCCACACAGCTAGGTAATTATTAAGTGTCTGAGACCAGATTTGAACCCAGGTACTCCTGACTCCAGGTCCGGTGCTTTATCCACTGCACCACCTAGCCGCCCCTTATAATCACTTCTAAATTTCTTTAGAGAATTGTTCATGAATCCCAGCACTTACAGGATCTATACATAATTAAATAGAAATGAAAGTTTTTACTGACTACCTTAGTAATTAGTTAAGGAATGCTGTAGTACAGTAGGGTCAAAGGATGGGAGAGTATTTAGAAGGCTTGGATATAAATATATTAAAAAATATTCCTTATTTAATCCATAATTTAGTTAGCAAGGGTTTTAGTACCATGGTTGGGGTGCTAAAGAGACAGAGAGAGAGGGAAGTACTAAAGAGAAGGAGGGGAGAGAGTGTACTTAAAGAGGCTGGACATAAAATCATAATGAAGGGGATTTGTTTTGCTTGACACTTTGGCTTCAATTGGAGGAACTGGGGAGGGGGGAGCTTTAAAAGGTTCATGAAGTGTTTTGACTTTGCAAGATACTTTGCCTCATGAGGATTCTGTGTTCACAGAGGGTACTTGAAAATGGAATAAGGTATAAAGTAACTATAATTTGATGGGAAAAAAGTAAAACAAAATAATGAAATATATTCCTTCATAGTTGATCATCACCCCATGTTATTGTTAGTGTATATAATGCTCTTCTTAGTTTTCTAATTTCACTCAGCATCACTTCATGCAAGTCTTTCAATGCTTTTTATTAGATCTGTCCCTCATAAATACTCCTAAAAACAATAAAGTTTCATGATATTCAGATGCCACAATTTGTTCAGCTATTCCCCAGTTGATGATCATTCAATTTCCAATTGTCTCTATATATTTTTGAAATGTCTCCTGTTAGAAATAGTGGTACAAATTGGGTCCAAACTTACTACATTCCTTTGAATTTTGGTTCCATTGATTTTTATTTGTACAAAAATATTTAATATAATCACAATTATCCATTTTATATTCTATAATGGTCTCCATCTCCTCTTTGATCAAAACCACTCCTGTTTCCATAGATCTGACCAATAAATTATTCCTTGTTCACCATAATCACTTGTGATATTTCTATTTGTGTGTCAATTCAATGCTCATTTTGATCTTATCTGACAGTAAGACAGAAAGAGAATTTCCATTTAAAGTAACTGGGGGCAGCATAAAATAATTGGGGATTTATGTCTAAGAAAAATTCAGATATTATTTGAAAACAATTATTACATTTTTTGCACAAATAAAATAAGATCTAGATAAGTGAGTAAATAGATCTGACAGATAAACTATTCCTTGTTCTCCAGTTTAACTTATGGATCACCCTTTATATTTAAATCCTCTATCCATTCTGACCTTAATCTTGATATAGCATGTGAGATTATCATCCATGCTTAGTTTATATCACATTATCTTTCAGTATTCCAAGCAACTTTAATTAGAATGAGTTCTTACCTCTAAAGTTGGATTCTTGGATTTATCAAGCAGAAGATTGCAATAGTCATTTACAATTGTTTTTTTTTTGAACCTAATATCTTCCTCTGATCCAATACTCTATTCCCAGCTAGTACCTGTTTTGATGATTAATACTTTATAATATAAATTTAGATCTGGTAAGGTTAGGCTATCTTTATATATAGTTTTAAATTAATTCCCTTGATATTCTTGACATTTTATTATCCATAAAAATAAGCTATTTGTTCTAGCCCAATAAAGGAATTTGGGGGAATTTGATTGGTATGGCACTGAATAACTTATTTAGGTGGAAGTTAGGTAGAAAGGCCATTTTGTTTTATTTTATTTGCATCTTCCCAATTATTTAGTTCTGATTTTATTTGTGAGAAAAGTGTTCTAAAATTGTTTTCATATAATTTCTGAGTTTGTCTTGTCAGATAGATTCTCAAGTATTTTATGTTGTCTACAGCAACATTAAATGTAAGTTCTCTTTCTACCTCCTGGTGCTGTGCTTTTTTAGCAATATACTGAAATGTTGATGAATTATGTGGATTTATTTTTTATCCTGCAATATTCCTAAGCATTTTAAGTATTTTAAGTTATTTTCTCTTTATTTTCCCAATTGGAATCTTATTCATTTTATTCAATTATGTTATAAAAATTTTAACACTTATTCACATGCATATGCATGTTTTTGAGATACATAATTTTCATCTACCCTCCCTTCCCATCTGCCTCCCCTCAACAGAAAACAGTCTAGTGAATATTCTTCACAAACATTTATGTTTAACATGTTTACAGATTAGTCATTTTCTGTGTGAGGAATTAGGACTAAGGGGAAAAGAAAGAAAACCATGAGATAGAAAAGAAAAACATAAGAGAAATTTAGAAAAAAAAGTGAACATAATGTTTGTTCAGATTCAGTTTGTTTTTCTTTGTTTTGTTTTGATTTGTTTTGTTTTTCATCCTCTAGATGTGGATAGATATCTCTAACTGGTCTCTCAGTGTTGTCCTCTGGACTGCAGAAAGGTGCAGCATTCATCAAAGTTGAACAGCTCACGATGTTGTTAGTAATGTGTCCTCCATTCTCTTGATTCTGGTTCCTTTGCTCAATATCAGTTCCTGTAATTCCTTCCATACTTTCTCTAAAGTCTGACCTTTAATGGTTTCTTAAAGAATAACAGTACTCCAAAATATTTATATGCCATAATTTGTTCAACCATTCCTCCACTTACGGACTTCCCCTCAATTTCCATTTCCTTGCCACTATAAAAAGAATTTGTATAATTATTTTGGAATGTGTAGTACTTCTCCCAGTTTTTATGATTTCATCTGGATATACTCTTAGTATTGTTACTGCTAGATCAAATTATATTATCAGTTTTATTGCTCTATGGGCATAGTTCCAAATTCCTCTCCAGAATGGCTTGGTTCAATTCACAACTCCACCCACAATGCAATAATGTCCCAATTTTCCCAAAACTTTTCCAACACTGATTATTTTCCCTTTTTATCATTTTAATCAATCTGTTAGGTTTCAGGTGGTTCCACACAGTTGTTTTTATTTTCATTTTTCTAATCAGTAATGATTTGGAGTACTTTTCTTTTTCTTCAAATTTTTATTTGTATAAGGCAGTGGGGTTTGAGTGACTTGCCCAAGGCAACTTTTAAGTGTCTGAGGTCATATTTAAACTCAGGTCATCCTGACTCCAGGGCCAATGCTCTATCCATTGCACAGGCTAACGGCCCTTGGAGCCTTTTTTTCAAATGATTATATGGAACTGTAATTTCTTCATTTAAAAGCTGCCTGCTATTTGTATTCTTTATCCATCAATCAATTGAAGAACGAGTTTCAACCTCAAAACTTGATTTAATTCTCTATTTATTTTAGACATGAATTCTTTATCAGCACCCCTAGCTGCAAAAAATTTTTCCCAGTTTTCTATTATCCTCAAACCTTGGCAGCATTGTTTTTGTTTGTGCAAAAAACTTTTTAATGTAATAAAAACCATGTATTTTATAATTTATAATGTGTTCTATCTCTTGTTTAGTCATAAATTTCTTCCCATTTCATAGATCTAACAGAAAAAGTATTTCATGGATTTAGGGCAGAGACAAGATGGCAGCATGAAGGCAGCATTTCCCAGAAAGTCTTTCTTTAAAAAACTCCAAAAGTCATCCAATTATAACTCTAGACAAAATTTAGAGGGGCAGAACCCACAGAAAGACTGAGTAATAAATTTTCCCAGTTCAAGATAACTTAGAAGTTCCGTGGGAAAGGTATGTTTCAAAAGGACTGAGGTTGGGGATAAAAGCCTTGGCAGCAGCTCAGTGCAGCCCAGCCTAACCCAGCACAGGTATCACTGGGAACAGATTGAAGGGGAGGTGAGAAAACTCTGCTACATCAGAATAAGTGTGGAGTGAGGAGCACCTGCTTCAGAGCAGCTGTGCAATGAGAACCTGAAGCAAGAATCTGGCGAAACCAGCCTGTACCTCCACAGCACAACCCACAGACAGTAAGGGGATCAGGCAAGACTGCAGAAATCTCTCTGCTCTCCCTGGGGAAGGACTCAACTGTTTTTATACACTCAGATCTAGGCTGCAGTTTGGCCTTCCATACTAAGATAGCAGGACTGCACCTCACAGCTCCAGAGCAGAGGAGAGTGTCTGTGGTTATCTTCATACCAAAGCACAGGCAAGAGAACATAAGATCTTGGAGGAATAAAGGTCCCAGTGGTGTGTCCCAAAAAACCGCAAAGAAGGTATCCCAATAATACTCAAAAGCTCAGGAAGTACCCTAAAACCAGGTACAGGCCGGGAAAATGAGTAAACAGGGAAGAAGAGGAATACCATTGAGAAATTCTTTTTCTACAATCCCAAGAAGGATCAAAATACTCGGTCTGAAGATGAGGAAGTACAAGCTCCTACATCTAAAGTCTAAAAAAAATGGAAGTTGGGCTTAGGCTATGACAGAATTCAAAAAAAGATTTTGAAAATCAAGTAAGGGAGATAGAAGAAAAATTGAGAAAAAAATGAGAGTGATGAAGGAAAAATATGAAAATGAAATCATCAGCTTAGTCAAGGAGATTCAAAAAATGCTGAAGAAAATAACATGTTAAAAACCAGCTTAGGTAAAATGGATAAAACAGTTCAAAAATTATTGAGAAGAATGCAGGATTCTGATGAAGCATAGAGAGTGGAGGAGAAGGATAAAAATATGAGAGACTTAATGATGATTAACTGCATGTATTCCTGCATAGAAAAAATGATATTAATAATACTCCTATGAAACTTCTCATATAATACAGCATGTAAAAGGAGATTTTATAGATGAAGCACAGGAGAGAGCAGAATTTGAAGATATATTGTAAAAATGGAATCAATGGCTAAAAGGGAAATGCACTGGGAGTAAGAGAAAGGAGAGGTGGAATAGGCTAAGATATTTTGTATAAAAGATATTTTTTATGAGCTTTTGAAATGTTATGGAATGGGGGAAGGGGAGGGATAATGAGGGAACCTTCACTCTCTTCAGAAATGGCTCAGAGAAGAAACAACATACATGCTAAATAGGTATAGACATCTAGAGTAAAAAGGAGAGAAGGGGGACGGGGGAAGGAGGGATGTGGGTGAGAGAGGAGAGGGTAGATCATAGGAGAAAATAGTCATATATAGCATATTTTCTTTTTTACTTCTTGCAAGGGGCTGGGATTGGGTGGCCTGCCCAGGACCATGGGGTTGGGTGGTTGCTGGATCTCAGGGGTGGCAAGTGGGCTCCTGGCCTCTTGGCCCCAGGGCTGGTGATCAGTCTGCTGTACCACTCAGCAACCCTACAGCACATTTTAGAAGAGGGACAGAGTGAAAGGAGAGAGAAAATATATTATATGGTATTGAGGAGGAGTGGAAGGAGGGAATTACAATAAGCAACAGTAACAGCGGAAAAATGTGGAAGTAACTTTTATGATGGGCTTATCATAAAGAATATTTTTGTCCTTCAATTGGGGAATGGCTTAACAAAATGTGGTATATGCATGTGATGGAATACTATTGTTCTATTAGAAGCCAGGAGGGATGGGAATTCAGAGGAGCCCAGAAAGATTTGAATGGACTGATGCTGGCTGAGATGAGCAGAACCAGAGGAGCATTGGGCACAGTAATAAGAACATGGGGTTGATGACCAACCTTGATGGACTTGTTCACTCCATTA
Organism: Macrotis lagotis; assembly: GCF_037893015.1. Lineage (NCBI taxonomy): Eukaryota > Metazoa > Chordata > Mammalia > Peramelemorphia > Peramelidae > Macrotis > Macrotis lagotis. The sequence continues at coordinate 52,430,532 of NC_133662.1, forward strand.
GTGCAACAATCAGGCACAATACTTTATTTTTCTTCCTTAATGATATGATGTCTCAGTCATCACATTCAACTTAGATCAGTGTATACCACTGAAGCAATGTAAAGAATAACATACTGTTTCCTGTGGGGGGTGGGGAGGGAAGTAAGATTAGGGGCAAAACTGTAAAAAATTCAAAAGAAAAAGTATTTCATGGTCTGTTTATTAGTCTCTGATATTGCTCTCTATGTTAACATCCTGTACCCATTTTGACCTATGCTTAGTTTTTGATTTATTAATTTCCTGTTTTCCCATAAATTTTTATCAAATAGTAATTTCTTTTACCAGAAATATGTCTTTAGGTGTGTCAAACAGTAGATTACTGCAGTAATTTGATACTGTTTCTTTTAAAACTATTCTAAAGCACTGATCCATTACTATTTTTCTTAAGCAGTACCTGTCTCTTTTGATGCCTGCTCCTTTACACTATAGTTTTACACCTGATACATCAAGATAACTTTCCTTTACATTTTTGTCTTCAGTTCCCTTGATATTCTTGACCAAATGAATTTGCTACTATTTTGTTCTAGCTAGGTAAAATAAGTGCTTGGTAGTTTACCTGGTATGCCATTAATTAAGTAATTTAATTTGGGTAAAATTTCCATTTACATTATATTATCTCAGCCTAAGTATGAGCAATTGACATTTTCCAGTTCTTTAGATCTGACTCTATTTGTGTGAAAAGTGCTTTGTAAATGTGTTCCTACATTTACTGGGTTTGTCCCAGTATTTGTCCCAGATTCGCAAGTATTTAAGGGTGTCTGCAGTTTCTTTAAATGGAAGTTCTCTTATTTCTTGCTCTTGGAATTTGTTGTCCACATAAATAAATACTGATTATTTTTTATTTTATTTCATATCCTGCTATTTTACTAAATTTAATTGTATTAAGTAGTTTTTTTAATGCTTTTCGAGAGTTCTCTAAGTATAAAATCGTATCATCTGCAAAGAGTGAAAATTTTGCTTCCTCATTGTCAATTCCAATTGCTGTAATTTCTTTTTCTTCTCTTATTCCTAAAAATAACATTTCTAATACTATATTGAATATTAATGGTGACAATAGGCACTCATGTTTCACCCTTTATCTTGTTGGAAATTATTTAGTTAGATCCTTCTTATTATATTAAGGAAAACTACATTTATTCTTATATTTTCTAGTATTTTTAATCAGAATGAATGTTGTATTTAGTCAAAGACTTTTATTGTATATACTGAGAAAATTATAAGATTTATATAGTTTTTAGTCCATTATGTTGAGTTTTTTCCTAACACTCTAAATTCTAACTGATCATGGTGTATTATCCTATTAATAATTTACTGTAATCTTTTTGCTCAAATATTCTTAATATTTTTTGCATCAATATTCATTAGGGAGTTTGGTCTAAAATTTTGTTTGTTTTGCCTCTTCCTGATAGAGGAATCACATCATTTTGGAGTTCTCAAAGGAATCTGGAAGAACTCTTCCTATTTTTAAAAAATGTTTTCTGTATAACTGGAATTAATTGTTCCTTAAATGCTTGGTTGTATTCTTCTGTAAATCCATTTGGTCCCGAAGATCTATTATTTCAGAGGTTATTAATGGTTTCTTCAATTTATTTTTCTGAAATGAATATATTTAAGTAATTTCTTTCCTCTTGTTTTAATCTGTGAAGTTTATATTTTTGAAAATATACAGGGAAGTTAGGTGGTGCTGTGGATAGAGCATTGGCCCTAGAGTCAGGAGTACCTGATTGAAATTTGGCCTCAGACACTTAGTAATTACATAGCTGTGTGGCCTTTGGGCAAGCCACTTAACCCCCATTTGCCTTGCAAAAACCTAAAAAAAAATCATCCATTTCACTATGTTATCAAATTTATTGGATAAAATAGCACTGAATAAACTCTTTTATTTCCTTCATTTTGGTGGAGTTTACCCTTTTCAATTTTGATGCTGGTGACTTGGGTTTCTTCTTTCTTTTATCTATCAGATTAAGCAAAGTTTCATGTATTTTATTAATATATTCTTAAAACCAACATCAGTTTTATTTATTCTGTCAATAGTTTTCTTGCTTTCAAATTTATTAATCTCTTCTTTGATTTTCAGAATTTCTAATTTAACATTTATTTGGGAATCTTTAATTTGTTATTTTTCTAACTTTTTTAGTCACATACCCAATTCATTAATCTCACCATTCTCTATTTTTTCCCACAAAAGCATTTAGAGAAATAAAATTTGCCCTAAGAACTTCTTTGGCTGCATTCCATAAATTTTTGTATGATGTCTCATTGTTATCATATTCTTGAATGAAATAATTACCTCTATGATTAGTTGTGCGATAAATTCATTCTTTAAAGCTGTCATTTAGTTTCCAATTATTTGTTGGTATATTTTTCCATGGCCTCTATTACATGTAATTTTTATTGCATCCTGATCTGAAAAGGATACACTTATTATTTCTGCATTTGATGGTAAGGATTTTTATGCCCTAGTACATAGTCAGTTTTGGTCAGGGTGCTATATATTGCAGAGAAAAATGCTCTATTATTTTCTATCTCCATTCAGTTTTTTCACAGGATCTCCCAGGATATTGAAGTTTTCTAAAGGGAATTCTGGGGCAGCAAGAAGCTATCATACTCCTAGAACTTTTCCCTAAACAACATTAAATAAAGCTTCTACACAGATATTAGAGCTACAAATCTTCTCAAAAAATGACAAGATCAAAACAAGTTTTCAAATGTAGACATCATACAGAATACCATAGGGGATATTCAAGGTAAGTCTGTCTCTTTGGGGGAAAGGTGAAAGTAAAGTCCAGCTAGTCATGAAAGCAGTAAAGCCAGAGGGAAACCTTAATATACATTGCAATCTAGGTCCCAGCAGCTAGACAACAGGACAGATCCTGGAACCTGGCACCTGGCATCTAAATAACAAGCAGGTTTGCTCAAAGTCTGAACCCTGGGAACACTGGAACACAAGACAGGATTTGGTTGGGAACAAACCACTATATATACAGAGCATGAACAAAAAGGAGAAAGCAAACTTACACAAAGGCAATGCTAGGGCTGCATAAACAACATCCTGGTGAGTGTTCTTAAGAATCAGACCCAATCTCATCACAAAAAAGTTTGAGTCTAAACTCTCTATATCCTTGGAACAGAACTCAAACAATCTAAATGAACAACAACAAAAAAAAATCCTAAAAGAACATTAACCATATCTTCAATGAAGATAGAAGAAATAAAACTGCCACTTCAGAAGAACAAAGAAGTGAAAAAATTTCAATATTAGAAGTCTCAAAGCAATCTACATGTTGGATACAAATCCAAACTTCATAGAAGAGCTTAAAAAGAATTAAAAAAAAAACAAAGAAAAGAGAAAGAAAATGGGGGGAAAGAAATGAGAGTCAAGCAGGTAAATTATGAAAACTTGACTAATGAAATCAATTCCTTTGAAAGTAAAAATAACCAGTTGGAAAAAAATGTAACTATCCAAAAAATGAAAATGACAAACTGGAAAATGAATGAAATGCATCCAAATTTCTAGTGGACAAACTGGAGAAGGAATGCAATTCATCTAAAATTCAAATCAAGTAATATGGAAGGGGAAATGCAACTCAGAGTAAAATAAAATTAACCAACTGATAAAGAAAACTCAAAAGCTAACTGAAAAAAATAACCCTTAAATTATATTCTGATAAATAAAAACCAGTGAATCTATGTAGACACCAAGATTACATAAAACAAAAAGAAAGACTGAAAGTAATTGAGAATGTCAAGTATGTTTTAGGAAAAACCGATGACCTGGTAAAGATCCAGGAGAGATAATATGTGAATTATTGATTTTCCAGAATTCCTAGATAAAAAAAGAGGCTGGAAAAAATATATTAATATATTTCAGGAATTTATTGTCCAAATTGCAAGATTAAAAAGACAAAATAGTTATTGAAAGAACACACAGAACTCCTCCAGAATGAGGCACATGACAAAAACTCCAAGGAATATAATCACCAAATTCCAGAATTTTCAAGTAAAGTAGAACATACTGTAAGCAGCCATAAAGAAGCAGTTAAAAGACAAAGAAAATACAATCAGACTTACACTGAACTGATCAGTTTCAACTATGAATGGTCAAAAGGCCTGGAATACAATATTTCCAAAGGTAAATGCCTTTGGATTACAACCAAGATATTACTACCCTGAAAAATTCGGTATATTCTGTCAGGGGAAAAGACAGTGCAATTAAGTAGGGGACTTATGAAATTTCTTGATCAGAACACTAGAACTGAAGAGAAAATTCAATCTTCAAATACCAGATTCAAGAGAAACATAAAAAAGGTAAACAGAAAGTGAGGGGAAAAAAAGGTAGTCAAGAACATTAAATTGTATATAATTTTAGAAGCAAAGATTACACTTGCAAGTCTTGAGAATTGAATTGTTCTTAAAATAGTTAAAGGTATGAATATAGTTGAAGAGATAGTATTAGAGGATATGGGTATGGTTCACTATGTTTGAGACAAATTACAAGGCATCTGACTCAACCTGATCAGAGTATCCAAGCTCAGAAGGATTTACCATAGGTCATGCACAGATAGTCCAAGTGAGATGTCTAGAAACTTCCACTGCTGTCATGAACCAATGGAACAGTTGCCCATCTTTTTCTGGATTGTTGTAGCTGATTGGCACTGGCATGGTACACGCAGGCTGTGCTGCAGGCTCCTTTTAACCCTGGTATAACAGACCCTTCCTACAGCTCCTTCAACTTGTCTTGAACTGGAAAATTATTTCACTTAGACTTTGGGGGTTCTCCTTGTCTAGAATTTTGTTAGAGTTACTATTTAAAGATATTTGGAGTGGTCTGGGGGAAATTGCAGGACTCCATGCCCTTACTTCACCATCTTAGCTCTGTGCCCCTCAGAAAGGAGTTTAAAAATGAAATTAAAGAGATTCATATCTTGCAACACAAAAGAACCAGAAACAAATCCTTTAAAACTTCAAATGAGCTATTAGAAAAAGATAACAATTCTTTTAAAATATAATTGACAAAATTGAAATGGAGATACAAAAGCAAAAGGAAGAAAATACCTCCTGAATAATAGAATAGGAATAGTGCCAGCCAATGATTTCATGAGTAACCAAGAATCTGTTAAAAAATTTAAAAAAAAGAATAAAATATAAAATATTTCATTGGTAAAGCAACATATGTGAAAAATAGAATCAGGAGAGATAATTTAAGAAAAATTAGACTACTAGAAAATCAGGATAAAAAATGCCTGGCTTCATTCTTCAGAAAATCATCCAGGAGAACTGTCCTGACATTCTGGAACTAGGTGGCAAAACAGCCAATGAAAGAATCCACTGATCACTTTCTAAAAGGGATCTCAAAATGAAAAGGCCAAGGAATATTATAGATGAACTTCAGAATTAACAGATTAAGGGCAAGTTGCCAGAAAGAAGAAATTCAAATATTATGGACTTATAGTCAGTATTACACAGGGACTGGGCTTACATCAACCCTAAAGGATCAAAGAGCCAGGAAGAAGATATTGCAGAAAGGGAATTTGGATTATAACCAAGAATCAATTATCTATAAAAATCTTTCAGTTGAAATGAAGTACATTTAATAAAATAGGTTAGTTTCAAACTTTCTTAATGAAAAGACCATAGTTGAATTAAAAGTTTTATCTTCAAATAGGATATTCAATAGATCTATGAAAAGATAAAGAGGAAAATTAAAAGACTGTTATTCATAATGATTAATCTGGTTATTTCTCTACCTGAGAGGTGAAATTCCCAAGACTCTTGAGTAAAAGAATACCATTAGAATGAGAATACTTGTGCTGAAGTTATGTTCTGATGTTGATTTTGAAAGAATGATTTAAAAAATAAAACTTTATAAAAGGGAAATTATAATGAAACTGGAGGAAGAGGAAGACAGAATGCGGGCAAATTACATGATATATAAAGGGGTGTAAAAGACCTACTGAAGCAGAGGCATAGAAAGGAGATGGTGAGAATTGTTTGAATATTATCAGACTTGGTTTAAAGAAGGAAAAACACATGCTTAAAAATGAGTTTGGAAATTTATCTTAGACTTCAATTATTAGGAGGGGAAACAAGGAAGGAAATATTGGGAAGGAAGGAGCAGAAAAGAGAAAGAGGGAAGAAAAGAGAGGGAGGACAAATGGAAGGGGGGCAAATAGAGGGAGGTGGAATTAAGAAACAAAACACTGGTGAGGAGGAATAGGGTGAAGAAGGGGAAAAAGCATAAATAGAATCGAGATAACTAGGAGGATAAAACAGTACTTCTACCTGTGAAATGAATGGTATGAACTCTCTCATAAAATAAAAGTGGATGGCAGAAAAGATTAAAAACCAGACTCTTACAACTTGCTGTTTATAAGAATAAAATTTGAAAAAAGAGAAATATACATAATGTATACAAAATATATGCACAAAATGTTGGACCAGAATATATTATTTTTCAGTTGAAGTGAAAAAAAAAAGCAGGGATAAAAATTCCTTACCTCTCACAAAGTAATTGCAAAAAAATGTTCTCATTCTTATGGCTAAGATGGCAGAGAGAAGTCAATGTGCTAAAGTCTCCTCTTCCCCTCAGAATTAATATGAATCAAGCCTCTTAACAGAATACAAATCCACAAAATCCAGAAAGAGCAAAGGAGAAGGACACCTACGAATAAAGTCTGTCTCAGAGGAACATGGGTGAGCCAGGGGCAAAGAGCAGAGAGCCAGCACAGACAAGGAAAGGTTGAGGTCAAGGACTAACCTCAGAAGCCTTGGAAGCTTTGGATTTGTGAGCAGACAGTGGGTGGGAGAGCTCTAGCATGATGGCTAGACATCAATCTGGTTGGCTCTACTGGCCAGAAAGACCAGGCAGATCAGGACTGTGTGCCCCATATGTTCAGTGGAGACCCTGTGTTTCCAATTAAACCCTACCATGCCCATGAGAGAAAGGGACTCTTCCCAGAACCTTCCTGCATCCTCCTCCCCTATCCTGTCCAGGCTCCAGTGTCTCTCTCTCTCTCTCTCTCTCTCTCTCTCTCTCTCTCTCTCTCTCAGCTAAATCAATAATAAGATTAACTAAATAGCCCAGGGGCCCAACCCACATTGTCCAAGGATAATTCAGACACTACTGCTCCACCCTCAAGCCCCCAGGCCTAGGGAGTGGGCCAAAAATCAAGTTCAGAGACACTCCACAGAAAGTATCTAGCACCCCATACTGGGCAGACCACTTGGAGTTACTAAATCCAGTGAGCAAAGACACTAGAGTTTTCAAAACCAAATGTCTGTGAATCAGCACCCCCCTCCCCCAATACAAGATACTAGGGAAAAAAAGCAGTGGAAAGGGGTTAAGAAAGAAGGAGGTGAGAACAGCTTGAATCTCACATTAGCCAGATTTGGCTTAAAGTTAACATAACACATATTCAGTTAAATTAAAAGACTTATCTTACCTTTCTTTCTTTTTTTTTTGAGGCAAATGGGGTTAAGTTAAGCCCAAGACCACACAGGTAGGTAATTATTAAGTGTCTGAGGCCTGATTTGAACTCAGGTACTCCTGACTCCAGGGCAGGTGCTCTGTCCACTGTGCCACCTATCCACCCCTTATCTTACCTTTCAATTATTAAAAGGGGAAGGGGGAAAAGAGGAACTAACAGTAAGAAGGGAAGAAAGAAGGGGCAAAGGGAAAAGGGGGAAGAAAGGGGACTGGTGGATATAAGGGAGCAAACACAATGAAGATGGTGGTATTTAGAAAGAAAATACTGGGGAATATGGAAAAAAGTGAAAAGGGGGGGAAATACAAATAGAGGGAAGATAACATGGAGGGCAATAAAGAGTTAGTAATAATAATTCTGAATGTGAATGGAATGAACTTTCCCATAAAATGTAAAAGGAGAGCAGACTGAATTAAAAACCAGAATCCTACAATATGCTGTTTACAAGAAACTCTTCTGAAGCAAAAAGATACATATAGAATAAACGGTAAAAGAATACCAAAATACACTTTGCTTCAGCTGAAGTGAAAAAGGCAGGGGTAGCAATCCTTATCTCTGACAAAGCAGCTACAAAAAAATAGATCTCATTAAAAGAGGAAGGATACTATATCCTCCTAAAAGGTACCATAGACAATGAAGCAATTTCAGTATTAAATATATATGCACCAATTGTTTTAGCATCCAACTTCTTAGAGAAATTGAATTAGTTACAGGAAGACAGACAAGCAAAAGTCTCCTGGAGGGAAACCTCAACCTCCCAATCTCAGATTTAGATAACTCTAACCATAATATAAACAGGAAGGAGGTTAAGGAAGTAAAAAGAATGTTAGAAAAAGAAGACATGATAGACCTTTGGAGGAAATTGCATAGGGATAGAAAGTAATATACTTTTATTTTTTCTGGTGTACATAGCACTTATACAAAAATTGACCATGCACAAGGCCATAAAAAACATTAGAGTGAAATGCAGAAAGGAAGAAATAGTGGATACATTCTTCTCAGATCATAATGAAATAAAAATCACATACAATAATGGGCAATGGAGAGATAGACCTAAAACTAATTGGAAACTATATAACTTCATTGTAAAAAAATGAGTGGATCAAACAACAAATTATAGAAAAAATTAATGATTCCATCATAGATAATGACAATAATGAGACAACATAAAAAATCTTATAGAATACAGCCCAGGCAGTTGTGAATAGATACATTGTTAAATACTTACAAGAATAAGTTAGAGAATGAAGAAATCAATGAACTAAAAATGCAAATAAAAATTAGAGAAAGAATAAATTAAAAATCCCTAATTAAATACTAAATAAGAAATTCTAAAAAAAATATGGCTAATTTAACAAAATTGAAAGCAAGAAAATTATTGAACTAATAAATAAAACCAAGAACTGGTTTTATAAAAAAAACCATAAAATTGATAAACCATTGGTTAATTTGATTTAAAAAAAGAAAGAAGAAAACCAAATTTCTGGTATCATAAATGAAAAAGGTGAACTCACCACCAATGAGGAGGAAATTTAGGTAAAAATTTGGAATTATTTTGCTAACTGAATGCTAATAAATTTGATAAAGGATGTGTAATGGATTAATAAAACAAATTACCCAGGTTAAATGAAGAGAAAATTAAATACCTAAAGAAACTGACCTCAGAAAAATAAATTCAACAAGCCATTATATAACTTTCTAATAAAAAATCTCCAGGACCAGAAGGATTCACAAATGAATTCTATCACATGTTTAAGAAACAATTGGTTGCAATTCTGCATAAACTCTTTGGAAAAATAGGTGAAGATGGAACTCTGCCTAACTCCTTCTACAACAACAATGTAGTTCTTGTATGTAAACCAGGAACAGTCAAAACAGAGAAAGAACATGATAGACCTATCTCTTTAATGAATATAAGGTGTAAAAATCTTAATTAAATATTAGCCAAGTGATTGCAGCAAGTTATCACAAAGATGACACACTATGACCAAGTAGACTGATCCCAGGAATGCACGGTGGGTTCAACATTAGGAAAACTTTTATTATCATTATTATCATCATCATTCTTCTTACTGTTGTTATTTTTTTATTATCTATACCAATAACAAACCTATCAGAAATCATATGATTATCTCAATAGATGCTGCAAAAGCCTTTGACAAAATACAGCACGTATTCCTACAAAAACACTAGAGAACAGAAATAAATGGATTGTTCCTTATAATGAATAGCAGTATCTATCTGAAGCCATCAACAAACTTTTTATGCAATGGGGATAAGCTAGAGACATTTTCAGTAAAGTCAGGGATGAAACAGGAAACCCATTATCACCACTGCAACTGAATATTGTGTTAGAAATGTTAGCTTCAGCAATAAGAGAAGAAAAAGAAGGAAGAAACAAAAGTCTCACTTTTTGCAGATGACATGGTATACCTAGAGAATCAATTAATAGTCATCGAAAAAACAAGTAGAAACAATTAACAACTTTAGGAAAGTCACAAGCTATAAAATAAACCCTTAGAAATACTCAGCATTTCTATATATTACTAATAAGATACAAGAGGAAGAGCTAGAAAATTAAATCCCATTTAATGTAACTTCAGACAATATAAAGTACTTGGAGTCTATCTGCCAAGGCAATCTCAGAAACTCTATGAAAACTATTACAAAACACTTGTAGCACAAAAACTTCAGATTTAAATATCTGGGTAAATATCAACTTCACATGAGTAAGCCAAGGTAATATGATAAAAATGACAATTCCACGAAAATTAAACTGCATGTTTAGTGCCCTACCAATCAAAATTCCAAAAAATTACTTTAATGAGTTACAAAACTGTAAGTGAATTCATATAGAAAAATAAAAATTCAAGAATTTCCAGAGATTTAATGAAAAGTGCAAAAGAAGGTGGCTTAGCCCTACCAGATCTAAAATATATATTCTAAAGCATCAGTCATCAAAAATGTTTGGTATTGGCTAAGAAAGAGACTGGTGGCACAGTGGAAAAGACTAGGTACAAAAGAGATAGCAGGGTATGATTATAGAAATCTGCAGTTTGATGAACCAAAAGAGTCCAGCTATTGGCTTAAAAACTCTCTCTTCGATGAAAATTGTTGTGAAAAATTGGAAGTTAGAATGGTGAAAACTTGGATTAGAACAACATCTCACACCATATACCATGATAAAATAAAAAATGGGCATAGGATTTAGACATAAAAGCCTATTATAAGCAAACTAGGAGATCAAGAAATAGTTTGTTAGATCTATGGAAAAGGAAGCAGTTTATGAACAAAGAAGAGATGGTGAACATCATCGAAAACAGTCTAGATAATTTTGATTGCATTAAATTAAAAAGTTTTTGCATAGACAAAACCACTATAACCAAGATCAAAAGAAATGTATTAATTGGAAAACACTTTTTTACAGCTGGTATTTCTGACAAAGGACTCATTTCCAAAATATATAGAGACCTGGGTCAAATTTATATAAAAAACACAATCCATTCCCCAATTGACAAATTCTCAAAGGATCTGCAGAAGCAATTTACAAATGAGGAAATGAAAGCCATCCATAGTCATATGAAAAATTGCTCTAAATCATTACTTATTAGAGAAATACAAATTAAAGCATCTCTGAGGTATTATTTCACACCTCTCATGCTGGCCAATATGACCAGAAAAACAATGATCAATTTTGTTGGATGTGGGAAATCTGGGACATGCATTGTTGGTGGAGATTTGAACTCATCCAACCTTAGTGGAGAGCAATTTGGAATTATGGCCAAAAGGCAATAAAAATGCACATACCCTTTGATCCAGTATTATCACTATTGGGTCTATAACCTGAAGAGATAATGTACAAAAGTATTGTACAAAAGTATTCATAGCAGCTCTGTCTGTGGTGGCACAGTATTAGAAATTGAGTTACTGTCCATCAATAGGGGAATCACTGAACAAATTGTGATATATGTAGATTATGGAACACTGTTGTTCTATTAGAAACCAAGAAGGATGAGAATTCAGAGATGCCTGGAAGGATTTACATGAACTGATGCTGAGCAAAACAATCTGAAACAGAAGAACATTGTTCACTGTAACAGTAACATAGGGTTGATGATTAATCTTAATGGACTTAACTCATTTCATCAGAGTTACAATTGAAGACAATTTTAGGGTACTTGCTTTGGAGAATACCTTCTCTATCCAAAGAAAGAATTGTGGAGCTTAAGCAAAGACTAAAGACTTTTACCTTTAATTTTTTAATAAAGTTATCTTATTATGTAATTTTGCTAACTCTTATATTTCATTTCTTCCTTTAGTATATGATTTTTTCTCTCACCATATCCAATTTTGATCAATGGACAGCATAGAAACAATATGAAGACAATCAGACTGATTTCTGTTGGAGAGGGAAGCAAGGTTAAAGGAAACATGTATAATTCAATAAAAATAGGAGTAATTAAAAATGTTTAAAAATTTTTTCTGATTAGAAGAGAGGAAGAAAGAAACTAAATCCTGCTAAAAGTTACCATAGACAATGAAGTCATATCAATACTAAATTTGTGTGCACAAGTGGTATAGCATACACATTATTAGAGAAGAAGCTGAATGAGTGACAGGAAGTCAGAGACAGCAAAACTGTACTGATGGAAGGTCTCCAATGCCCTCTCTCAGAATTAGATTAATATAACCACAAAAAACAAGAAGGAACTTAAGGATTGAATAGAATATTAGAAAAGTTAGGCATAATAAATTTCTGGAGAAAGTTAAACATGGATAGAAAAAAATTCCCATTTTTTTTTCTGCTGTACATGCAACTTACACAAATATTGACTATGGATCACAACATAAAAACCTCAAAATCAAATGCAGAAAGGTAGAAATATTACATGTTTTCTTTCAAGATCCTCCTGTAGCTCCTCTACACCCAGGCAAAGATTCTGCTGTGAAAGTTGGTTATCACTCCCACCACTCACCAAAGTCTCTACAGCTGTGCCTAGTTCTCTGGCTTCCCCCAGCTGCTGCCCCTGCACTGACGTTCTGCTCTCATCTCCTGGTTCACCCACAGTCCCCTGAGAAATCTTGTTGGTAGGCATTCTTCTCCTTGCTTCTCTTTCTGGGTTTTGCTGATCTAATTTCTTTTCAAGAGGTTCATTTCATGTTATTTTTGATGGGAAAGAGGAGGACTTAACACAGTGTCTAGCTTCTATCCACCTTCTTGGCCAGAAGTCCAAGTAATTTAATTTAAAAAAAGGAAATAAGAAAGTCAAATTACCAGTATTAAAATGAATAAGGTGTATTAACCATCATTGTAGAGGAAATTAAAATACGTACTCAGAGTTATTTTGCACAACTGTAAGGTAATAAATTTGAAAATCTAAATGAAATGAATGGATATTTGCAAATATATAAACTGCTCAGGTTAAAAAAAATGGGAAATTAAATATATGAATACCCCATCTCAGAAAAAGAAATTGAACAAGCCATCAATGAATTCTCAATGAAAAAAAAATTTCAAGGACCACATAGATTCAGAAGTGAATTTTAACCTTAATTATAACATTAAAGGAGAAATTTATTCCAATTCTACATAAAGAATTTGACAACTTAGGTGCACAAGAGTTCTACCAAATTCCTTCTAGCACATCAATATGGTATTGAGACCTAAACCAGGAAGAGTCAAAACAGACAAAGAAATTTAAACACCACTTTTCCTAATGTTTATGGATGCTAAAGTTTTAAATAAAGTATTAGCAAAGCTATTATAGCAAATTATCATAAGAATAATACATGATAGGGGTGACTAGGTGGCACAGTGGATAGAGCACCGGCCCTGGAGTCAGGAGTACCTGAGTTCAAATCCAGTCTCAGACACTTAATAATTACCTAGCTGTGTGGATCTTGGGCAAGCCACTTAATCCCATTGCCTTGCCAAAAAAAAAACCCTAAAGGAGAATAATACATGATTATCAGGTGTTGTTTCCATATTAGGAAAATTATCAGCATAATTGACCATATTTAATAAAAAGCCTAACAGATATCATGATTATTTCAAAAGATGCTGAAAAAGCTTTGAAAAAAATAGCAGCACCCATTTTTATTAAAATCAACTAGAGCTCAAGAATAAATTTAGAATTTCTTAAAACAATATGCAGGAGCTTTCTTCAACCATCAACAAGCATTATGGATAATGGAGAGAAGATAGAAGCATTCCCAATAATATGAGGGGGGCAATAGGTCTATTGTCACCACTATTATTCAATATTGTATTACAAGTGTTAGTTTTAGAAATAAGAGAAGAGAAAGAAATTGAAAATTAGAATAGGTTAAAAAGAAACAAAATTTGCTCTCTGCAAATGATATGATGGTATACTTACAGAACACTACAAAATCATCTTTAAAAAACTCTTTGAAAATTTATCAACTTAGCAAAATTCCAGAATATACAACAAACCCAAGAAATCAAGAAAACACTTCTATATAATATTAACAAGGCATAATAGCAAGAGATAGAAACAAAAATTCCATTTAACATTATGTGTAGACAACATAAAATACTTGAGAATCTACTTACCATGAGAGACTTAGAATCTATATAAAAACAACTATAAAACACTATTCCTATAAAAAATAATCACATCTATATAAGTGGACTAATGTCAATTGTTCATGGTAGGCTGAAATAATATAATAAAAACAAAATTGTACCAAATTAAATTACTTAGTCTGTGCCATACATTCTTCCTGTGCCAGACATTCAAAAAATTATTTATTGAAAAGAAAAATATGTAGTAAATTCCGATGTTCAAGAATACAAGATCAAGAATATCAAGGAAATTAATGAAAACAATGCAAAGGAAGTAGGACAGGCACATTAGATTTAAACTAATAAGATAAAGCATCTACCATTAAAAATGCTTGTTACTGCCTAAGAAATAGAGTGGTGGATAAGTGGAATAGACTAAGTAGTAAAAGTAACAAAAATAAATGAGTATCATAATCTATTGTTGTTAAACTCAAAGATTCCAGCTTCTGGAATAAAAATTCCCTCTTTGATTAAAAAAAAATCCTGAAGGGAAAAAAAAAAAACAGAAGATAAAATGGCAGAAACTATGCATAGACCAACATCTCACATCCTATACCAAGATAAGCTTGAAATAGGTATGGGATTTAGAAATAAAAGTTGAAAGCATAAGTCAATTAGGAAAACAAGGAATAGGTTTTTTCCTGCCACATCTATGTGAAGAAGAGGAGTTTAGGACCAAAAAAGAAATAGAGAACATTATATAAGTTAAAATGGATAAAATTGATTTTGTTAAATTGAAAAGATTTTGCACATACAAATCTAATCCAGTCAAGATTAAAACAAATACATTAAATTGTGAAACAATTATTACACCTAGTGTTTCAGATATTGGACTCATTTCTAAAATATATAGAGGGCTGGGTAATTTTAATAAGAAAAGAAGACATTCTTTAATTGATAAATGTTCAAAGGATATGGAAAGGCTATTTTCAAATGCAGAAATTATAACTTAAGTATAGTTATATGAAAATTAATATGCAAATTAAAACAATTTGAGGTACCACTTCACATCAATCAAATTGACCACTTTGACTGAAAAGGAAAATCATCAGTGCAGGGGGGCACTGATGTATTGTTGGTGGAGATATGAACTGATACTATGTTTTTAGAGAGTAAATTAAAATTATAACCAAGAACAATAAAACTGTGCCTACCCTTTGACTCAGGAGTAGCACTATTAGGTCTGTATTCCAAAGAGATCACCAAAAAGGACATATACAAAAATATTCATAGTAGTTCTTTTCATGGTAGCAAAGAACTGGAAGTTGGGGGTATATCCATCAATTGGGGAGTGACAGATTTAAATTGTGGTATATCAATGTAATGGAAAAATATTTTTTCTATATGAAATCATAAAGGAGGGTGTTTCAGAACTATCTGGAAGAACTTACATAAACTGATGCTGAGTGAAATGAACAGTACAAGAAAAAAACATTAAACTCACTAACAGCAACAACACTGGGTCGTGATCAACTATGATGGAATTGTTCACCTCTGCAGTACAATAATCATAGAAAAATGTCAAAGAAAATGTAAGGAAAGATAACATCTAACATCTTAAGAGGGAAATAATGAGTTTAAATGCAGAACAAAGTTTACTAACCTAACTTTTTTTTAAAAGTTGTCTTATGTCATTTTCCCCTTTCTAACATTTTGTTCCTTTAATTGTATTTGATTCTTCTTTAGAAAAAAAATTAATATGAATCCATGTTTTGCATAATTATACATATACAACCTATATTAGATTGCCTTCTTTCAGGAGTAGGGCAAGCAGAAGTAGGGGGAGAGAGAAAAACCTAAAAGTCAAAATATTTCCAAAATTATGATTGGTGTAAACTAATGTTGCACATTATAGAAAGAAAATAAAAATATTAAAACTACCTTCAAATTATTGCTTTAATTTCTTCCTCATTGATTGTCAATTCACCTTTTTCAGGTTTGATACTGATAACTTGGTTTTCTCTTTTCTTTTTAATCAAATTTATGGCTCTTCATAACACCAACTAATTTTTTAATTCACTAGTTTTCTTTTTTGATTGCATTTATCTCCCTTGTTTTCCAGAATTTTGAATTTTGTATTAAATTAAGGATTTTAACTGTTTTTTTCCTCTAGCCTTTTAGTTGCATACCCAATTCACTGATTTCTTCTTTCTCTATTTTATTCATGGGAACTTTTAATGATGTAAATTTCCCCTAATAAATGCTTTGACAATTTAGATTTACTGCCTTTTTGCATTTGATTTTGAGCTTTTTATGCCCTAACAACTAGTCAGTTTTTATGTAACTGACATGCACCACTGAAATAAATGTATATTCCTTACCATTCCTATTAAATTTTCTCCAGAGGTGTAGCATATCAAAGTATTATAGCATTCTATTCACCTCCTTAAGGGTCTTCTTGTTTATTATATTGCTGGACTTATCTAATTCTAAGAGATGGAAGTTGAGGTCCCCAACCAATATTATTTTGCTGTTTATGTCTTCCTCTAATTCATTTACCTTCACATCTAAGATTTTGGAAGTATACCACATGATTCATACATATTTTGTACAATTTAACAATTACTTGTCTATCTTATCATTTAGAATTTAATGTACTCTTTTTGCTTTTGCTTTGATTGAGATAAGGACTTCTACCTCTGCTTTATTCACTTCAGCTGAAGCATAATATATTCAACTTTATCTTTAATTTTCCTTTAATATGTGTGTATTCTATTTCAAATCTATTTTTTCAAAACAATATTCTGTAGGATTCTGGCTTTTAATAAACTCTACTATTCAATTGCATTTTATGGGAGACTTTATCCCATTCACACTCATGGTTATAATTATTAACTAATTTTTTAATAAGAGATTGGTTTAATTTTTTTAACAATTTTAGAATTTATTAAAAATCCCAATCTGAATGGTAATCTGGTGGCATCATTAAAATATAAACATTGTTTCTGCTCAGACCTTTTATTTCCTCCCACTTAGCCAGTGAATTCGTTCATACATATTTCTGCTCTCTCACAATAATCTAACACCATTGTCCCAGTATGTAGCACTGTTTCTGATACTGAGCAATTTTGTCATCTAATCTGGATTTGTTAGATTTTCAAGATTAAATGAAGTTTCTTCCTAATATATCTTTTTTTAATAATTTTTATTTGTTTTCCAATTATATACAATAGCAGTTTCTACCTATCATATTTTTAAAAGCTTTGAATTTTATAATTTTTCCCATACCCTCCCTTCCTTACCCCACCCGCAGATGAGTCTAATAATCTTTACATTGTTTCGCTGCTATACATTGATCAAAACTGAATGTATTGTTTGAAAAATCATATCATTGAGAAAAAATAAAATATGAATGATAGCAAAATTATATAGTATATAAGAAAATTTAAAATAATTGAGGGTAGCAGGCTTAGGTCTTTGTTTTGAATCCACAGCTCTCTCTCTCTGGATGCAGATGGCATTCTCTATCGCAGATACCCTAAAACTGTCCCTGATTATTGCACTGATGGAATGAACAAGTGCATTAAGTTTGATCATCCATCCTATTAGATTGTGCAATGTTCTTCTTGTTCCACTCATCTTTCTCAACATCCGTTCATGCAAGTCTTTCCAAGCTTCTCTGAAATCCCATCCCTCCTGGTTCCTAAAAGAAAAATAGCGTTCCATAACATATATGTATATATATACATATATATATACATATATACAGATACATACATACATATATATATATATATATATATATATATATATATATATCCCACAATTTGTTCAGACATTCCCCAATTGATGGGTATTCACTTGATGTCCAAGTCTTTGATGTCACAATCAGAGATTCTATGACTATTTTGATATAAGTAATGTTTTTCCCTTCTTTATGATCTCTTCAGGGTATAGACTCAGTAAAGGTATTGCTAGATCAAACGAGATTCTCATTTTCATTTTCCTTTGGGCCTAATTCTAAATTGGTCTCCAGAAACTTTGGATCAAATTTACAGCTCCAACAACAAAGTATTAATGTCCCTACTTTCCCACATCCCTTCCAGCATTGCTCATTGTCCGTTCTTTTCATATTGGTCAATATGAGAGGTGTGAGGTGGTACCTCAGAGATGCTTTAATTTTCATTATTTTAATTAGTATTGATATAGCAAAATTTTTCATATAACCATTTATAGCTTTGATTTCCTCATTTGTAAATTGCCGTTGCATAGCCTTTGACCACTTGTCAATTTGACTCAGTTCTTTCCATATATATGTATATATGTGTGTGTGTGTGTGTGTGTGTGTGTATTAGCATATTAGCAGTGGGTCATTTGTCAGAAATACCAGTTATAAAAATTGTCTCCCAATTTACTACATTTCTTTTGACCTTGGTTACAGTGGTTTTGTTTGTATGAAAGCTTTTTAATTAATTTAATCAAAATTATCTAGTTTGATCTTTATGATAGCTGTTTCCCTTTCCAAAGATCTGATGTATAAACTATTCCTTGATCTTCTAGTTTGCTTATGATATTATCTTTTATGTCTGAATCCTGCACACATTTGCATCTTATCTTGGTATAGGGTGTGAGATGCTGGACTAATCCAAATTTCTGCTATACTTATTTCCAATTTTCCCAACAGGTTTTATCAGAGAGAGTTCTTTATCCCAGAAGTAGCGCTCTTTGAATTTATCAAACAGCATATTATCATAATAATTTCCTGCTGTCTCTTTTGCATCTAGTCTATTCCACTGATCCAATACTCTATTTCATAGCAAGTACCAGAGTGTTTTGATGACTGATGACTTATAATTTTACACCTGGCAATTTTAAACCTATGCAACCTTCTTTTGCAGTGTATTTTTATTTTCATTGATTTGTAAATTCATATTTCCAAGTTACAAAATGTCCCTCCACAGTTTCTTCCTACCCTCCTCCCCTCAGTAGGGAATAATCAGGTTAACATTTATATATATATATATATATATATATATATATATATATATATGTATACATATGTATACATATATAGTGAAATATATTTACAAATTAGTAATTTTTGCCATGACGAATCAGGATTAAGGGAAAGAGTACATGAGATAATTTTTGTAAAGTGTTTGTTAGATTCAGTAGGGGAGTATTTTTTTTCTCTGTAGTTTGTTTTGTTTTGTTTTCCTTCCTCTCATTAGGGATAATTTGGTTCATAACTGGTCTAATACAGTTGTCCTAGCTCTCTGAATTGTCAAGAGGAGTTGTGTCCAACAAGGTTGTTCACCTCCTAATATTGTTGATGTGTACATTGCTCGCTTGAACTCTACTCCCTTCTCTCAGCATAAAATCTTGCAAGCCATTCCATGCTTCTCTAGAGTCCTGCTATTTTATGTTTTTTTTTATAGAACAATGAAATTTCATGGTATTCATGTACCATAACATGTTTAGCTGGGGACAATCAATAGTCATCCCCTCAATTTCCAATTCTTTGTCACTACAAAATGAGCTGCTATGAATATTTTGGAACATGTAGGAATTTTCCCATTTTTTTGCAATTTCTTCTGGATATAGTCCTAGACTTGTAATTGCTAGGTCAAAGGGTGTGAACAGTTTTATTGCTCTTCTGGCCATAGTTGTATATTGTCTGCAGAAAGGTTGGATTCATTCAGAACTCCACCAGCAATGCATCAATGTCCCAATCCTCCCACCACTTCTCGAACATTGATAATCTTCCCTTTTTCTGATCTGGACTAATGAAATATGTGTGAGATAACACCTCATTGTTGTTTTCATTTTCATTTCTCTAATCAATAATGATTAGGAGCATTTTAATATGATTATACATAACTTTAAATTTTTCATTTGAAAACTGTCTGTTCATTATCCTTTGAACATTTATCAATTGGGGAATGACTTGTGAGCTTATAAATTTGACACAATTCTCTATTTTTGAACTAAGACCTTTATCAGAACTCCTGGTTGTGAAGATTTTTCCCAGCTCTCTGCTTTTCTTCTATTTTTGGCAGCATTGATTTTATTAATGCAGAAACTTTTTAATTAAACATAGTCAAAATCATTCATTTTGCAGGTTATAATGTGCTCTAAATCCTGTTTGGTCATAAATATATTCCTTTTTCCATAGATCAGATACTTAGAGTATTTTTTGGTGTATTATCTTATCTATGGTATCTCTCCTTATATCTAAATCCTGTACTGATTTTGACTTTATTTTAATATAGGGTGTGAGATGTGAATCAATGCCTAGTTTTTGCCATACTGTTTTCCAGTTTTGCCAACAAGTTTTGTAGTAAGTTCTTATCCCAGAAGCAGATGTCTTTGGGTTTATCAAAGAGGATATTGCAATAGTCATTTACTGCAATTTCTTTTGAAACTACCCTAATTCACTGATCCATTACTTTATTTCTTAAATAATATCAGGCAGTTTTAATTTTTTACAAGGCAATTAGTTAAGGGACTTGCCCATGGTCACACAGTTAGGTAATTATTAAGTGTCTGAGGCCAGATTTAGTCAGGTACTCCTGAATCCAGGGTTGGTGCTCTATCCACTGAGCCATCTACTTGCCCCCATGTACCAGGCAGTTTTGATGATTGCTGCTTTATAGTATAGTATGAGATCTGACAGAGGTAGGCTACTTTCCTTTTCATTTTTTTCATCATTACCCTTGCTATTCCTGATCTATTGTTACTCCAGATGAATTTTGTTACTATTTTTTCAAGCTCATAAAGTAGTCGTTTGGTAATTTGATTGGTATGGCACTAAATACATAATTTATTTGGGCTAGAATTATCAATTATATTATATTAGTTTGACCTACCATGAGCATTTGGCATTTTTCCAATTATTTAGATCTGACTTTATTTGGGTGGGGAGATCTTTATAATTGTGTTCAAATAGTTTGTAGGTTTATCTTGAACTTTATGTTTCCAAATATTTAATGTTGTCTACAGTTATTTTAAATGGAATTTCTCTTTCTGTCTCTTAATCTTGGTTTTTGCTGTTCATATATTGAAATGCTGATGATTTGGGGGGTTTATTTTATTTCCTATTACTTTGTTGAATTTATTAATTGTTTCAAGGAATTTTTTTAGATGATTTTCTTGGGTTCTCTAGGTATACCATCATAGCATCTGCAAAGAGTGAAAGTTTTGCTTCCTCATTTCCAATTCTGATTCAATCAATTTATTTTTCTTCTTTTATTGTTACTGCTAGCATTTCCAATATTATATTGAATAGTAATGGTGATAATGGGCATCCATGTTTCATGCCTGAATTTATTGGAAATGCTCAGATTTTGTTCCCATTAAGTATAATATTTCTGATGGATTTAGGTAGATACTATTTATTATTTTAAGGTAAACTCCATTTATCCCTAAACATTCTAGTATTTTTAATAGGAATGGGTGCTCTTTCATTTATTTATTTATTTATTCATTCATTCATTCATACATTTATTTATTTATTTAAATGTTTGTTTGTTTATTTTGTATTATTACAATAATTTTGTTGTGAGAGTAAACATAAACCTCCCCTCCTCCCAAGAAGATGAGAAACTACAAGAATGAGGGAGAAAATTTTTTTCTTCAGTCTGTGTTCAGATTCCAATGGCTCTTTCTCTGAGATGAGTTGTCTTCTTTATCATAAGTCCACCAAAGAAGTTGCTTCAATATTTTTCCCACAATTGCTATTACTAACTGTACCTCCACTTTATTTCTCCCCAATCTCATTCATTCTATTCCCTCTCTCCATCCATCCTGGACCTGTCCAAAATTGTGTGTTGAATCTGAGTATCCTCACCCATCATCATCCCTCTCTTCTATCACCTACTCCCCACTTCTCTCCACCCATCTGCTCTTATTCCATCCTTTCTCATTTTTCGCTAGGATCAGATAGATTTCTACACCCTAATAAGTATGTATGTATGTTATTATCTCTCTGAACCATATCTGATGAGAATGAAGGCTCACATTTCCCCTTGCTTTCCCCTGTTCCACTCCATATCCTAGCCCTTTCTTCCTCTCTCTTCCTCCCAATGCTTTCCTGTCCATCTTTTTACTATATTATACCATTAATATATCATTTTATTATATTATACCATTAATACTCAATATACACCTTCCTGTGCCTTGTCTATATATGCTCCTTTTAACTGCTCTCATAAATGAGAAAATTCAATTCAGTTATCAGTATCTTCTTCCCATGAAGGAATACAAACAGATCAACATCATTAAGTTCCTCATAGTTAGTCTATCTCATTCACCCCCTCTATAATTCACCTGAGTCCTGTACTTGTAAATCAAACTTTCTGTTCAGCTCTGGTTGTTCCAATAGGAAAGTTTGAAAGTCTCTGTAACATTGAAAGTCCATCATTTCCCCTGAAAGATGATGTTCGGTTTTGATGCGTATTTGATTCTTGCTTGTAAATGAAAATCTTTTGCCTTCCAGAGTAGCATATTCAAAGCCCTACAAGCCATTAACATAGCTGTTGCTAGATACTGACTATAGAGCAACGGTAGTTGAATTGTTCATTTCTAGCATTTTTAGTATTTTCTCTTTGACATGAGAGTTTTGGAGTTTGTCTATAAGATCCCTGGAAGTTTTCTTTTGGGATCTCTTTCAGGAGGTGATTGGTGAACTCCCTGAATTTCTATTTTACACTCTGCTCCTAGGATCTCAGGGCAATTTTGCTCTATTGTTTCTTGAAAAATTTAGTCTAGGGTCTTTTCCTGGTTTTGACTTTCAGATAGCCCAATAATTTTTAAATTATGTCTTCCTGATCTGTTTTTGAGGTCAGTTGTTTTAACAATGAAATATTTCACATTTACTTCTAATTTTTGTTTTCTAGTAATAGTTTTGTTTTTCTTGATTTCTTGCAAAGTCTTCAACTTCGTTTAATTCCAGTTTGCATTTGAAGGATTTATTTTCTTCAGATAGATTTTTATCTCCTTTTCCAGCTGACTAATTCTGATTTTTAAGGAAATCTTCTCCTCAATTGCTTTTTGTGTTGCTTTTTCATTTGGCCTAAACTGGTTTTTAACATATTATTTTCTTCAGTATTTTTTTTTTGTATTTCTTTCACCAAGCTGCTGGTTTGGTTTTCATGATTTGTCTGCATCAATCTCATATCTCCCCTCAATTTTACTTCTACTTCCCTTAATTGATTTGCAAAGTCTTTTTTTGAGCTCATCCATAGCTTGAAACCATTTTCTATTACTCTTGGAGGTTTTGAATACAGAAGCTTCAATTTTGTCATCTTCTGAACCTTCCATGGCACCAAAGTAATTTTCTTTAATCAGAATCTTCTTTTTCTTTTGGTTACTCACTTCCTCAGTCTATGACTGAATTAAAGTACTTCCAAAGATGGGGGGGGGGGGTTGGGACACTCAATTGGGACTTTAATTCCTCCAAGGTTTTATGAGAGACTCTGACTGCTTTCTTGCCTGTACTTTGATGTGTGAATGATCACACATGCTCCCTTCTGCCTGGGGGCTATGAGGACTATCCCTGCTTGACTATAGTAGTATGGAAGCCCAAACTGCAACCTGGATCTGCCTTTGGGCTAACAGCTGAGTCCTGCCCCAGGGAAAGTAGTGAGATCTCTGAAGTCTCCCCTGACCCCCTGAACCTCTGTAGGCTATGCTCTGTAGGTGCAGGTACTGGCTTCCCCAATTCCAGCTGCAAGATCTTACAGCAGGGCTGTTCTGAGGCCCTCCCTCAGCACTCACTTTGATGTGACAGAGTTCTTTCACCAACACTTCAAGTTGTTCCTGGTGCTACCTGGACCAGGAGGTCTGAAAACTGCCCCCCTCTGCCAAGGACCCAGTCATTCCCTAGACACTTGGCCAGGCTGCAGCTTTGCTAGCAGTTGCTAGCAACTCTTTGTTCCAGTGAAACAGAACTTTCCTTGGAACTTCTAAGATGCCTTGGATTGGAAAAGTGTATCACTTAGTCTTTCTATGGGTTCTGCCCCCTCTAAATATTAGCTACAGTCATAATTTGACAGCTTTTGGAGCTTCCTGGAATTCCTGCCTTCTAGCCACCACCTTGGCCCCACCTCTCTCCTGTATGCTGTATTTTTATCACAGGCTTTTTCAGCATCTATTGAGATAATCATACTATTTGATAGTTTTACTATTGATAAATTTAATTATGCTGAGTGTTTTCCTAATGTTGAACCATCCCTACCTGCCTGGTATAAATCCAACCTAATCATGGGGTACTATCCTGATAATAACTTGCTGTACTCTTTTTGCACAGTTTTTCATTGAAAATCTTGATATTCTTGAATTTTTCTTTTTCCATGTGAAATTTGTTGCAATTTTTCTAGCTCATTGAACTAATTCTTTGGAAGTTTGATTAGTAATGCACTAAATAAGTAGTTTAATTTCAGTAAAATTGTCATTTTGACTATATTAGCTCAGCCTATCCATGAGTAGTTGATATATGCCCAGTTATTTAAATGTGATTTTATTTGTATGAAAGGTGTTTTATAGTTGTTTTCAGAGCTTCAGAGTCTGCCTTGGCAGGTAAACTCCAAGAATTTTATATTGTCTGAAGTTACTCCAAATGTGATTTCTCTTTCTAGCTCTTGCTGCTGTATCTTGTTAATAATATATATATAAATGATGAGGATTTATATGGGTTCATTTTACTATGACTTTTCTAATGTTGTCAGTTCTTTCCAGTAGTTGTTAGATGATTTTTTAGGATTTTCTAGGTATACCATCATGTCACCTGCAAAGTGTGAAAATGCTATTTCTTCCATCCCAATTCTAATTTCTTCAGATTCTTTTTCTTCTCTCATTACTGAAGCTAACATTTCTAATACAATATTGAATATACGTGGAGATAACTGGTATCCTTGTTTCATCCCATAATCTTAATGGGAATGCCTCTAGCTTATGCCTATTACATATATTGCTTGTTGATGGTTTCAGATAGTTATTGCTTATCATTCTAAGAATGAATCCATTTATTTCTCCACTCTTTAGTGTTTTTAGTAGGAATGGGTGTCATATTTTTCAAAGGTGTTTTCAGAATCTTTTGAGATAATAATATGATTTCCATTAGTTTTCTCATTGTTATAGTCAATTATATTAATAGTTTTCCTAATATGGAACCAACCCTTCATTCCTGGGATAGATGCTACTTGGTCATAGTATATTATCTTAGTGATAACTTTTTGAATCACTTTGTTAAAACTTTGTTTATGATATTTGCATTCATTTTCATTAGGGAAATTGGTCTATAATTTTCTTTCTATATTTTGACTCTTCCTGATTTAGGTATCAACACAATAATGCTGTCATAGATGGAGTTAGGCAGAATACCTCCTTCACCTTTTTTCCCAGAGTTTATAAAGAATTATAACCAATTGTTCCTTAATGTTTGTGAAAATTCACTTGTGATTCCATCCGGCCCTGAAGATTTTTTCTTAGGGAGTTCAATGAGGGCTTGTTGAATTTCTTTTTTCTGAGATAAGATTATTCAGGTATTTAATTTCCTCTTTATTTACCCTGGGCAATATTTACTTTTGTAAATATTCATCCATTTCACTTAGATTATCAAATTTATTGACATACAGTTGGGCAAAATAATTCTGAGTTATTACTCTGAGTTTCTTCATATTGGTGGTGAATTCACCTTTTTTCTTTAAAATATTAGTGATTTTGTTTTCTTCTTTTCATAATCAAATTAAACAGAGGCTTATAATTTTTGTTGTTTTTTAATAAAACCAACTCTTGGTTTTATTTATCAGTTCAATAGATTTCTTGCTTTCAATTCCATTTAAAGTTTAGAATTTCTAATGTGGTATTTTTATTGCTGTTTTTAATTTGTTCTTTCTCTAATATTTTAATTGCATACTTAGTTCACTGATTTCCCCTTTCCCTATTTTATTCATGTAAGCATTAAAAGAAGTAATAGATCCCCTAATAACTACCTTTGCTGTATCCCATAAGTTGTCTTGTTATTGCCTTTTGCTAGGATGAAATCATTTAGTCTATCTTTAATTTGTTGTTTGATCCACTTATTCTTTAAAATTAGATTATTTAATTTCCAATTTGTTTTAAGTCGCTCTCTCCATGGACCCTTATTACACATGATTTTTATTGCTTTATTATCTGAGAAGGAAGTATTCACTATTTCAGTCTTTCTGCATTTGATTATAGGCAATTTTATGCCTTAGTGCTTGGTCAATTTTTGTGTAAGTGCTATGTACAGCAGAAAAAAATTAAAAGTATATAACTTTTTAAACCCATTCAATTTTCACCAAAGGTGTATCATGTCCATGTTTTCTAGCATTCTATTTACTTCCTTAACTTCCTTCTTGGTTATTTTATGCTTAGATTTATCTAACTCTGAAAGAGGGTGGTTGAGGTCTCCGACCAGTAGAGTTTTTCGTCTATATCTTCTTATAACTCATTTAGCTTCTACTCTAAGAATCTGAGTGCTATACCACTTGGTGAATACATATTTGGTATTGAAATTGCTTCATTGACTATGGTACCTTTTAGGAGGCTATAGTCCTTCCTTATCTCTTTTAAAGAGATTTATTTTTGCAGCTGCTTTGTCTTAGATAAGTATTGCTACCCATGCTGTTTTCACTTCAGCTGAAGTGAAATATGTTCTGCTTCAACTTTTTACCTTTACCATAAATGTATCTCTCTGGTTTAAATGAGTTTCTTGTAAGCCACATATTGTAGGATTCTGTTTTTTTAATCCACTCTGCTATTCACTTGCATTTTATGGGAAACTTCATCCCATGCACATTCAGAGTTATAATTAGTAACTCTTTATTGCCTTCCAAGCTATCTTCACTCTGTATATTTTTCCAAATTTTTCATCTTGTCTATATTTCCCTATATTTTGCTTCTGAATACCACCTCCTTCAGTGTGTTTAACCCTTATATCCAAGCTTCCTCTCCTTTTGTTCTCCTTTCCCTTTACAGCTTCTTCCTTTGGTACATTCTGTTAGTTCCCCTTTTCCTTCTTTCTCCCCTTTTCCCTTTATAATACTTGAGAGGTAACTAAACCATGCATATATATGTTAATCCTTCTTTGAGCTAAATCGAATAAGGCCATTAGGCCTTTCCTATAGCCTCTCTCTTCTTCCCCTCTTTAGAAAAAAGTCCTTTCAACCCCTTCAAGTCATGTGATTTACCTCATTCAGTCTCCTCCATCCTGCCTTCTCTTTACTACCTCCCCTTTTAAAAGATCTATTGTTTTTATATCATTCTATTTAAGTCATATGTATGTCATGAGTGTCCATTACTCCTGGCTAAGTGTATTCTCCGTAATAGTTACAATTCTTAAGAGTTATGAGAATCTTTCTCCCAGGTGGGCATATAGACAGTTTCTTCTTATTAGCTAGCAATTTTTTTCTTTTCCCTTTTTAACCTTTTCATATGTCTCTTGAGAGTCCTATTTGAAGTCCAAAGACTTCTATTTAGCTCTGGTCTTTTCATCAGGAAAAGTTGGAAGTTGGAAGTTTCCTATTTTGTTAAATGTCCACCCTTTTCACTGGAAGAGAAGGCTCTGTTTTTTACTAAAAAATGAATTCTTGATTGCATTCCAAGTTCCCTTCCTCTTTGGAATATTGTAGCCCAGTCCCTTCAATTCCTTAGTGTTGATACAGCCAGGTCCTGTGTAATCCTTACTATAGCTCCTTTGTATCAAAGTTGTTTCTTTCTGGCTCCTTGCAGTTTTTTCTTTTTTATCTGATATTTCCGAAATTTGGTCACAATATTCCTGGGTGTTTCCATTTTAAGTTCTCTTTCAGGAGGCTATCAGTGTATTCTTTCAGTTACTATTTCACCTTCTGGTTCTATGCCACCAGGATAATTTTCCATCACTATTTCCTGAAATATTGATCAAGGGCTTTTTTTTTAATCCTCAATGATTTCAGAAGGCACAGTAATTCTTAAGTTGTCTGTCTTGGATCTTTTCTCAAGGTTTGCTGTTTTCTTCTATTTTTTCAATTTTCTGGCTTTGTTTGACAGATAATTGTTGTCTCATGAAATCACTAATGTCCACGGATTCCAAATTTTTTTTTAGAGAATTTTTTCTTCATTTAACTTTTGATACTCCTTTTCCAGTTGATCAGTTCTATTTTTGAAGTTGTTTTCCATTTGCCTAACTGAATTTTCTAAGGATTTGTTTTTGTGTTGCAGGGTTTTAATTTTGCAGAGTTTCTTTTTTCATTTTTTTTATTTGATTTTAAAACTCCTTTAAAACTGATCTCTTCTAAGAAGACTTTCTGGGCCAGATAGCAATTCGTTATCTCCTCAAAAGTTCTAGCTCTCTCTGAATTAGTATTTTTGCCTTCAAGTTAACTTTTGATGGGACCCCCTTTCACTGACTTTTCTTAATTTTCCTAGGATCATATGTTGGAGGAAGGGCTGCTTCACAGACCTTTGGAGTTAAAATTTCTAGAGGCTTAGCTCACTGAGTTTAGTAACTCTAAGTGGCTCTTCCACTAAGAGAAACTAGACATTTTCTCTGGTGTGGCCCAGAGTGGCTTTATTTGTGGCCCACTCCCTAGGCCTGTTGGGGTGGGAAATAGGCGGAGCAGCATTGTCTAGATTATGTTTAAACAATGTGGACTGGTCCTTCAGGCTATATAGTTAATATCCTTATTTTTCACTTAGTACTGAGAAACATCTGCTGCCCACACCTGAGTCTGGGGAGGAGTGGAAGGATTGTTACTATGTTCTGGGAAGATTCAATTTTTCCCACAGGGAGGAGAAGGAGCCTTAACTGGAAATATGGCGACTCTGCTGAAAATATGAGCCTCTTAATCCTGTCTTCCAGACCAAACAAGCTGACCAGATTGATATCTAGCTCCACTCTGGAACTCTCCTGCCTGTTGCACTGGAACTCAACCTCCAGCCTCACTGGAGCTCTCCTCCCTGCTGCTCACATTGTCAAAGTTTCCATAACTGTTGTCAGATCAGTCCCAGATATTACCCCACCACCCCTGTGCTGGTTCTCTGCTCCCTGCCCCTAGCTAAACCCATGCTCCCCTGAAATAGACCTTGGTGGTTGATGTTCTTCTCTTAGGTTCTTTTCCTGCATATTATGGATCTAAATTCTGTTAAGAGGCTTGAGTCATATTAGTTCTGAGGGAAAGCCAGGAGACTTTTTCACAGTGCCTGACTTCTCTCTACCATCTTGGCCAGAAGTCTTTCCTAATACATCTTGCTTAAATAATATTTGTCAAAGTATGGTATGCTGTATTTGGTCATGCCAGGATCTCCTCTTTAAATTCTTTCCAGAAATGTGAAAATAAATGTTAGAAATTGAGCAAAAGAAGAATAATCAGATAATCCTTAAGAACAGATGCCATTCTAGTTTTTTTTGATTTGAGGCAGCATGTTTTTATTTTTTCAAGGTAATGGTGTTAAATGACTTGCCCAAGGTCACAAACCTAGACAATTATTAAATATCTGAGGTCAGATTTGAACTTAGCTCCTCCTGTCTCCAGGGTCAGGATCTATCCACTGGGCCACCAAGCTACCTCTCTAAAATGCCTTGATCATTTACTGAAGACTCCAAAGAGTTTTATTCATTTGTATCATGCCTATCAATGTTTATGGTCTTAGAAATTAAAATTCATTGACTTAAAATAAATAGCAAGTCCAACTTCATGTGAACATAAATGGCCAACATTAATGTGTAGAATGATTTAAATATTATTAGTAGACTGAGAACCAAGAAACATTAAAATTGCTTGTGCCATAAACCAAAACAAAAAATGGGCACATGTAAAAAAAAAGGGAGAAATCCCAATGAGATTCTTTATCAAATCAATTTTGTTCGCAGAAATGCATTATATGTTGCCATTCAGAAGCAGACTGGTTTTTGTATTAGTTACTCAACCATTGACTACATTCACTCTTCAGAAAATGTTCTCTGATTATGCCCAAAGGGTATTAATACTATGTGTATGTACCCTTTTGATTCATCCATACCACTTCCAGGTCTGTATCCCAAAGAAATCATAATAAAGTATAAAAAAAATACACATGTAGAAAATGCAGCTCCCTTTAAAGTGACAAAGAAGTGAAAATTGAGGAAATATCACAAATTATGATATATGACTGTAATGGAACACCACTGTTCTATTAAGAAATCAGAAGTGTCCCTTTTTTTGCTAGGAGTCACCAGGAGTGCAGCCCCTGCTGCCACCACTGCCTTTTCTGACCACCTGCAGTGAATAGTCCTTTGTAACTGCTCCAGCTTGCTCATCAAATGCAACAAGCAGACATACAGCAACGAGCCCAATAACCCCAAGGCCCAAAATTTATTCCCCTTCAACAGACTGATCCACCCAAAGATGGTGTACATTGAGCCAGCTACTGATGGCAAGGGTATCATGGTAGTGCTATATTTATTAACTCTTTATTGCTCTTCATATATCTCCCCTCCATTTGTACTTTTCATTCTCTTTACACTGTATCCTTCCTCACTGGTATTTTGTTTTGAATAATGCTTTCCTCAATCCCCCCCTTCTATTAGACCCTTCCCTTTTTCCCCTTTCACCCAAATCCAAAGAGATTAAGATTCCTTTCCCTTCACTATAAATATTCCTTTGTCCTTTTTTCATATTATGCAATCAACTCCATTCTGCTTCTGGCTTCTTTCATCTCATTATGATCCATTTTGAAAAATCTTATTTTTCTTAAATAATTCCATCAAAATCAACTTATATCACTTCTTTCAATTTTCAAGAATTTTGAGTCTTCTCATCTGTAGTTGAAACCAGTTTCATCTTATTGAGCAACATCTTTTTTTTTTTGTTTTCCCCTGTTTTCCTTTCTATGCCTTTTTTTTTCTTTAGGAAATTTTGAAAGTCACCAATTTCATTGGAAATCCCTCTTTTTCCCTGAAAGATTGTGCTCAGTTCTGCTGGGTGGTTAATTCTTTATTGAAATCCAAACTCCCTTTCCTCCAGAATTTCACATTCTAGGCTTTTTGACAAGTCTTCCTACATTGGAGTTATATATATAACTACTGGATAAAAGAATTATTTAATTCAAAGCCTCAGAGTCCTCCTTTTTTGAGGTGAAAATCGTGTTCAGTAAAAATAAGTTTCCAGAACTAGAAAGATGTTAAGGCAGAATCAAGTCAAGTGTGAGGAACTCACATTTCAAATATTCTAGCAGTTATCTGTTCTTTTAGAATAAGACTCCCTTGAGACATGAGGATATCTTTTATTTTATTTTTATCCTCTGTGTTTAGCATGATAATACATTTTTGCTGTTATTTTACTAACTCATATAGGAGAAAACAACAAATATTAAAGTTTGCAAGCAATCTAATTGAAACTTTCCCTTTTTGACTTGGACCCCAAGTGACTTCAGAATAATGGCAAGGATGAAAAATAGTCTGTTTATTCATATGCACTTGGAGAGCAAATTTTAAAAAATCTTACCGATTCCATGTTTTTCAATTGTTAGAAATTTCCAAAGAACATATATTTAACGTGGCTATTCAGAAACCTCTGCTTCTAAAAATTATTTTGCAACAAGTACCAGGCCATAGCAGAATCTGTTATTTTACATATTATACTAGAAGAAATATTGATCAGAGAAATATATTTAGAGCGATTCTCTCAAATTTTCACTGACCATGCCAAATAGCTAAACTGCAATATTGCCTTACCTAAACACTAACCTCCATCCCATTGCCCAAGCAATAAACATAAGGTCAATCAACTTTTAAGTAAAGGACCTTTCCCCTTCCTTGCAAGGACTTGGTAATTCTCTATACTCAGGCACATGACGAGATCATATCAACAAAAAAAAAATGTATCCATGTCCTAACGTGAAAGGATTGTCTTTGAACTACTGTTCTTCTTCTACATGTCCTTAATTACCTCGTCTCTACTAACTGAACTACCACCCATCAGCTATAAATTCCAATTATAATAAATCTTCCTGTCCCTTTAAAAGCTCATCCACTCCTCAGCTGAGGCAAGTTCTCAGTTTGGGAAGTCAATTTGCTCTTGGGGAGCATCATCCCCCAAATAAATTCTCATGGTCCTATATATTCCCTTACTGTTCATCCCCATATAGTGACTACCATTGCAGTTGTTGCTTCTGCTAATCCCTTATTGTCTCTCCCTCTCAGATTCTCTAACTGTAGATATACAAAAAATAGCTTTTTTTGATCCCTAAAAACTTCTGAGTCAAAGCCTGTTCTTTAATAATTTCATCAAAACATTTGAATCCTAAACCTGACCATAAACCAATAAAGTTTAAAACTTCATTTTTAGGGAGGCAGCTAGATCTTGCAGTGACTAGAAAACTGGCCCTGAAGTCAGGAGAACCTGAGTTCAAATCCAGTCTCAGACACTTAATAATATCCTAGCTGTGTGACCTTGGGCAAGTTACAACACTACTACCTTAAAAATAAAAAAAAAAAATAGAAAGGAAAACTTCAGTTTTAAACTTTATCAATATAATCTAAATATATGAAGTAATTAAAATAAGCTAGACTTAGATATGCATATAAGGGAAATTGCATTTGGAAAAATACCATTTTAAAAGCTATAGAATTAGCTAATATCTAAATACATACTAAAATATACATGTGTATATTTGTGCTTGTGTATTTACATATTCATTTTGGTTAGACACTGTGAAAAAGTTAAAGGTTGGACCAAAACTAAATAGAAATACAAAAACCAACCTTAGAATTTGCAAAGTATCTTGAAATACCCCAGTCCCATCAGTGGCAAACAAAACTCCATACTTTTTTTTTTTGACCACAGTATTCCTCCAGTGAAATAATAATAATACTGCTAATGTTGACATTTATTTCAACATTGTGAAATGCGTCAACTATGATGGGCACTCTTCCTCTCAGCAGTTTAGCTATACAAAGATATTAATAAGAGACCTATTATAGAAAATGACATCCACATCCGGGAAAAAAAAATCAAACAAGCAAACAAGTTTCCACTATGGATTCTGTCTGTGGCCAGTTTTGAACTCAGGTTCACTTGAGTCCAGGGCTGGTACTCCTTTCACTGCACTACCAAGCTGTCTTTCTTAAAGGTAAATATCTTAATACACTTTTATGTTATTTATCAGTCACTGGAAATTTATCAAGAATTATACTCAACAGCTTCTAAATTATGATTCCCCCCCATAAAATTTTTCACCATTTTCCATTTGACCAGCTATTATTTCAAACTTTCTAAATTCAAACTTTGTAATTTCAAACTTCCTAATTTTCAAACTTTCAAATTTCTTAAACCCTGTTCTGTTATGGCCTTTAATGATTGCTTTATTGCTCCTGGAGGTTTAAATCTTTTTCTTACATTGGTCACTGTCCCCTTTGTTAAGGAGAAAAGTATCACTTAACTTTTCTTTCCCACAGGTCACCCTCTCATCAAAAAATGACAGTATTTTCATTGTAAATTTTAAACTTGTTGTTTCTTTAATTCTTGAAAATTCTAATTATTCTACCTTTTATTTATTTGTAAAATCTCTTTTTATGCTGTTTTTCTAAAATTATAATTTTTATATATTTGATTAAACAAATATTTATGAAACTAATTATGATTTTCAAACTTTCATTGAATTTTTTCCTTAATCATGCTAGTTTCCAATTTTCATTATTTCTGTTTTGCAAAATTCAAAGCAAAAGTACTAGACAGTGATTGAACTTTTATTTATGTTCCATAGAACTTGTTATCTTACTGTCTTCAATGACAATTCACCTCACTCTGGTATAAATAATTGACGATCCTAATTTTTTTAAGTTCTATTTTATTTGCTAATTTTTCATTATAACCAAATGTCTTTTTCAGAATAAATGTCTCCCTTTCTTCTACCAAACTTTACTCCACACTTTAAGTCCTCTTCAAATCATGGCACTATATTCTTAATTATAAACATCATAAAAATTTATTGTCTAAAACCAGAGAGAATATTCAAGATTAGTCTTTCTATTTGTCTGTCTGTCTGGTTCTGGCTGTACTGTTCCTGTCTCTCTGTCTTTGTCTTTCTGTCGCTATCTCTGTCTCTGTCTCTGTGTCTCTGTATCTCTATCTCTGTCTCTCTGTCTCTGTTTCCATCGCTCTCTTTCTCTGTCTCTGTCTCTCTCTCTCTCTCTCTCTTCCTTCCTTCTTTCTTTATGTTTTTCTCAAATTGATATTTTACTTTTCTAATTACATGTTATGAAAGTTTTTCAATATTCATCCATATGAATGTGTAAATTATAAGCTAGATAATTTCCTTTCATTCTCCCTTCCCACCCCACTTCCCTCAATGAATAATAGTCTAGTGAATGTTGTACTTATATGTCTGTTTTTAACATGTTTAGAGATTAATCATTTTCTGTATAAGAAACTAGGACTAGGAAAAGAAAGAAAACCATGAGATAGGACAGAAAAAGCATATTTTTTTTAAAGTGAGCATAGTATTCTTTCAGATTCTGTTGGTTTTTCTTTGTTTTCTGTTTCTTTCTCTGGATGTGGATGTCATCATCCATATTTTGTCTCTCAGGGTTGTCTTAGCTCTCTGAATTGTTAAAAGGAGCTACATCCATCAAGGGTTGATAAACTTACAGTATAATTGCTAATGTGTCCAGTGTTCTCTGGGTTCTGCTTTCTTTGCTCAGTGTCAGGTGCCTGTAATTCATTCCATGCTTCTCTAGAATCCAGTCATTCAAGGTTTCTTAAAGAACAATAACACTCCTTTAACATTCATATGCCATTACTAGTTTAGCCATTCCCCAATGGATGGGCATTTCCTCAATTTCCAATTCTTTGCCCCTACAAAAAGAGCTGTTATGAATATTTTGGAATATGTGGGACTTTTCTCATTTTTATGATTTCTTCATGATTTAGGGTTAGTATTAGAATTGTTGGGTAAAAGAGCATGATCAGTTTTATTGTTTTCGGAGCATAATTTCATAGAACTTTCCAGAATGGTTGAATCAGGTCACACCTCCACCAATAGTACCTTGGCATCTCAATCCACCCAAAATGTCTTCAACATTGGTCATTTTCTCTTTTTGCCATCTCAACAATCTGATAGATATGAAGAGGTACCTTCTCACTTTAATTTGCATTTCTCCCATCAGTAATGATTTATATCATTTTTTGAATGATTATATATAACTTTAATTTCTTCATTTGAAAACTTCCTATCTTTGACTATCAATTGGAGAAAAGCATGTAATCTTATAAATTTCATTGGTTCTCAATGTATTTGAGAAATGAGTGCTTTAGCTATAAAAATTGTTTCCTAGTTTTCTAATTTCCTTCTAATATTGGCAGCATTGGTTTTATTAGTGAAAAAAAATAATTTTATATGGTCAAATCATCCATTTAACAATTTATAATATATCTTTTTTTTCTTGCTTGGTCATAAATTTCTTCCTTTCCATAGAACCAAAATATAGAGTAATTCTTTATCTATAAATTGGTCTATGGTATTGCTATTTATGTTTATTTCCTAGTCCTACTTTGACCTTAATTTGGTATAGGGTTGAAAAGTGGGTCTATGTCTAGTTTTTGCCATACTATTTTCCAGGTTTCCCAAATTTTTTTTGTCAAATAGTGAGTTCTTATCCCAGAAGCTAATTTTTTTTTTTGTTTTGTCAAACAATAAATAATTGTATTCACATACTTTTGTTTCTTTTAGACCTTTTCTAATTCACTGGTCCATTGCTCCTTTTCTTAGCCAATATCATGTAGTTTTGATGACTGTTACTTTAGAGTAGAGTTTTAGATCTGGTAGGAAAAAAAAGCACCTTCCTTTACATTTTTTTTCATTATTTCCCTTGATATTCTTGACATTTTGTGACTCTATATGAATTTTGATAGTGTTTCTTCCACCTAGGTAAAATAATATCAATATGGCATTGACCATGTTACTTAATTTAGGTAGACTTATCAGGTTTATAGTAGTAGTTTGATCTTACCACAAACAATTGACATTTTTTCCAGTTCTTTAGATAGGACTTCATTGGGGGAAAGTTAGGTGGGACAGTGGATAGAGCACCAGCCATGGAGCTGGGAGGATCTGTCTCAGATACTTAAAAATTGCCTGTGTGATCTTGTGTGGATATACAGGCTATTCTAACAGCCATGACACAAATCATCTCCAAATAACCTGCCACCTGGACAGTCTCAGGAGCTGGCATGCTGCCCTGAGAGATAAGGTGAGCCAGAGACCTTGGGAGCGAGAGTCCTTGGGAGCTGGACATTAAACCCCACTGACCAAGGGCACTAGACACAGCTGTGCCTTATCATCTCCTCCCTAACTTAACCCCCATCCTGTAATGCAAGACACTGCACATACACCCCGCTTGCACTCCCCCAATTACCTCATTATTCTTTGTTCTACCCCAGAAGACCTAACAGTATATATGTAATAGCTAAGCAGTAATAAAATTGAGCTGGAGCCATAAGGCAGTAGTGGCTTGGCTCCTTATTCTCAGCTCCCCTCCTGGAGGGAGGTTGCTGCTTTGGGCCCCAAGGAAGCAAGCCACAACAACCTTGGATAAGTCATTTAATCCCATTGCCTTAAATAAAAAATAATAAAAAAGATACAACTTTATTTCTGTGAAAATGTCTTTATAATTTGGTTCACACAGTTTCTGATTTTGTCTTGGTAGATAGATCCCCAAGTATGTAATGGTGTCAGTAGTTACTTTAAATTGAATTTATCTTTCTATCTCTTGCTCTTGGGCTCTATTTCTCATATACAGAATGAAGAAAGATTTATGTTTACTTTATAACCTGTTTGCTGAATTTGTAATTGTTTTAAGTAGGGTTTTTTTATGTTTTACTTGGGTACTCTTTAGTATAGCAGAATATTTTGTGCAAAGAGTGATAGTTTTGCCTCATTGTTGTCAATTCTAATTTCTTCAATTTCTTTTTCTTCTTTTATTGTGAAATTAACATTTCTTAAACTTTATTGTATAGTAGTGGTGATAATGGGCATATGTATTTTAACCCTGATCTTACAGGAAATGCTCCTACTTCATCCCCATTGTATGCCATATTTCCTAATGATTTTAGATAGATATTGCTTATTATTTTAAGGAAGGCACCATTTATTCATATACTCTCTAGTGTTTTTAATAGAAATGGATGTTTTATTTAGTCAAAGACTTTTTCAATATCTATTGAGATAATTATATGATGTCTGTTGGTTTTGTTGTTGATATGTTCAATTATATTGAGTGTTTTCCTAATGTTGAACTATCCCTGCCTACTGATGCAAATTTTACCCAATCATAGTTTATTATACTTTTAATAATGTATTGTAATATCTTTGCTAAATTTTTTATTTAAAATTTTCACATCAGTTTTCATTAGGGAGACTCATCCTTTCTTTTTAGAAAGAGTTAGGAGATAGAATCAAAATAATCATGGTTACTGATCATGTAATATATCCAAAATTAATTGTCTTTACAGTAAAAGAAATGTAAAAAATAACCATCAATAAAAAGAAAAAAAAAGAAAAATGAGGAAAAAATAGCATATAAACTGGTCTATCCAGACAGTGTCATTCCATAGAAAGAGAAATCAAAAGCACAGTATTATTATAGTTCCCTGTAGAAACTTAGCAAAACAAAATTTTCCTGATTTAACAAATACTTGAAATTTTGGACAAACAACATTACACTCAAGAGATATAGTAGCTTATAATGTAAATTCATTTGCAAAATTCTTGAGAAGTAGAATGGTGGGAAAAAATGGTAGTATAAAATGTGTGTCTACAGAATGATTTATATGAATCTCAACTAATGAGCAGTATCCTGAATTTATTGCTAATTTGAAATGATAGAAGGATAAAACATAGATGAAAATGAAATTAATTCACTTTCAATTCTATAAAAATATTTTCTGTATTCATGATGGTGAAATTACCCCATTTAGAGTAAAACATAAATACATAAGAATGGAATTGGAGAGGAAACATACCATATTTCAAAAAAATTATAAGACATTTATAATATAAAAGAGAAATATATTAACGACTAGGGAAAAATCACAATTAGCTAAAAAGGCAAACAATAATTACTATTCCATGTGGCTAATCTTATATTTATGAGATAATATGTATTGAAGATATAATTGATGGATATAGAAGAAAAGAGTCAGGATTTTACAAACTATTTCCTCTACAATTACAAACTTCCTCTTTGTCTTCCCTCTGTAAATGGTGTTTTACAAAATGTGTCAACCAGGGTTGTCCAAGCTCTCTATAGTGCTGAGAAGAGCTGCAACCATCAAGGTTGATTAACTCATAATGACACTGCTAAAGTATACAGTATTCCCTTGGGGAGCAGAATCTCCCTTCACTCGGCATCTGTTCATGTAATTCTTTCCATGCTTCTCCAAATTCTCATCACACATGATTTCCTATACAGTAATACTACTCCATAACATTCATATACCATAACTTGTTCAGTCATTCCCCAATTGATGAGTATCACCTCAATTTCTCATTCTTTGCCATTATAGTAAGAGTTGCTATAAATATTTTTCAAGGTGTGAGATTTTTTCAAGTTTTTATAACTTCTTTTAAATGTAAGCCTAGAACTTGGATTTTTGGTGCAAAGGATATTTTCAGTTTTATTGTTCTTTGGGCATGGTTTCAGATTACTCTTCAGAATGACTTATCAATTCACACCTCCACCAACAGTGCATGAATCTCCCAATTTTTCCAAAACCTCTTTAACAGTGATCATTTTCCTTATTTTTCATCTTAGTCAATCTGCTACTTAGCCCATCTATGCTAGGTAGGTTAGCCACCCACTGAGAATCCCTGGGCCTGTCTCTGGGCTGTTAACATTGAAAACCCCGTCATTGGGCTAAGCTATATAGACTGAAAATGCCAGAGGTTCTCATTCTGGACCATCCCCAGAATGACAGGGGTGATAAGCTTTGATTGTATCTGGTTTTTTTCACTGTAACACTGGACTGGGATTTCTGGAGGTTTTCCTTCTGCTTCATTCAATTCATTCTAGTCTCTCTGGATGATTGGCAGATCTGGGAAATCATGGTAAAACTTCCTCAGTGTAGTGGAGGTCTCTCTGACAGAGAAACCTAAACACTGAAAACCTTTCCCACCACTAAGGATCTCAAGTTAATCCTTGCCTCTGCTCTCTGCCCTCAGCATACCCATATTTCCCTGTGACAGAACTTGCTGTTAGATGATACACGTTATGCTTTTGTGTGTTATATCACTCTAAAATCTATTAAAAAGACTTGATTAAGGTCATTTCTGAGGGACCAAGGATAGTTTAACAAACGTCTTGACATCTCTGCCAATTTGACTGGAAGTCAAACCAACTCTTTTGAGGAGCAATTTGGAACTATGCCCAAAAGGCCATAAAATTGTGCACAATGTTTGATCCAGCAATACCTTTGCTTGGTCTTTATTCCAAAGATATCACAAGAAAGGGTAAAAAAACTCACATGTACAAAAATATTTATAGCACCACTTTTCATAGTGACAAAGAATTGGAAATTGAAGGAATGCTATCAATTGAGGAATGACTGAACAACTTGTGTTATAGGAATGTGGTGGTGCTCTGTAAGAACAACATGAGAGGGAAGACCACAGAAAAAACTTCTAAAGACTTGCATGAACTGATGCTAAGTGAATTGAGTAGAACCAGAAGAATATTGTATTCATTAACTTCAACATTGTGTAATGATCAATTATGATGGACTTATCGATCTCAGTGGTGCAATAATCAAAGAGAATTCTAAAGGACTTGATAGAAAATACCATGCCCATTGAGAGAAGGAACTACGGAGTCTGAAAGAAGATTAAATTTTACTATTTTAAATTTTTAAATTTTGATATATCTTATGATTTTCCTTTCATTTTTTTAAAAAATTTGTTATGATTCTTCTATTTTTTGGAAA
The DNA here is from genome assembly GCF_037893015.1 of Macrotis lagotis. Lineage (NCBI taxonomy): Eukaryota > Metazoa > Chordata > Mammalia > Peramelemorphia > Peramelidae > Macrotis > Macrotis lagotis. The sequence goes on from NC_133662.1 coordinate 52,470,539, forward strand.
TAAAACAAAAATATATTTAAAGTTACAACACATAGGAAGGGATAGGGAGAGAGAGAGACAGAGAGAGAGAGAGAGAGAGAGAGAGAGAGAAGAACAGCTAACTAGCATTGGCTGGGCCAGCAGATTAGAGAAGACTGTGGCCCTGAGTGGGAGTCCAACCCAGATTTTTATGTCTTGCCTCTCATTAAGAGCAAAAGGTGAATTGCTTTCCCTTACTGGGACTCAGATTAGGTAGAAGGTGAAGCCTAAGAAATCAGGATACAAATTTTACATTAAACAAGGAATCAATGGTAGTCAATTTGCACCAAGAATGCTGTTGATCTCCACCCCAATATGACAAGATTAGCAGCCTTTAAGATTAAAAATTTTATGTTTGTTATAATTATAATTCTCTATATCTTTTCCATGGTAGTCAATTTACATCTCAAATGTAGGTAGTGGTCAGTTTACATCTCCACTCAATTTCTATATGCACAATTCTCTTCATCTTTACCCTGCATTATTGCCCCCTCAAAATTATTTGGGACCCAGATTTTTCTGGGCCTTTAAGAGTCCATTTCGAGATGAATGCATTATAGTGAGGACTTCATTAAAGCAGGGTCCAAAGAATGATTGACTGGTACAACTGGTTGGCATCCTGCAGAGGCTGGTCCTGGATATATACAGTCAGAGAAATAAAACTCAAGGGAAAAACAAGGGAAAAAATTGAGCAAGCAAAAACCAGAGATATTGTAACAGAGAAGGCTATTTAACAGAGATCCAATAGTTAGGAAAAGAACAAACTAGGAGGTCTATAAGGGGCAAGAATTATACTTTATGGTTCTAAGCCAGTATCAAAATATGTTTTTTAAAGGACATGGGTTCCAATATAACACAGATTCATTGCTGAGTGACACATAATTTGTAAACAAAAGCACAAAAATAGTATAAACAAATGTACTGAAAAGGCATTTTTTAAAACTGTATAAGTCCAAAAAGTAATTTGCAGCAAAATTTTCTCTTTGGCTTTGGCAGTGTCTAGAATGAACAAAAATTCTAGTTGAATCTAGTTGATCTCTCCTTTAAAGTGGTTTAAATAATAGACTAATAGACATTATCCTGATATAAAAAGCCATACTGATATTTCTTTTCCTTAAGGAAACTAGTGGTAAAAAGTGATATCCTGTATTAAGACAAAAATACTTTTCAATTATTTAAAATATAGAAGAAAGAGTTCCAATGGCTCATTCTCATATTTAATTATGATGCACCTGGAAAGATCATGGCAATTTGCTATTACAGAGCAGAGAGGGACAAGGACATGCTCCCTTATGAATTCATATAGACAATCCTTTTCAATGAGCCTGTTGAGGGATTCCTTTAAAATAACCCTACCCCAGTTGAGGCTATGGTCAGTAATTCCTAACCCCATAAACCTAAATGGCTTTACAGGAATATTATCTTTCTATTTTAACATACCCTATGTCAGACAGATCAATTAATAAAACGTTGTAATACAGCAATTATCTATAAACAAAATTTCAGGTGGCTTGAGGACTAAGGAGAGCAAAGAATGTGCCAGGCTGTAATTTGTTGAGAAATCCAGGGAAAAAAATCACAATTCAATGGTTGCTCATGTACCTAAGGACAGTGGTATAAATAAAATGCAATAACTCTAATTCATATTTTTAATAAAATTAACATTTTGTAATGAACTCATTTAGTTATTAACTATGTTTAAAATAACTAAATGTTTCCTTCTGGTGAGGAGGTTGTCCATCATCTCCATACTTCTCAGAGAGCAATTGGCTAGAAATTGCCACAGAGAAATCTCAGATCATCACCATTACTTTATCTTCTTCATGTTACATAGGTGCTTTTCCCTCAAAGCAAATAACCACAGTTTAGTCCCAGTTTAAATATATAGCTAGAAATTTCTATACATAAACTTTTAACTACTAGACATCTTCAAAAATACAAATTATTACTTTCAGAATTCATTAAAGTAATTAGAACATCTCAGGTAACTTTAAATTTCTAATGTGTTATTTATTCTAATGCCATTAAACAATAGTAAAAACAACCAGGCATTGGAATCAATTAATAACATGAGTTATTATATTTTACAAAATAATATTTCCATCATTATATTATGCATGAATCCACAGACTTATTACATAAGGGGGTGATAATTTGTGATATTTCCATTACCACCCTTCAAAGGAATCACATGCCAATTCCAGGTTTTAAAACTGCAGTATTCAAATAGCTTACATGTTCCCAAGAGAACTAGACACTGTAAATATGATTTCTTTGAGGTTATAAAAGATTATTACATAACTGATAAATAAAACCTATTCATCGATAAGTTACCTTAGATAGACCACACAATTGCTATATTCAGTCAGAACTGCCTGCAGTTACCATGAGAAAGTCCACATTCTTGACTTCTTTAGAATTAAGCATACATTAGTACTTTTTCATTGGACATAATATTCTTATTTAAACATCTCATTCCTCTCAAATAACAGATGTTAAGTAGGTTTTACTTTTAGTCATATATGATAAAGACATATACATATATATTCCATTCCATAAACATGTGATAAGAGACAAAGATTTTTACAAACTATCTTCCTTTACCAAGATAGGGCCTTGTGAAATTGTTGACAATTATCAATATTGATTTAACATGAAAATAAATCAGATTACAAAATTTAGTGCAGTATTTCTCTTTCTTAAAAGAAATCAGTAAATATATAATATATGATTCAATATTCCCAAATTCCTTGAAATACAATTTATCCCAATTATATTTTCCTTCTTTATAACACATAGAAATTCTCAAGGCTTGCTACAGAACTTTGAAAGGTGACTAAATTGCTCTCATTTAGCTCTCAGGATAGTTTCTTTTTTTAAACACAAGGTGGTGAGATTTTCCTATCAAAGACTTTCTGCCCTCTCTTCAAAGCCTCTTGAGGGCAGGAAATCAACATTTACTAAGACTTAAAATCTCAATTAACCTAAGTGGTATACAGCCTTCAATCAATATTAGGTTAACAAAAACTTAGCTCACAACTGAAATCATTTCACAATCTTTGCAACTTACAAACTTTCAAGTGGTATAAGATGATAGGTTCAGATCCCAAATGATCCCAGTTCTAATTATCAAAATTATACCTTTTAAGCAATTGAATTCAAACCCAAACAAAAAGGAGTAACATTTAACTCAGTTAACTATAACTGTTTCAGATCCAAATTACACACACAGTGACACATGCACAAAAACACAGTAACAACTATTTGGTATAAAAGTTTCAAATTCATCAAAGTGAGACTGATACCCTGACCAGTATCAAAACTCAGAATATAGAAACATTTTCCCACCTCTCCAGGCCAGTGGAGAGTTACAAAAACATCCTATACATATATTTATATCAAATATTTTTTGTGAATGTACCAATTGAGATCTGTCAAAAAAATATTTTTTAGAATCAATCAGAATTTCTTGAGGAGCCTCTTATATATTCATTAAGATTTTGAAATAGCCAATCAATAGTTAAAATTCAATGTATACTTAAGTAACTTTATAAAATTAAACTCCAGTTACTCTATTATAAAAATTTGTTATTAGCACAGGCTTAATTAAAAGATGAAATCTGAATTTCCTAGTCCTAGGAAAAGTTATCTCCCCCATTTTTCTTAACTAATTGACCATGAAGTTTCTCAATCAATCTGCCCATTCCCCTTCCCCCTTCCCAAGTGTGGAACTTTCTCAGCCCAGCTAAATGGGTCTTGGAATTGATAATCATGTAGCCTAAGTAAAATGTGGTCCCTGACCACAGTGGGGTTAAATCACGTTTTGGGTGTATCTTGCCCTAACTTCAGTGAAGCATCATTCCATCTGAGACATAGGTTTGAGTTTTGAAGTTTTAAAAAGGAAGATTTTCTTTCTCCCTCCTTCCTTCCTTTGCAGTGGATGGGGACAACAAAGAATGAGAGAGAGCATTTCAAAGAGAGAGTTCCACCCAAAGATATTTTCTAGGAGCTCTGGTCTTTCCCTTTTGTCAAATCTATTTGCTTCCAAGGAGCAAGCACACAGCTGGGAGTTGGGAGACTTTGTTACTGAATTTTTCCATTTTTTCAATCTCTGTCAATTTATAGGTAGGCAAACATGTCAATTGGACATATTCCAAATGCTCTTCCTTAATAACCCTGACTCCACAGTGGAGTATATACCAAACACACCTCAAAACTGCCTGCACTGTCAGTCTGAAAACAACGCAGGCAAGCCCACAAAAGGGCTATTTCATAATACCACATGGGATCAGATTAGCTGAATCCCCTCAAAACTCAACTTTTTTTCCATTTCCCGAAAAAGGGAAACACAGAATCAGGGCTAAAAGTCCAATAATTTTCCTGCTTTTCTAAAAATCCTGGATGTGAAAAGGGGGATGTGCTTTTCATCTATAGAGGTTAATCTAATTTCTCAAGTCTCTGCAGAGAATTTTTATCCTGGCTGACTCACCATTATGTAGCTGCTAGCTACTTAAGTTTGGATCTGACCGTGAGGAATCATTATTCAAACTCAGGAAATCAGGGGTGCAAATAAAACAAAAATTAAGTAAAAGAGGTTGCAACCCATAGGAAGGAATAAGTAGAGAGAGATAAAAGAACAGCTAAGCAATATTGACTGTGCCAGCCGATCATAAAAGAATGCATCTGATCCTTCTATCACAACATTTAATAAGGAAATATATTCAACATAGCTATACATGTAAAACTTCTATTGTATTGCTATGTGTCAGAGGTGTGGGAAGTGAAGAGAGAGAATGCTCAAACTGTGAAACTCAAAACCTTACATCAAATGAGAATTGAAAACTATTTTTGCATATAGTTGAAAAAATAAATGAATATATAGTTAAAAAGAATAAAATAATTGAAGACAACATAAAATAAATGAAGTCTACTTGCTAAAACAAATTCAGAAACAGTTATAAAATACTTTTCACAACAATGAAAGCAATCTAAATAATTGAAATGTTGTCAATTTCTCATGGATATACAGAGTTAATATAATATAAATGATAATTTTGTCTAAATTAAATTATTTTTGGAACCATAAAAATAAACCTATCAAAATCATTTTATAGAGATTGGAAAATAGTAACAAAATTCATCTGAAGAAACAAAAGGACAAGAATATCAAGTGACTTAATGTGAAAAATATAAAGGAAGGTGCTCCAGACATTTTAACTAAGAAATTCTATTACAAAGTAGCAATGAACAAAACTGTTTGCTATGGACTCAGAAATGGAGTGGTAATCTGTAGAAGAAAAAGAAATTGATTGAATCAGAACTGGCAATGAGGAAACAAAACTTACTCTTTGCAAATGATATTATGGTGCCTAGACATGGCACCTAGAGATGATACCTAGAGAACCTGAGAAAATCATCTAAAAAGTCTCTTTAAACAACTAAAAATACATTAAAGTAGTGGGTTATGAAATAAATCCACATAAATGATAAGCATTTCTTTGTATGAATAACACAGTCCAACAGCAAGAGAAAGAAAGAAAAATTCTAATTAAAATAACTAGAGAAAACATTAAATACTTGGAAATGTATCTCCCAAGAAAAACTCAAATACAAATACAAATACAATTATAAAGCACTTCTCAACCAAATAAACTCAGATCTAAATAATTGGAAAAATGTAAAATGTTCAGGGTTAGATCGAGCTAATATAATAAAATGATAATTCTACTCAAATTAAAATATTTATTCAGTGCCATACCAAACAAAGTACCAAATAGCTACTTTACCTAGTTAGAAAAAGTAGTAACAAAATTCATCAGGAGCAACAAAAGGGCAGGAATAACAATGGAACTGATAGGAAAAAAAATAAAAGAAAGTGGCCTAGCTCTACCAGATCTAAAACAATACTATAAAGTGTCAGTCATCAAAACTTCCTGGTACTAGTTAAGAAATAGAGTAATGGATCAATGGATTAGGATAGACTCAAAAGGAGTAGTAGTAAATGACTATAGCAATCTACCATTTGCCACACCCAAAGACACCAGCTTGTGGGATAAGAACTCACTATTGCACAAAAATTGTTGAGGAAATTGAAAAATAGGATGGTAAACTAGTCACAGATCACATGTCATACCCTATATCAATATAAAGTCAAAATAGATACAGGAGTTAGACATAAAGAACGATAGCATAGATTAATCAATAGATCAGGAAATACTCATGCATCTGATCTATGTAAAGGAGATAAATTTATGACCAAAAAAGAATTCGAGTGCATTATAAACTACAAAACAAATGACCTTGACTATATTAAATTAAAAAGTTTTTGCACTAATAAAATCAATGCTGCCAAAATTAGAAGGAAAGCAGAAAGCTGGGAAATAATCTTCACAACTAGGTATTCTGATAAAGGTCTCATTCCTAAAATATATGTTGAAACACTTCAAATTTATGTCACAAGTCATTCCCCAATTGATAAATGATTAAAAGTTATGAACAGTTTTCAAATGAAGAAAGTAAAGTTATATATATAATCATATGAAAAATGCTTCAAATCATTATTGATTGGAGAAATGCAAATTAAAACAACGGTGAACTATCATCTCGCATCTCTCAGATTGTGCAAGATGAGGAAAAGGGAAAATGATCAATGTTGGAGAGGTTATGGGAGAATTGGGACATTGATGGTGGAATTGTGAACGAATCCAACCTTTCTGGAGAGCAATATGAAACTATGCCCCAAAAGTATAGCCTTTGACCCAGCAATTCCAATTCTGAAGAAATACAGAAGAAATTTTAAAAAAGGGAAAAGTCCGACATGTTTCAAAATATTCACAGACACTCTATTTGTAGTGCCAAAGAATTGGAAGTTGGGGGCATAACCATCAAATGGGGAATGACTCAACAAGTTATCATAATGAATTCTATGGAATGCTATTGTTCTATAAGAAACCACAAATGGTCATACTCTAGAGAATCAATGAAGAAAGTTGAACCATGAGAACAATGTACACATTAACAACAACTCTGTGAGATGAACAACCCTGATGGAAGCAGCTCCTCTCAGCAGTTCAGAAATCTAGGATAACTGTATTAGACTGGCTATGGACTGTATTATCCCCATCCAGAAGAAGAAAAACAAAACAAAACAAAACACAAAAAACAGTCCTTCAGAATCTCATGAACACATTATAAAAATTATTTCTGATGTATCTCTTTCCTTTAATCCTAATTTCCTCATACGGAAAATATCCTATCCATAAACATCTTTATCAAAATATGTATGTACAATGCTAACCTGATGTTTCAGGGAAAGGAAGGGAAAAGAGGGAAAGGAAGTGGGAAGGGAGGGTGAAAGGAAATTTTTTAATTTAAAAATATGCATGTGCATATGGACAAAAATGAATAAATGAATAAAAAGAAATAAAGTGGTTTATTAATGTATTTGATTAGGTATAAAAGGAGCAGTAATAAATGACTATACCAGCAATCTACTGTTTGATAAACCCAAGCCTAGTTTCTAAACTAAAACCTCACTAGTTGATAAAAACTGCAGGGAATAATGGAAAACGATATGGCTGCAATTAGACACAGATCAATATCTCAGAATCTACCAAGATAATTTTGAAATGGATACAGGATTTGGACATAAAGAGTAATATCATAAGGCAAGTAGGAGAGGAAGAAATAGTTTATCTGTCATATCTAAGGAGAAGGAAGGAGTTTATAACTCACTGGATAATTTTGATTGCTTTAAATTAAAACTCTGCACAAATAAAATTAATGTAACCAAAACTAGAGGGAATGCAGAAAATTGTGAAACAATTTTTACAGCCAGCTTTTCTGATAAAGGAATTATTACTAAAACATATAGAGAATTGTGTCAAATTTTTAAGAATGCAAGTCAATCCCTAATTGATAAATCATCAAAAGATCAAAAGCTATGACCTGGAAGTTTTCAGAAGAATTTAAAATTATTTATAGTTATATATATATATATATATATATATATATATATATATATATATATATATATATATATATATGAACACATTTTCTCAAGGACAAGTTCACCTTGGCAAGGGTAAAATTTTTGTTTTGCTGATGCTGTTGTAGAATAATTTCAACACATAAAATTTCAAGGTTTGCCCATCTCTTCATTAATACTGAACTCCCATAAAAATGCTAAAATGAACAACAAGCTGATTTTCTATGAGGTAAAAGAGATTTGGAAAAAAATGATCCTCCCATTGAAAAAAGAATCAAATTCTGGCCTCTCACTGGCAAGAGCATTAGTAGAATGTCTTTAAAATGATACATATTACCATAATCAGGTCTCCTCCAATGGAATTATGGAAAGGCATGAAAGTAAAGGAGGGAGAGTACAAAAGAATAATTGTGGGGTTTGCCTACTCCTTCTAAGTAACAGCTAAAAAAAAGGCAACCTTACCATGGTTTCCTTCAAAGATCTGTGAAATAATACATTTGATTGGATTTATTCTCTTTTTAACTTAACTGTTCAGAGTTTGGCTATCCATTTCAGTGTTAATTTTAGAAAATCATGGCAAACCACTATAATAATTCTCCTAAAGTTAAAGCAGTCTGGGAAATTCTCTAGTCCTAGATCTGATTGCTTCTCTTTTACTGTTGGATTCTATTGTCAAGACATTCAAATCAATTCTGATAGTCAAATTCAGATCACTTTAAACCTTAACTAACTGCAATTACAGCCCCATTCCAGTATAAAATTATCATTTTCCTTGCATGTGTTTCACTTATTTAGGAAATTTCTAAAGAAAGGGAGGGATCTTAGTGGGTCATCTGTTAATCATGCATATAGGGAAAATAGGTGAAATAGGGACTCTATGAGGAAAAATCATTTTTACTATGTTTTCTTCCTTAGGAAAGTGAAATCAGTATTTGCAAAATGACTACATGCCTAGATTTACCACTTTTTGACTCTTTGGTCTGTCCTTGGCAAGTAAAGGGGAGCAAATTGTAAGAAATCACCTGAATATTCAATTGCATAATGACAGTGAAAGGATTCAGTAGTTTCACTCCAATGCTGTGTGTCATGCCTAAGAGGCTCAAATATACTTTACTGAAGGCTAAATTAGACAAACTAATCCATTTTCCTTATTTTCCTTTTCTTATCCATTCCTTGTCTCCTATTTGAGCATAGGTAAAGAGAGGGAAATAATTCTCCATTTAGTGCTTTATGTTTTGATCTGAATTAAAAACTGACAAGTTTTTTTTTTTTAAACTGAAAGTAATTTGTTAAGGAAATAGTAACTTATAAGTTGTGTTTTCATTCTTTTATTGAGCAGCTTACAATAGTTTATAATTTTTTTTGCAAAATACAAGGAAGAGATTTGTGGGATTAAGGCATTTTCAGAGGAGGAATAATGGATTGATGTGGGCATCCAAAAATTGAAATCTGCTTTGTCATATTCCCATATGCACATAAAAGTCATCTGCTGTCCATCTGGAAAATAAACATATTAACATTTTTTAAAAACTTTATTTTTATATGTGCTCTGAAAAACCATCATTTCCTAAAACTTCTTTTTATATCCTTCTGTTATTGAGAGTTTTTCTTTTCATTCTTTCCCCTTAGATATGTTACATAAAACTCTTTCATTGATCTCAGCAGGTAATCTCTTATATTGTCAATGATATCCTAGGTGTATTTAATGATAACAAGAGGACTAGTTCTAATTTCAGCAAGATGGAGAACTCCAAATACCTAACCTAGAAGAGATGCAGCAGTGTGATGAAATTGTATAGTTTAGTTATTGCACAATAATTGAAGTTAGAACATGAGGGAGAGATTCTGGAATCCTTTCCCTCCGCACTATATATAAGACATTGAGGAAGTCTTTGATGCTATATATAGCAAATTAAGCCACAGTTTTAATAATTACAAAATGTAAAGGGTTAAAACACTTAGCTTAAGTGATTTTCAAAGTCCCAAACTGGAAAATGTGTTGAAAATTCTGTCTTCAATAAAGTCAGGCAAAGTTGTTCTAATCAATATCTCTTTTCCCTCTGGTGAGATATACACATATATATTCAATTCAATTTATATCTGCTCATGTCATCTAGTTTCTATGCTTCCAATATTTCCATATGTTCACCATAGTTGTTCCACTTAATGATGTAGGGGGTCATTTTATGAATATCAAAAAGATTTCAGGGGCAGCTAGGTGGCACAGTGGATTGAGCACTGGCCCTGGAGTCAGAAGTACCTGAGTTCAAATCCAGCCTCAGACACTTAAAAATTACCTTGCCATGTGGCCTTGGGCAAGTCACTTAACCCAACTGCCTTGCAAAAAGACCTAAAATAAAAAAGATGTCAGTAAAGTATACATCAAGCCCATTTTTTTCATCAAATAAGAAGTCGGTTTTGTTGATCTTTCACTCATTTTTCAAATGGTATTTTTCATTTTATTTCCTCTTCTAGCTCATTGTTTGTAGGTGGTTCAGTTTGCTGGCAACTATTCTTAATATCTCCATTGTTATAAATTAAATTCTATGGAAATCACTTTAATAAATAGTATATGTGATAGTTCTTTAACATTTGCAAATCCCTCAAATACAAAATCTCATTGAAGAGCTTAAAAAGCAATTTAACAACCAAAGAAGAAAGGAGAAAGAAAAAATGAAAAAAAGAAATGAAAGTCAATGGAGGAAATTTGTAAAAAGTTGAACAAAGAAATCAACTACATTGAAAGTAAAAATAGTCAAATGGAAAAGAAAACACAGAATATAATTGAAGAAAATAAAATCCTAAAAATTAGAATTGAACAGTTAGAAACCAATGATTCTACAAAACTACATGGTTCCACTAAACAAATAAAAAGGTTGAAAAAATTGAAGAAAATTGAAAGTGCCTTCAAGAAAAAAACAAATGACCTGGAAAGTACTTTCAAGAAAACACAAATGACCAGGAGAGACAATCTACAAATCATTGGACTACTAGAAAGCCTAGACCAACAAGAGAACCTAGAAAACATCATGAAGGAATTAGATGGGAAAACTGTCCTGATCTATTTGAACAAGATAACAATATAACAATTGAAAGAATCCACAGAACCCCTCAAGAAAGAAATCACAGGATATAAATTCCAAGAATTGTAAAAACCAAAATCCAGAACCCTCAAATAAAAGAGAAAATATTGCAAGCACAAAAAGAAAACCAAATACAAAGGAAATCAGACTAACACAGCCTCAACAATGAAGGATCAGGAGAACTGGAATAACATATTTTGGAGAATGAAGAACCTTGGATTAAAACACAGAATGTACTACACCCCAAAGTTCAGCATGTACTGTCAGGGAAAAAGATGGTAGTTAAATGACATACAGGACTTCTAAAATTTTCTGACAGAAAGACCAGAACTGAATAGAGAATTCAATCGCCAATTACATGACTGGAGTGTTACATAAAAAAGGCAAATGAGAAAGGTGACTAAAAAAACAAAATTGTTTTAAACAAATGTTGGACCCTAAAAGGAAAGATTTAACAATTTTAATTCTTTAGAACTTTGGTTGTGTAAGGATAATTAAAGGGCAGAATAAAATTGAAGAGAATGAACCTAAAGGATCTCGGTATAATTGGGTTTCATCTCTCAATTGAAGAGATTCAAGATCACAACACTGAATTTGAGACAAAAAGCCCTGGAAAAAAGCAATGGGCCTAACTTTAACTAAAGTGTCTCATTAAAGGACTAATGAGGGCATCATAAACTGCAAGGTCCTGAGTTAGTGCCTCTGTTATTTACAAGCCTTTGTAAGGTACTCAGATGAAACCTCCAGAACCTCCCATGACTTAGAGATCTTTAATCATAATGAACTGTTTTAACTGAAGTTCTCAGGTCAGACCTCTAGAGCCTCCTAGTACTTAGAGATCTTCAAGATTTTCTCAGTTGATCAGGTCAGGGTTTGAATTAACAACAAAATCAGTACAAGATTTAGACATAAAGAGCAATATCATAGATAAATTAATATAACAAAAATTATCTAACTGATCTATGGAAAATATATAGATTTATTGCAAAAGAAAAAGAACACTATATACTGCAAATCGAATGATATATTGAGTATATTAAAAGGTTTTTTCACTAATACATTCAATGCTACCAAAATTGGAAAAAAAGAAGAAAGTTGGGAAATAATCTTCAGAACCAGGAGTACTAATAAAGTTCTCATTTTAAAATATATAGAGAATTGTGTCAAGTTTATAAGCCCCAATTTATAAATGGTAACAGGATATGAACAGACAGTTTTCAAATGAAGAAATTAAAGCTATATATAATCACATGAAAAAATGCTCCAAATCACTACTGATTACAGAAATGCAAATTAAAACAACAATGAGGTATCATCTCACACCTTTATATTGGCCCAGATGAGAAAAAGGGAAGATGATCAATGTTGGAAAGGCATATTGATGCATTGAAGAGTTATGAATGGATCCAACCTTTCTGGAGAGCAATATTTCCATATTGCCCATTATTTCCTATGCCCAACAAGTAATAAAACTGTTCATACCCTTTGGTCCATGTATTCCAATTCTAGGACTATATCTAGAAGAAGTTATAAAAAAGGGGAAAAGTATTAAATGTTCCAAAATATTCATAGCAACTCTTTTTGTAGTGGCAAAGAATTGGAAATTGAGCGGATGTCCATCAACTGGGGAATGGCTAAACAAGTTATGGTACATGAATCCTATGGAATATTATACTAAGTTTGGACTCTAGAGAGTCATGGAATGATTTACAGTATATGACACTGAGTAAAGGGAGTAGAGAGAACAATGTACACATCAACAACATTAAGAAATGAACAACCTTGATGGAAGCAACTTTTCTCAACAGTCCAGAGAGCCTGGACAACTGTATTCCTTGGACAACTGGTTATTGGCTATATTATTACCAACAAATTGAAGAAAAACAAAACAAAACACAAAGGGAAAAAACACCCTTACTGAATCTGATGAACACTTTATAAAAATATTCTCTTATATTTCTCTTTCCCTTAAACCTAATTCCTCATGGAAAAATTACTAATTTGCAAATATGTTTAGAAAAATATGCATGTAAAATGCTAACCTGACTGTTACCTATTGAGTAGAGCAGGGTGGGAAGAAAGGGTGGAGGAAAATTTTGCAACTTGGAAATATGCATGTTCTAATGGATGAAAATTTAAAAAAAAATTAAAAATGAGAATGCTTCTAGCTTATGCCCATTGTACATAATGCTTGGGTTTTTTTTAAAGAAAGATTTTATTTACTTTGAATTTTAAAATCTTTCCCCAATTCTTGGATCCCTCCCCCTGCCAGTGAAGGCATTCTATTAGTATTTACAATGGTTCCATTGATCTCAGTTGAATGTGAGGACAGAGAAATAATATCCTTAAGGAAGAAAAATAAAGTATAATATAGTAAAAATTACATAATAATATACTGATTTTTTTTAATTTGACAGTAATATTCTTTGGTCTTTGTTCAAAGTCCATGATTTTTTCTCTGGATACAGATAGTATTCTCCATTACAGACAGGCCAAAATTATCCCTGGTTGTTGCACTGAAGGGATGAGCAAGTCCATCAAAGTTGATCATCAAACCATGTTGCTGTTAGGGTGTACAATGTTTTCCTGGTTCTGCTTATCTTGTTCAGCATCAGTTCCTGCAAATCTTTCCAGGCTTCCCCTAATGCCCAGCCCTCCTGGTTTCTAATAGAACAATAGTGCTCTATAACATGCATATATCAGAGTTTGTTAAGCCATTCCCTAATTGAAGGACATTCACTTAATTTCCAATTTTTTGCCACCACAAACAGGGCTACTATAAATATTTTTTACAAGTGATGTTTTTATCCTTTTTCATTATCTCTTCAGTGTATAGACCCATTATTGGTATTGCTGAGTCAAAGGGTATGCACATTTCTGTTGCCCTTTCAGCATAATCTCAAATTTCTCTCCAGATCACATCTCCACCAACAATGTGTTCTTGATCAAGATTTCCTGTATCACTTCCAAAATTGATCATTGTCCTTTCTGGCCATATTGGCCAGTATGAGAGGTATGAGGTGATATCTCAGGATTTGGAGCAAATTTTCATATGACTGGATTGCTTTGATTTCCTCAGGTGTAAATTGCCTTGGCATATCCTTTGACCATTTCTCAATTGGGAAATGGCTTGGTTTTTTTGTGAAAATTTGACAGTTCTCTATATATTTTAGAAATGACACCTTTGTCAGAAAGACTAACTAAAAAAATTGTTTCCCAGTTTACTACATTTATTTTGATCTTGTTTACAGGCATTGTGTCTGTGCAAAAGCTTTCAAAATTAATGAAGTCAAAATTATCTAGTTTGCTTTGAATAATGTTCTCTATCTCTTCCTTAGTCATAAACTTTTGCCATTTTCATAGATCTGACAGGTAAACTACTCCTTGATCACCTACTTTGCTTATAATATTGTTCTTTATGTCTAAATTCTGTATCCATTTGGATCTTGTCTTGATATATGGTGTGAGGTGTTGGTCTAATCTAAGTTTCCATACTAACTTCTAAGTTTCCCAACCATTTTTATTGACAAGAGAGTTTTTATCCCAGTAGCTGGACTCTTTGCCTTTAAGAAACAGGAGATTACTATAATCATTTCCTGCTATTGCACCTAGTTTATTCCACTGATCCACCACTCTATTTCTTAGCCAATATCACACAGTTCTGATGACTGATGCTTTATAATATAATTTCACATCTGGTAAGGCTTAGCCACCTCCTTTGCACTTTTTTTCATTGAATCTCTGGAAATTCTTGACATTTTATTTCTAGTTTTGGTAGAATTGTCATTTTTATTATTTTAACTCAACCTATCCATGAACAGTTGATATTTTGCTAGGTATTTAAATCTGATTTTATTTGCATGAGAAGAGTTTTGTAATTGTTTTCAAAAACTTTTTTAGTCTTCCATGGCAGGTAGACACCCAGGTGTTTTATATTGTGTGAGGTTACTCTGAATGAAATTTCTCTTTCTACCTCTTCCTGCTGTATCTTGTTAGACATATATAGAAATGTTGAGGATTTATGAGGGTTTATTTTAGATCCTGCTACTTTGCTAAAGTTGCTAAATATATTTAGTAGTTTTTTAGATGATTTTTTGGGATTCTCTAGGTATACAATCATATTGTCTGCAAAGTGTGAGAGTTCTGTCTCCCCATTCCCTGTTCTAATTCCTTCAATTTCTTTTTCTTCTCTTATTGCTGAGGCTAACATTTCTAATATGATATTGAATAGTAGTGGGGGATAATGGGCATCCTTGTTTCACCCATGAATTTATTGGGAATGCCTCAAGCCTATCTCCATTTCATATAATGCTTGTTGATGTTTTCAGATAGATACTGCTTATTATTCTAAGGAAAAATCATTTATTCCTACACTCTCTAGTGTTTTGATTAGGAATGGGTGCTGTATTTTGTCAAAAGTTTTCTCAGAATCTTTTGATATGAACATATGATTTCTGATAGGTATGAAATTGATATAATTAATTATACTAACAGTTTTCCAAATATTGAACCAACCCTGCATTCCTGAGATAAATCTTACTTGATCATAATGTATTATACTACTGATAATTTGTTGTAATCATTTTGCTAATAATTTATTTAAGATTTTTGCATCTATATTCATCAAGGAGATAGTTCTATAATTTTGTTTCTCTGTTTTAACTCTTCCTGGTTTAGGTATCAGCACCATATTGATGTCATAGAAAGCGTTATGCAGAGATCCGTCTTCACCTATTTTTCCAAAGAGTTTGTATAGAAGTAGAACCAATTGTTCCTTAAATGTTAGATAGAGTTCACTTGAGAATCTATCTGGCCCTGGTGATTTTTTTTCTTAGGGAGTTTAATAAAAGCTTGTTGAATTTCTTTGTCTGAGATAGGGTTTTTGAGGTTTTTATTGTTCTCTTCATTTAATCTGGGCAATTTATAATTTAGTAAATATTCATCCATTTCACTTAGATTGTCAAATCTATTGGCATAGAGTTGGGCAAAATAATTCCAAATTATTACTTTAATTTCCTCCTCATTGGTGGTGAGTTCACCTTTTTAATTTATGATACAAGCAATTTGGTTTTCTTCTTTGTTTTTAATCAAATAGACCAGATCTTTATCTATTTTATTTTTTTCCTTAAAACTAGTTCTTGGTTGTATTTATTAGTTCAATAGTTTTCTTGCTTTTGATCTTATTAATTTCTCCTTTAATTTTTAGATTTTCTAATTTGGTATTTAATTGTGTTGTTTACATTTGTTCTTTCTATAATTTTATGATTGGAGTTATCTAAATCTGAGAGTGAGATGCTGTGGTCTCCCAGTAGTAGAGTTTTGCTGTCTATGTCTTCCTGTAGCTCTTTCAACTTCTCCTCTAAGAAATTGGATGCTGTCCCATTGGGTACATATATGTTTATTATTATAATTACTTTATTGTCTATGGTACCTTTTAGGAGGACATAATTTTCTTCCATATCACTTTTAGCACAATCTATTTTTGCAGCTGCTTTTTCTGAGATAACTATTGCTACCCCTGCTTTTTTTCACTTTAACTGAAGCAAAATATATTTTGTTCCAATCTTACTCCATATTGTGTCTCTCTGCTTCTAATGAGTTTCTTGTAAGCAGCATTTTGTAGGATTCTAGTTTTTAATGAAGATTGCTATTCACTTATGTTTTAAGGGACAGTTCATCCCATTCACATTTAAAGTTTTAATTGTGAACTCTTTATTGTCCTTCATGCTATCTTCCTTCTGTTTGTATTTCCCCCCTTTTTCCCTTTATCCATATTCCCCAGGGTTTTGCTTCTGAATACCACCACCTTCAATGTGTTTGCCCTCTTAAGTGTACTCCCCTCCCATTTGTCCCCTTTCCCTTTTCCTCTCCTTCCCTTCTTTCTATTAGTTCCATTTTCTTCCCCTCCCTGTCCCCCTTTTAATGCCTGAAAGGTAAGATAAGTTTCTTAACTTCATTAAGTGTGTTTAAGTTAATTTTAAGCCAAGTCTGATGAGATGAAGATTCAGGTGGTCCTCACCTTCTCCCTTCTTCCCCTCAATTAAAATAGGTATTTTCTACCTCTTGATGTAATGAGATTTACCTCATTCCATCTCCCTCAAACCTCCCTTCTCCTTGCTGCCCCCTTTTATATGGATGAATTTTTTTTAAATCATTCTGAGTCATAGAAAATTTATGAGGGTCCATCACTTCTGGCTACATATATTCTCTCTAATTAATTTAAAATTCTC
The DNA here is from genome assembly GCF_037893015.1 of Macrotis lagotis. Classification (NCBI taxonomy): domain Eukaryota; kingdom Metazoa; phylum Chordata; class Mammalia; order Peramelemorphia; family Peramelidae; genus Macrotis; species Macrotis lagotis. Next base: position 52,487,857 of record NC_133662.1, read on the forward strand.
AAGAGTTATGAGATCCTTTCTCCCAAGTGGGTATATGGTCAGTTTCAGTTTTTAGGATAGCAGGTTTTCTTGTGGGTTTTTTTTGTTTGTTTGGGTTTTTTTTTTACCTTTTCATGTGTCTCTTGAGCCTCCTATTTGTTGTCGAAAATTTTCTATTTTGCTCTGTTCTTTTCATCATGAAATCTTGGAACTCTCCCATTTCATTAAATGTCCATCTTTTTCCATGGAAGAGAAGGTTCAGCTGTGCTGGGTAGCGGATTCTTGGTTGCATTCCAAGTTCCCTTGCTTGTCCGAACATCTCATTCCAGTCCCTCTGATCCCCTAATGCTGTTGTGGCCAGGTCCTGCATAATTCTTACTGTGGCTCCTTGGTATTTACTGCTTGTAGGATTTTTTCTTTTACCTGATAGTCCTGGAATTTGTCCACAACATTCTTTTTTTTTCATTTTAGGATCTCTTTCTGGAGGGGATCAATGTCTTCTTTCACTACCTATTTTGCCCTCTGGTTCCATGATGTCAGGGCAATATTCCATCACTAAATCTTGTAATATGAATTCCAGGCTTTTTTTCTCTTCACTGTTTCCAGGAAGGCCAAGAATTCTTGGATTTTCTGTTCTTCAATGGTTCTTGAGGTCAGTGCTTTTGCTTATGATGTATTTTACATTTTTTTCAATTTTTTCAATCTTTTGGTTTTGTTTAAGATAGTATTGTTGTCTCATGAAGTCTTTAGTTCCTGCCAATTCCATTTTTTAGAGAAGATTTTTCTTCATTTATCTTTCACAATTCTTTTTTCTAGTTGCTCCATTTTACTTTAGAAGGAAATTTCTATTTGTTCAAATGTAGTTTTGAGAAAATAATTTTCTTTTTGCCTTTGCCCAATTGGAGATCTGAGAGAGTTATTCTCATTTTTTATTTGTCCAATTGTATTTTCCAAGGATTTGTTTTCTTGTTGCATGATGTTAATTTTTTTCTTGCAACATGTTAATTTTCTCTTGAGTTTCTTTTCTCAATTTTTCCAATTGATTTTTAAACTCCTTTCTGATTTCTTCAAGGAAGTCTCTCTGGGCTGGAGACCAATATATATTCCCCTAAGCTGTGCTAGAACTCTCTGGGTTAAAATTTCTCTCCTCTAAGTATTTCTCCATGTTACCCCCCTTTTCTCTGACCTTTTTGCATTTTGTGTTATGGTGGGGGGAGCTGCCTCTCAGAGGTTTGCTTTTGAGAATCCTAGAGTCTTTGAGCACTTAGCTTAGTAATTCCAAGGGCCAGCCATTAGGGGGTGCTGGTTGTTTTTCTGGAGAGAGGTCCTCTGAAGCAGGGTCTGAGTTGTCCTTGAAAACTGCTCTAGGCCCTGGGGGAGGGAATTGATCTCTTTCTGTTGAGTGAACTCTCCTGCCCTGAGGGGTTGGGGGGGTGTTTATTGTTTGTCCTGGGCAAAGGTCTCTACTGAAAATTGAGCTCAGGTCCCTGGCCCACCTGGTTGTTCTCCAGGCAATCTATGAGACTCTGTGATGGAACTCACCCTCCTGTAGCTATTTTCCCCCTGACCAAAGTCTCCACAGCTAAAGCTGAATCTCACACCTGCCACTCACGGAAGTCTCCATTGCTGAAGCTGACCCTCTGGCCTCCCCACAGCTGCAGTCCCCAGTACTGATCCTCTGCCCTCTTCTCCATGTTCACCCATGGTCCCCAATATAGACTTTCTTGGTAAGTGTTCTCCTAGCTTTTCTTTCTGGGTTTTCTGATCGAATTTCTATTAAGAGGTTTCTCTCATGCTATTTCTGAGAAGAAAAGGAGAGCACCTTTCACAGTGTTTGTCTTCTCTCCATCATCTTGTAGGAAAGTCCCCACCATTACTATTCAAAATTGTATTAGATATGCTAACTTCAGCATAAAGAGAAGGAAAAGAAAATGAAGGAATTAGAATTCGGAAGGAACAGACAAAATTCTCACTCTTTGCAGATGACAGGATGTTTTACATACAAAATCCCAAAATATCATGTCAAAAACTACTAGAAATAACAAGCAACTTTAGCAAAGTCTCAGGATATAAAATAAAACCTTAGAAATCCTCAACATTTCTATATATTACTAGCAAGATGCAGCAGAAACAGTTAGAAAGAGAAATTCCATTTAAAGTAACCTCAGACAAAATAAAGTACTTGGCATTCGACCTGCCAAGACAGACTCAGAAACTTTGTGAAAACAATTAAAGATACTTTTCACAAAAATAAAAATCAGATTTAAAAAACAATGCAAATATCAACTTCTCATGGATAGGTCAAGGTAATATAAAAAAAAATGACAGTTCTTCCAAACTTAAAACTACTTGTTTATTACACTATCAATCAAAATTCCAAAAAGTATCTTAATGAGTTAGAAAATATTGTAATAAATTCATATGGCGAAATGAAGTCTATAATTTCCAAGGATTTAATGAAAAAAAGTGCAAAAGAAGATGGCTCAACAGATCTAAATTATATTATATATTATATAGTATATATTACATATTACATATTATACATTATATGCTATATGTTACATATTGTATTATATATTACATGTTACATGTTATATATCGCATATATTAAATATAATATATATTATATAATGATATTATAAAGCATCAGTCATCAAAACCTGTGAGGAATTGGCTAAGAAATGGAGTAGTGGATAAGAGGAATAGAAGAAATTATTATAGTAATCTACTGTTTGATAAACCTAATGTGTCCCATTATTGAGATAAACACTTTCTCTTCAATAAAAACTGTTGGGAAAATTGGAAGTTGGTATGGAAGAAACAGATTACACCAACACCCTATACCAAAATAAGATCAAAATAGATACAGTATCTAGACATAAAAAGCAATATCATAAGTTAACTAGGACACCAAGGAATAATTTACCTTTCAGATCTATGGAAAGTGAAGCACTTTATGGCCAACGAAGAGATGAAGAACATTAAATATAAACTAGGTAATTTCAATTACATTAAATTAAAAGGATTTGCATAGACAAAACCACTGTAACCAAGATCAAAAGAATTGTAGTAAATTGGGAAACCATTTTTGCAGCTAGTATTTCTGACAAAGGACTCATTTTTCAAATATACAGATAATTGAGTCAATTTTTTTGACAAATGGTTAAAGGATATGCAAAGGCAATTTGGAGTTGATGAAGTCAAACTGATCCATAGTCATATGAAAAATTACTCTAAATCACTTTTTATCAGAGAAATGCAAAATAAAGCATTTCTGAGATACAACCTCACACCTCTCAGAATGAACAATATAACCAGAAAGGACAATGATCAGTTTTGGAAGGGATTTGGGAAACCAAAGGTGGAGCTTTGAACTAGCCAACATTTCTGGAAATCAATATTTTATCATGACCAAAGGTCATTAAAAATGTGTATACAGCAATACCACTATAACCTGAAGAGATTATGAAAAATAGTAAAAACATACTTTGTACAAAAATATTCATAGCAGCCCTGTTTCTGGTGGCAAAGATTTAAAAATTAAATTAATGTCCATCAATTGGGGAATGGTTTAATAAACTGTGGTATATGCATGTCATGGAACACTATTGTTCTATTAGAAAGCGGGAGGGATGGGAATTCAGGGAAGCCTGGAGGGATCTACATGAACTGATGCTGAGCGAGATGAGCAAAATCAGAAAAACATAGTACACCCTAACAGCAACATGGGGGTGATGATCAACCTTGATTGACTTGCTCATTCCATCAGTGCAACAGTCAGGAACAATTTTGGGGTTTCTTCAATGGAGAAGATTATCTGTATCCAGAGAAAGAATTATGGAGTTTGAAGAAAGACCAAAGACTATTACCTTTAATTAAAAAAAAACAATCATCTTATTATGTTATTTTGCCATCTCTTGCACTTTATTTTTCTTTCTTAACGATATGATTTCTCTCATCACATTCAACTTAGATCAATATATATATACCATAGAAATAATGTAGAGACTAACAGACTGCATTGTGTGGAGGGTGGGGGGAGGGTATGGAAGCAACATTAGGGCTAAAATTGTAAAATTCAAAATAAATAAATGAAATTAAAAAATGATACTGATGACAGTTGACTATCAGAGTTTTCATTAGGTCTTCAGAAATGTGGAAATTAAAAATTAACTACAATTTGTTTTTTTATTGTTATATAATTGTTGGGTCTTTTGTGAAGTAGACTTTGTTTTATTATAAATCATATAATTATGAGGAAGCTAAGATGGTGACCTGATTCTAGGAAATTGGGGGAATCATTTTTAACCACAAAATGTACCAAAAAATATTACAGTAATCACAAAATGATCTACAATGTTCAATATCGCAAGATGTATTAATTAAAAATGAGAAATTTGTAAATCTTTGATCAAATAGAAGAGAGAACACCCATGGTACTCAAGATCCTGCAAATTAATTGATAGCTTTTTATTAACTGTAGAAGTGTTCTGTTAGCTTCTAAATGCTGGTCCTTGTACTCACTGAGTAGATATCTGATTGGAGATTGATAACATTGCTAATAAATGAATTTAATTGAAAATCCAAACGTGGGGTGGCTAGGTGGCGTAGTGGATAAAGCACGGGACTTGGAGTCAGGAGTACCTGGGTTCACATCTGGTCTCACAAACTTAATAATTACCTAGCTGTGTGGCCTTGGACAAGCCACTTAACCCCATTTGCCTTGAAAAAACCTAAAAAAAATCCAAACCTGGGTTTCCTCAGTTCTTATCATTAAGTTAGTAAGCCAAGCAGGATGTCAAGAAAGGGAACTTGACCCATGACACAAAGCTTTTCCTTTGTTTGTTTTTTAGTCAAATCTTAATTCTTTGCAAATAGTCTCCTTTGCAGCTTTTAATTTGCTGGACATTCCACACTACCACTATTGAAGTCATCAATGACATCATGAGGACATCTGCCATACAGAATGGGCTGTTCCAAGTATCTCTTAATCATTCCAGACAGTTCTCTTGCCAAAATCAGTGCCTCATCTGTCAAGCAATGTTGACAATCACTTTGAAAGTATTGTTTTCATTGTGTTTAATATTTTTCCTGTCTTATTATCCTGAGGAGGTTCTTTAGAGCTTTGGTGATCAAGACTGAGGCAGAAGACACCACCTCTGGGTGGTGGGCCTTTCTGTTCTGAATGGTAAATTTCACTATAATCCTAAACCCATTCCAGTGACCAGTTGCATTGACAATGTCATCACCAACCATTTTGGGAGTTAAGCCCAAAGGAACAATTTTAGGCACCAGAGCTGATGTAGCACCAACTTATAAACATGAAACATGACTTTGATTTCATTAAGATCAAACTTGAAAGGCTTGGTGGTGACCATGGTGGAGTCTTTATGCAGCAGGGTGGCTGCCAATGACAAATGAACCTGGTTTCAAGGGTGACAGAAAGAAGTTGCAACTTCACCATCATGATCAAGGAGCCAGAAAGGATACAGATGTTTTAGAAGATCTGTCTGGAGTTCTCCAGGTTTCTTTTGTCCAAGGGACCTTTTTGGAGAGGACAGTACCAGATGTCAGACTCTCCCATGTACTTTCATCTCAAATTCGTTACAATTAAGTTAAGACACTGCTTTGCTTTTCGGGAAGTTCCTTGATGGAATAATGGAGGAAATTTTCTCTTATCTCAGGAACAAAGAAACTCCAGGATTCCAACCAGTATTGATTAAATAAAAAAATAGTTCTAATAATTTGGGTGAAATTTGTGTAAAACTGCTAAAGATTCAGTTGACAAATTATCTTGACCCTTTGATACTTTTAATTACTTATCAGAAAAGAAAGTAAAATCAGTTTTTGAAGAACATCATCCATTGGTTCTTCTGGGCTGCACTAACAGGTTATACCTACAGCTTTTTAAAGGGTCCTCTTACATAATATCTTTTTTAATATTCTGTTTCCCTTTTTTTATTCCCCTATTAGCAACCTACTTAATTTGATTTCTTTTGGGAACAAGGAACTGGTTGTTGTTGTCTTTCTTCTCTGGTAAATATTTATATGTAATGTCACTTAGTTTGGAAATCAGCTTCAAGGCTTTGAGAAACTTTCAGTTGCTATTGTGTCTCCACTTTGATAAGGACTATCGGGTTGCTATATCCCAATTTCAACTGATTTTAAGAAGTTATGGCACTAAATGAGAAGGTGTAACTGATTTAATCAAAATGTATACCTATGGATCTTTAAAGTTTAGAAATATTGGTGTATGTAGGAATAAATTGCCTATCCCATAGCTGATTTTAAAAATGATTGAATTATTTCTACCTTAATTACTATTGTTTACATGAATTTGTGGGTCAGATTATTGTACTGATCTCTCAAGATCCAAATTATTTGCAGATTATACTACAGTGCTAAAATCAATCCCATGATATTTCAGAGCATGCTAAATGGCATTAATGATCACTTAAGAATTTGGTCTCTCTATCCACATGCAAAACATCAAGTGGATGAAAAAATAGAAACATTGTTTTGTCAATAATAGACTATCCAATTAACTATATAAAATATATAACTTGTCTATATATATATATATATATATATATATATATATATATATAATATGAAACAAAGGTAGGATGGAAAGTATTAGATGTGTCAGCTGCATATGCTTTGGATAGTTATTGTAAATGAATAATAAATTGAGCACAGAAATGAACAAGAGAAATCAAGCAGGATAAATAATATTTAGAAGAACACTATTCTTCAATGACCACTCCAATGATTTTCTTTGGAAATTTCAATCCCACCCCACTACCACTTTTTCCCCCAGTGTTATTTGTGAGGCATTAAATTTTGAGATATTACAGTTTGTGTAAAGTTAAAATTGCGCATCACTAAAAAGGCATTGAAGGAGTACACAGTGCTAATGAGCAGGCTGTAATAAATGATTATGAGGAAAAATGGAGAAAATCGTATAAATAATATCATTATAGAAACATATGATTAGAACAAAATGAGGGTTTGGTCTTAAAAATAGAGTGAGTTGTAATTTACATGGATTTATATTTTATATTGAAGGCATTATGGAGAAACTTTCAGTCACCCAGTTTCACCACAAAGTATTTTTTCTCTTGTTTCTACCCCACTAATCTGTTGCCAAGCTATCTTATTACAGTCAAAAAGAAATGTTTCTTTCTACCTAATTCATATAGATAATGTTTACAAAACTTTTGAAACTGGAAACAACAAATTCCGCCTTAGGAATTAGCCATTTGGTTAAAATCATGACTCAGATGAAAAGGGGTATTAAGAGGGGAAAGGGGAAAAGTATGTTTTTTAATATAAAAAGCTCTAAAAATGTAACTTAATAAAGGATTCCACATAGTTTAAGCTTAATAGGTCTTTATTTTAAATGATTTCTTATGTACTTTCTTTTATTTATTTATTTTGAATATTACAGTTTTTCCCCTAATCTTGCTTCCCACCCCCCCAAGCCCCACAAAAGACAATCTGTTAATTTTTACATTGTTTCCATGGTATACATTTATCTCAGTTGAATGTGATGAGAGAGAAATCATATCCTTAAGGAAGAAAAATAAACTATAAGAAATAACAAAATTACTTAATAAGATAATGTTTGGGTTTTTTTGAATCAAAGGTATTAAAGGTAACAGTTTTTGGTCTTGGTTTAAACTCCACAATTCTTTCTCTGGATACAGATGTTATTATCCATCACAGATATACCAAAATTGTGTCTGGTTGTTGCACTGATGGAATGAGCAAGTCCATTAATATTGATCATCAATACCATGTTGCTGCTAGGGTGTACTATACTCTTCTGGTTTTGCTCTTATTATTTGCTTTCTTACAATTAAACATAATTTGCAATATAGGCAAAAACTGAAGAACAAAATTTTCCTTTATATTCAAATTAAAAACATATCTATATTTATATATATATATATATATATAATCTGTAATATATTTAAATTCATAGCAAGCCAAACCAGAAATTATTTTTTCAGTTATTGATAAGATTTATAAGCTATTTATAAGATTTCATGAAATAAACTTTTATGAGTTGCAATTTTATAACATGCTTATAATTGATAGAAACAGGTTTCTCTTTCATTTTTTCTTTGCATAATTAAAAATGGATACAAGTCATATATGAATGTCCTGTGAATGTTGCCAATTTGATGATATCATTTCTTATTTGGCTTTGAAAAATTCTTTCTTCCTTCAATAAATGTTGAGGCCTGAAATGCTGATTTCATTGTACAGCACAAAATGCATCCAGAAAAACTGGGAACCCATCCAAAGTGTAGCAAAAAATACTTTTTTTGCCAAGTTAAGTGGTTTTTATTTAACCTGAATCCATCAGTTCCTCAGAAGAAAAAGCAACTTTGAAAATAATGTAATTACAAAGTAAATAAACTTTCTTACCTCCTTTTAATTTCCATAGAAAGCACACTCTAATATTCATCCAGTTATAATCTTGTATAAGTACTTCATACCCAAGACTAATGTTCAGAAATTCTACAACCTGGAGATATTCTTTCTGAGGCAGTTTTGAAGTCTGGTTTGGAGAACATAAGACATTAAGGACAAATCTCATGCTAGTCCTGGAATAAATAGAGTCAATTAAGATTTATTCTTTTTTATCTTTGATCTGCAAATTTATACTATGCAGTGTTGCCTGATTAATCTTCTAGCATATAGTCCCGATCAATTTGTTTCAATGCTCATAAATCTACAACAATGTTAATTTTGAATGGAATAAATTGTTAACATCTTAATATTTTTCAAGGTATTTCTATAACTTGACTTTAATCTAACTTTTCACTGTATACTTCTTTTTCTTCATTAATTTATAAACAGATTAAATATACACCAGTTTGGACTAGTTTTGTCCTATGAAACCTTGCCCATCTTTCCCATATCAGTAGGTTTGTCTGACAAAATTTTATTCTTCATAAACTTTATCTTTCTATTCTCAGAGGAAATATATAAGACTGGCATTCTCCTAGGAAAAATTAGCTAAAATCTCTTTATGTAAGTTAGCTCATTTGATCTTCCTAACAACACGAATGGATGCTATTATTATATCCATTGTACATGTAAGGAAAATTAAATAAAAATAGGTTGAATTATTTGTCCAGAGTAATTCACCTAGGGAATATCTGAGACAAGATTTAAACTCAGATCTCTTTAATTCCAAGCCCTGGGCTCTAACCATTCACCACACAATATAATGGTGGGCATTGATCTTAGAGTTAATACCCACATCCTCTCATAATTACCAGTTGAATGACTATGGAAAAGTTGCCCAATCTCTGAGATTCATTAACCTTCTCTGTGAAATGGAAATTAAGATAAGGGTACTATGGTTCTCACAGGATTCACAATACACAGAATAAATGTTTAGCTTTAATTAGTTCCATACCTCTAAACATGAATGGTTCCCTCAAGGTCTTCACTTAGAAATGTAGTTTTCGAAGAGCAATAGCTGTTGATAAATAAGTAATATAGAAAATAAAAAGAATGAAGGATTTCAAGTACGAGACATGTTTCAATCTTGTTACTGATGCATCCTACCTGTGTAATCAAGAACAACTCACATTATGTCTCTGGATTTCTATCTTCTTAAATGCAAAATAGGGAGATTGGACCCACTGATCTCCTGTAGTCATTTCTACTTCCAATGCTACAATGTTAAATTATATGTATTTCCTAACAGTACCAATATATTATTTTGTTTTTTATTTTTTAATTTCATTCAAATGTATCTCTTATTTTAGTCTCATTGATGTCAATATTACCTTATGATTTTTCCTTTAACCATTTTTACTTAATTACATAACTGATTCATTTATCTTAATCTTCATTAATTTATTAGGTGTTTTTAAAGGTTTATTTTTCTCTAAGAACTTCTCTAGAAAAAGCTCAAACATTTTTTGTTAACAGATAATTATAGTTCTTTTTAAATAGAAGTTTATTATTTCTCTGATTTATTCTTAAGTATATTTATCATTCAGAATATTGTTGCTTATCATTCATTTAAGACTATCTTTTGTCTTATCAGTTTTGATTATAATTTTATTATTTTGTTGTTTATAATTGTTAATTTGTCTTGCACATAATCAATATCTGAAAAGATACTATTCATGTACAATCTTTGATAACATGATTCAGAAAACTCCCTTAATCTTTCCTTTTAAAGAGCTGGTTTTGCTTTTGTTTTTGCTATTATTCTTATTGTTGTGACTATTGATGTTCTTTTCCCAATAACTAATTCTGAAAAGCTAAACCACTAGATGCTTTATGGTATGTATATTTTTAGGCAAGAGAAAACACGTAAGGGAAGGAAGATTTAATAACCACCTGGGGAAGAAGAAAAATGCTACCTTGTTCCAGGAATGAATCAATAGCAATGGGTATATGATACAAAGAAGACAGTAAAAGCTTTATTGCCAGAAACAAGCACGCAAACTTCCTAACATTTAAAACTTTCCAGAAATAGTGCAGATGGAGAGCTGAGATATAACTTACCCTTCTTTCAAATTCTTCAAGCTCAGTTTGGATGGATATTGTTTGATATAACAGAACCAATTACATAGATGAGATGACTGCTGAATTCCCTGCAAACTTTTCAATTCTAACATTCTATAAATTCTATAAGGCACATCCTCCATTGTATATTCCCCAACCACAGGATTATATGATTGATTTATAAACGCTTATAATAACTTTTTCTTCAATATTGTCAACTATTCTAATTAGTCAAAATGTAATTATTTGATTCTGCAACTCTATCATGGGATTTTCCTCCCTTTTAATTCATTTTCATAGCCAGATACATAAGTTAAACATAAAACTATAAATATGCATTCCTACAACTTCAATTTTCACCTTATCAGTACACCAGTCTGGTATTGACCTAGATGATCTTTGTTCCAGGTTCCTATCTAGCTACTGCCAAACTGTATTAGTGTGGGAAATTTGTTTCTGAATGCAATCTCATATTTTATAATCTTCTTCTAGTAAATGTGAAACAATCCTCTTTTCCATAAACCTAATCCCTAGAACACATTCACATGTAGCTCCAGTCCTGTGGACATCTAGACCATATTATAAAATGTCCTTTTGGAAAGGAATAAAGACTTTCCCTTTCTCATTCATAGTTGAATATATGTGAGGCAAATACATTTTTCACACCTTTAGTTTTGAAATGGTTATTAATTAAAGCAATATAATCAGTATATAAATGTGGATAAGAATAAGAGCTGTGATTTCATTAGAATGAGGAAATTCTGAGTCAGGAAAAACTGCCTATGAATACAAATTGGTTTTATCTTTGAAATATGGTATAAGAGGTGTGCCTAGAACATGGTGAATTTATTTGATTTACTGAGGGTCACATAGCCATTTGTATATGTCAGAAGAAAGACTTGTCTTGGAAGGTAGATTCAGGACAGATAAGTTATTTTTATTTTTTTAAAGGAAGATTTTATTTGAGTTTTACTATTTTTTGCCTATTATTGCTTAACTTCCCCCACCTCCCAGAGAAGGCAGTCTGTTAGTCTTTACATTGTTTCCATGGCATACATTGATGTAAGTTGAATGCAATGAGAGAGAAATCATATTCTTAAGGAAGAAAAATAAAGCATAAGAGATAGCAAAATTACATAAAATAAAAGTATCTATTCCTAAATTGAAGGTAATAGCTTTTAGTCTTTGTCCAAACTCCAAAATTCTTTCTCTGGATGCAGATGGTATTCTTCATTGCAAATATCACAAAATTGTGCCTGGTTCCTGCACTGATGGAATGAGAATGTCCATCAAGGTTTATCATAACCCCCATATTGCTGTTAGGGTGTACAATGTTTTTCTGGTTCTGCTCATCTCATTCAGTATCAGTTCATAAAATCCTTCCTGGCTTCCCTCAATTTTCATCCCTCCTGGTTTCTAATAGAACAATAGTGTTCCATGACATACATATACCAAAGTTTGTTAAGCCATTCCCCAAATGAAGGACATTCACTTAATTTCTAATACCTTTCTACCAGAAACAGGGTTGCTGTGAATATTTTTCTAACAAATTATGTTTTTACCTTTATCATAATCTCATCATGGTATAGATCCAGTAGTAGTATTGATGGATCACAGGATATGCTAAATTTTGTTACCTTTGGCCATAATTCCAAATGACTCTCCAGAAAAGTACGATGAATTCACAGCTCCACCAACAATGCATTAATATCCCAGAGATGAATTCACAGCTCCACCAGCAATGCATTAATATCCCAGATTTCCCACATCCCTTCAAACATAGATCATTGTCCTTTCTGGTCTTATTGGCCAGTCTGAGAGGTGTGAAGTGGTACCTAAGAGATGCTTTAATTTGCATTTCTCTAACAAGTAGTGTTTTAGAGCAATTTTTCATGTGACTGTGGATTACATTGATTTCCTCAGCTGTAAATTGCCTTTGCATATCCTTTACCCATTTGTCAACTGGAAAATGGCTTGTTTTTCTTTGAAAATTTGACTCAGTTCTCTCCATACTTTAGAATAAGTCCTTTGTCTGAAGCACTAGGTGTAAAAATTGTTTTCCAATTTGCTACTTTTATTATGATCTTGGTTGCAGTATTTTTGTCTGTGCAAAACCTTTTTAATTTAATGTAATCAAAATTATGTAATTTGTTTAATGATGTTCTCCATTTCTTCATTGGCCATAAACTGCGTCCTTTTCCATAGATCTGACAGGTATATTGCCCCTTGATGTTCTAGTTTGCATACAATATTTTTTATCTCTAAAGCATGTATACATTTTCATCTTATCTTTGCCTAGTGTGTGAGGTGTTGGTCTAATCCAAGTTTCTGTTATAATAACTGCCAATTATCCCAACTCCTTCTCAAAGAGAGAGTTTTTATCCCAACAGCTGGACTCTGGTTTTATCAAACAGCAGAATACTATAAACATTTCTTGCTATTAAACCTAGTCTATTCCACTTATACACCACTCTATTTCTTAGCCAATACCAGGCATTTATGATGCCTGAAGCTTTACAATATAATTTTATAACTGGTAAGGCTAAACCACCTTCATTTGTACTTTTTTCATTGACTCCCTGGAAATTCTTGACTTTTTATTTCCCCATATGAATTTTCTTACAATTTTTTTCTAACTCATTAAAGTAATTTTGGGGGGATTTTGATTGGTAGAGCACTAAACAAGTAGTTTAGTTTTGGTAGAATTGTCATTTTTATTATCTTAGCTCTACCTATCCAGGAACATTTGATGTTTTCCTAAGTATTTAAATCTGATTTTATTTGCAGGAGAAGAGTTTTGTAATTGTTTTAAAAACGTTTTTATGTCTGTCTTGGCAGGTTATTTTATATTGTCTGAGGTTACTTTAAATGGGATTTATGCTTCTAGCTCTTCCTGCTGTGTCTTGCTAGTCATATATAAAAATGGTGAAGATGTATGAGAGTTTGTTTTATATTTTGTGACACTGTTAAAGTTGTGAAAATTTTCTAGTAGTTTTTTTAGATGATTTTTTGGAATTCTCTAGGTATACCATCATGTCATCTGCAAAGAGTGAGAGTTTAGTCTCTTCCTTCTCAATTCTAATTCCTTCATTTTCTTTTTTTTCTCTTATTGCTGAAAAGAATATTTCTAATATAATATTGAATAGTAGTGGTGATAATGGGCATCATTGTTTCACCCCTGATCTTAATGGGAATACCTCTAGCCTATCCCCATTGCAGATGCTTGTTGATAGTTTCAGATAGATATTTCTTATTATTCTAAGGATAAATCTATTTATTGCTTACACAGTCTAGTGTTTTTAGTAGGAATGGGTGCTATATTTTTTCAAAAGCATTTTCAACATCTATTGATATGATCATATGATTTCTGATAGGTTTGTTACTGATATAATTAATTATATTAAAATTTTTGCTAATATTGAACCAACCCTGCATTCCTGGGGTAAAGCCTACTTGATCATAACATATTGTCCTAGTGATAATTTGTTGCAATCATTTTGCTAAATTTTTATTTAAGATTTTTGCATCTATATGCATCAGAGAGTTAGGTCTATAATTTTCTTTCTCTGTTTTAACTCTTCCTAGTTTAGGTATCAGCACTATATTGGTGTCTTGGAAAGAGTTAGTCAGTGTTCCATTTTCACCTATTTTTCCGAATTGTTTATACAGAATTGGAATCAGTTTTTCCTTAAATGTTGCATAGAATTCTCATATGAATCCATTGTGGCCCTGGAGATTTTTTCTTAGGGAGATCAATAATGGCTTGCTGAATTTCTTTTTCTGAGATATGGTTATTTAGGTTTTTAATTTCCACTTCATTTAATCTGTGCAACTAAAATTTTTGTGACTATTCATCCATTTCACTTAGGTTGTCAAATTGAGTGGTATAGTGTTGTGCAAAATAATTTCAAATTATTACTTTATTTTCCTCCTCATTGATAGTGAGTTCCCCTTTTTTCATTTATGATACTAGCAATTGAACTTTCTTCTTTCTTTTTTTGTGAATCAAATTGACCAGAGGTTTATCAATTTTATTGGTTTTTTCATAAAATCAATTCTTGCTTTTATTTATTAGTTCAATAGTTTTCTTGCTTTTGATTTTATTAATTTCTTCTTTAATTCTTATAATTTCTAATTTGATATTAAATTGGGGGTTTTAATTTGTTCTTCCTCTAATTTTTGTTTCATATTTAGTTAATTGATTTTCTCTTTCTCTAATTTATTCATGTAAGCATTTAAAGATATAATATATCCCCTGACATCTGCCTTGATTGTATCACTTAGGTTTTAGTATGTTGTTTCATTATTGACTTTATCTAGGATGAAATCATTAATTCTTTCTATAGTTTGTTGCTTGATCCACTCATTCTTTAAAAAGAGGTTATATAGTTTCCAATTAGTTCTGGGTCTATATCTCCCTGGCCCAATATTGCATATGATTTTTATTGCATTATGATCTGAGAAAAGTGTATTCACTATTTCTGCCTTTCTGAAATTGAGCATTAGGTCTATATGCTCTAGTACATGGTCAATTTTTGTGTAAGTGCCACGTAATACAGAAAAAATATATTCCTTTCTATCCCCATTCAATTTCCTCCATAAATCTAACATATCCAGGTTTTTGAACAATCTATTTACCTCCTTAACTTCCTTCTTGTTTATTTTATAATTAGATTTATCTGAGTCTAAGAGTGGGAATTTGGGGTCTACAACTAGTAGAGTTTTTCTGTCTATGTCTTCCTGTAGCTCTTTCAATTTTTTCTATAAGAATTTGGATGCTATATGATTGGGTACATGCATATTTAGTATTGAAATTACTGTATTGTCTATGGTACCTTTTAGGAGAATATAGTTTCTTCCTTATCTCTTTTCAACACTATCCATTTTTGCAGCTGTTTTGTCTGAGATAAGGATTGCTACCCCTGCTGTTTTTCACTTCAACCAAAGCAAAATATATTTTGCTCCAGCCTTTTACCTTTAGTCTTATACTTTCTTGTAGGCAGCATATTGTAGGATTCTGGTGTATAATCCACACTCCCTTATGTTTTAAGGGAGAGTTCATCCCATTCACATTCAAAGTTATAATTACTAACTTACTCTTTATTGCCTTCCATGCTATCTACCCTCTGTTTGTATTTTTCCCCTTTTTACGCTTTATCCATATTCCCCGGTTCTTTGTTTCTGAATACTGCCACCTTCTGTGTGTTTTTCCTCCTATATCAACACCCTTCCCCCTTTCCTCTTTTATTTTCCCATTCTTCCTTTCCTTCCTTCTGTTAGTTCCCCTTTATATCCCCCTCCCCATTCCCCCATCCCCTTTTCCCCTTTTAATAATTGAAATATCTTCCCCTTTAATACTTGAAGGGTAAGATAAATTTCTTAACTGAGTGTGCCTAAGTTCCTTTTACTTAAGTCTGATGAGGTGAAGATTCAGGTGTTTCTCACCTCCTCCCCTTTTCTCCTCTATTACAATAGGTCTTTTGTACCTCTTAATGTAATGAGATTTACTTCATTCAATCTCCTACAGAAGAGGTAATTTAAAAACTATTGTACTACCTGTAAATCATCATAAAAACATATCATCTTTCAAGAAATTATCAAGAAAACTTGACCTGATATTCTAGAAGAAGAGTGCAAAATAGAAATTAAAGTATTCACCAATCACCTCCTGGACAAGAGCCTAATATCAAAAAACCCAGGAATACTATAAACAAATTTCAAAATTCCAGTGTTAAGCAAAAAACACTGTAAGCAGTCATCAAGATGCATTTCACTTATTGTGGAGCCATAGCTAGGATCATATAAGATTGCAGTGAAGGATTATACATCTTGTAATGTGATATACCGGAAGGCAAAAGAGCATGATTTACAAGCTATAATCAACATCTGAAAAAATTACTATATTTTTTCAGGGGAAAAGATGCACATCATATTAAATACCTGATTTTCCTTATTAAAATTTTAGATCTAAATAGAAAATTTTATCTTCAGATATGAGAATCAAGTCAAGCATAAAAACATAAAGGCTTTTGTACCTTCATGGGAAGATGAGACTGACAACTCATGAACTTTCTCATTTTTAGAGCAGTTAGAAGGAGTACATATAGGCAAGGCAAGGGTGAGAGTTGAATATGAAGAGACATTATGTTAAAATAATGGTGTTATGGGGTGAGAGAAGGATATATTGAGACAAGAGAAAGAGGGAGGTAGAATATGTTAAGTAATTATATATAAAAGTAGTAAGAAAAAACTTTTGCAATGGATTGAGAGAAGAGGCAGTTGAAATAGAATGACTGAACCTTACTGTTATTGAAATAGACACAGAGAGGGAATAGTCTATACAATCAATTAGGTATCAAAATCTCTCTTACCCTCCAGGAAATTAATAGGGTAAGGCTAGGAGAAAGGGGTAGGAGGTGATAGAAGGGAGGAAAAATTGTGGGAGGGAGTAGGTAGATGCAAAACACTTGAGGAGGGGACAGGATAAAAGGAGAGATGATAGAATGAAAGGGGGTGGAAGAATAGGATGGAGAGAAATGCAGCTAGTAATAATCACTGTGAGAAAAATATTGAAATAAGTTTCTCTGATAAAAAACTCATTTCTCAAATATAGAGAACTGAGTCAAGTTTAAAAAAACAATAATAGACATTCTCCAATTGGGAAATGTCCAAAATATATGAAATATTTTCAGATGAGGTTGTCAATGCTATTTCTGACCATATTAAATATCTTGTAACTCTCAAGTTATTGGAGAAATGCACATTAAAACAATTTTGGGGTTCTACTTTATATCATTTGGGTTAACTCAAAGGATATAAAGAGAAAATCACAAATGTTAGTGGCATAATGCATTTCTGGAGGGATTGTGAAATAATTAACATTTCTGTTGTGCAATTTGGAACTATGCCAAAAGCTATAAAAATGATGCCTATCCTTTAACCTAGCAATGCCACTACTATCCAGAAGAGATAAACCATAGGTAGGAAAAAGGTCTAAACATATAAAGATATTTTCTTTCTGTGGCAAGGAACTGGACATTAAAGGGGTATCCATTATCTGGGAATGTCTTAACAAACTGGTTTGTGATTATATTGGAATACTCTTATACTATAAGAAAGTATGAAAAGGTCAAAATAGTTATGGGATATGGATAGAAAAATGTGACACCATGAATAAATTAGGAGAACAAGTAATAGATTATTTGTAATATCTATGGAAAGATTTATGACCAAAGAAGTGATAGAGCACATTAAAAAAATAAAACAGATTACTTTTATTACATTATCTTGAAAAGTTTTTACACAAAACCAATGCAACTGAGATTAAAAGGAATTCAGTAAATTGGGAAACGATATGTTTACAGCTAGTGTTTCTGAAAAAGGACTCAATTCTAAAATCTATAGGGAGATGAATCAACCTTATAAGACTGTAAGTCATCCCCCAATTGAGAACTTTTCAAACAATATCAAAAGGCGATTCTCAGATGAAGAAATTAAAGCTATATGAAATCATATGACAAAATGCTCTAAATCCTTATTGATTAAACAAATGTATATTAAAATAACTTTGATGTACCACAAAACCCCTATTAGATTGCCCAATATAACTAAAGAAAAGATCAGTTCTGTAAGGGATGTGGGAAAACTAGAAAACTAATGAATAGTTGGTGGGATTGTGAACTGATCCAAATGTTCTGGAGAACTATTTGGAATTATGCCCAAAGGACAGTAGAAATGTGCATATACTTTGATCCAGCAATGTCACTGCTTGGTTTATCAATCATGGACAAAGAAATATGGAAAAGGATAAAAAATCTATATGTACAAAATTATTTGTAGTAGTTCTTTTTTGTAGTCGCAAAGAATTGGAAATTTGGGAATGGCTGAACAAATTATGGTATATCAAGGTGATGGAACTCTTGGTTTTTAAGAACTCATGTGGGATGGGGCTTCAGAATAGCCTGGAAAGTCTTGAATAATCTGATGTTGAGTGAAGTGAGAAGAACTAGAAGAACATATGCACACTCATACCAACACTGGGTCATGATCAAATATGATGGACTTGTTTCTTTCATTTGGACAATAATCAAAGACAGTTCTAAAATACTTGTGATGGAAAATATCATCCAAATTCAGAAAAAAAATTTATAATTCTTTTTCTCATTTAAAAAGAAATATTAACAGATTATATTCTACTAAGGAAATAACATTCTTCACTGATTAACAGGAAGAAGTTCATTGATATTGTTGTTTCTTTTAAGAAAAATATTCAAATACTCTAAGGTATTATGATTTTGACAGGCCAGAAATTAACTTTTCTCATTCAGATTTATTTCATTATCTTATGCCAAATCACTTGCCATAGGCTTTTAATGGTCATTTGATTGGCTCAACCTCAAATTCCTGTTTACCTATTTAATGTGAGGGTCAGGATGCCAATCCAAATATGGGGAGTCTATGCACACAATTCATTACATGTTCATTAAATAAGTTAAGTAACATTTTTCTTCTTAAAATTTAGGTTTCTCTGAACATTTTGTGGATCCTAATTCCTTGTGTGTAATTGAAATCATGTTATGACTCCTGTTTCAGAGAACTGTATACTTTAAAAGAGACTTTTAAATGTTATATTAATTTTTCTCTTTCCTAGATTTTTGGGGTGTTGGATGAGTGTTGCTTCTATTTTAAGATAACACATTTCAACATACTTGAAATGTTCAAAATTTTTACAGAAATTTAAGGAACAGATTCTGCCCAGCTGCTTAGCATGTCAATGCCAACAAGGAAAATAAATGAATATTTACTACTGTAGGTTTTTGTTTGTTTATTTTTTGAAACACATTTGATTATTGTTATTTAAAACATAAGTATCCTCAACTGATGCCAAACATTTTGGGGGAGTTTATCTTTCCTTCTTTCCCTCTTTCCTTTCTTTCTTTCATTCATTATAGATCAAATAAGCTAATCAGAGCTAGAAATTTTGCAGGTATATATATATATATATATATATATATAAGCTATGTTTTCCCTTTTGTCATTTCCCAACTTCTTGAAAATAGGAGCTATTTTTTGTCTGCTTTTACTTTTTTAATTTTAGGGGGTGGGTGATCAAGGAACTTGCTTTGTACTCTTAATACATCCCATAGTTCCTTTCATATAGTACCCACTTAATACTTTTTGACTTAATTAGAACATTATAGTTCTGGGGCAGCTTGGTGGCACAGTGGATAGAGGACCAGCCCTGGAGTCAGGAGTATCTGAGTTCAAATCTGGTCTCAGGCACTTAACAATAACTTAGCTGTATGGCAATGGGCAAGCCACATAAACCCATTGCTTTCCAAAAACAAAAACAAAACCCTATAAATAAAGAACTTTATAGTTCTATTTCTTGTTCTTCCTACTAGGTAGGGGACTTTCAAAATATCATTTAATTTCCCAAAAAATCAGTTCATCTTCATTTTCTTACCATCTCTTATATGATAGCCATACTGACTACTTAATTGTTGGTGTGAAGTTGCAATACAATTTAGGAGAAAGCACTTTGCACATTGTGAAGCACTTTAAATTTTCATCTGAATTAGATCAATCCAACACATTTATGTCTTCTCAGTGCAAAGCCCACCACTAGACAGTATCATCTGATCTATACCTTTCTAGATTGGTATCTACTAAGAGAGTAAGAATTTTTTCAAGGATTCACAAAAAGTCTTTGAATAAATTTCAAAAGATGTGAACACTAGAATGTTACTTTTTTTAAAAGTGCATATTATTTTCACTAACCTCTAACTTAAATTTAGCATTTCTTTCAATTATGAGATGTGCATATATATACATATTTACATATAAGCATATGCATGTATGCATAATATGTATGCACATTTGTATAATTATTCTGAGAAAAACCCTAGGCATCCTATGACTGACAAAAGGGCCTCTAAAGCAGGAAACAATATTATAATATGCAATAGGGAAGTGATAACAAATGCTATGAAGCAGTACATAAATGAAGCTGCAACCTGTTTATTGACTTAGAAAATTTCCTCATAAGATCATCTATGTTCTATATTTTAAAATGTATATTTTAATTTTATCCCAATTACATTTTATTCTAGATCAGGCAATACCCATGAGTGTTATGTGTGGAAAATGTCCAGCTATAATGTAATTATTTACTCGAGACTTGAGGACGATTCACTGAAAATTGGAGGAATGCTTGTGGTCCAATAATCCAATGTTCTTCATTTACAGATGAAAAATATGTATCCAAGTAGCTTAAATGATTTGTTCAAAATCACATGAACATATACAATTTAATATTTGAAAGTGCTCTAAAACTTTCAAAAATATATGTTAAAATAATGCTTTTTAATTACCATATTTAAAGGGAAAATCACAAACCTCCTGTGAATAATGATTTTATGTGGCAAATATTGAGATGACTCAGTCTCAGAAAGATTCAGTTTCATTTATGTTCTCAAGTACAACCTCCGATATAGTCTGTATTCAAGTTTCTGTCAAGTCATATAAATTAACAGAGGACTTAACAACTCTCCAAAACTTTAAGTTGTAGGTTTGCTTATCTACCTTTTTAGACAGAATTTTCCCCATACTTGATTCCTTTACTAGATAAAATGGGTTTTTATAGGAGCATTGTAGTCAATGAGTAGAAGCAATGGAGAGGATTTTTAGGCAGAAAAATAATGAGAATAGTCATATTAGAGAAAACATTAAGGTACTATATACATACACACACACGCACACATATGTGTGTGTGTGTGTGTGTGTGTGTGTGTGTGTAATATGATTCTAGAGTTCCTTCTTAACCTTCCTAAGTTTCCTTGATCCTTTTAAATAACTATTTGAAGATTGGAGTATGAACCTAAATTGGCATGGAATCCACCCTCACTTCTATGTTATTAAACTCTGTCATGATAGAGATCTTGGTGATTTGACCTACTGTTGATGTCTTTCAAAATATTACACAACAAGGTAACAATGGATTATTTCTGTAGAACAATTTCTATAGCAGTCTCCTGAACAGCAAAGTGGGAAGCAGTTAGGAAACTTCTCTGGGAACTAAAGTCTAAGATATGACTAAGTACAAATAATCACACATTGAAAAATAGTGCCTTTCATGCATAGTTCATTTAATTGTATTTATGCAAAATGTGTAACACACACAAAAAATAAACAATATCCCTGTTAACCTCATAGTAAAATCTTAAGGATTAGTACCAAATGAGGCAAATTAGTCTGAGGAAATCTAAATTAGAAAGCAAATCTGAATTAGTGCAAAGTATATATTAGCAAAGCACTGATGTGCTAAGAGTCTGACAGAATTTCCTTCAATTAAAAACTAAGAATTATCTGTAATTAACATTTTTCTGTTGGACAGAAGAACAATGTTAATGGATGAATTAGAATGAGTGGCTAATTGTGTAAGCTAGGTTAAATCTGAAATATCCTGTCATCACACATTTTTTTCCCAACCAGTAACTCTCTAGGAAGGACAAGGAACTTTCATAGAATAAAAATAAATAGCCATATGAGAAACTATTAAAATTTGTTCTCAAAATATAATGTTAGAGAAGTGATAATGTGACATGCAAGTAAATTGGATTTAAGTGAGGGAGGGCTGTGCAAAGTGAACAGCATCACTTTCTCCTCTGTTACCTTCTCCAGTAGCTAGTAATGGATCAAGATGAATGGAGATTGCCCTGGATACAGTAGGAAACCTTTACTTTTTAAGTCTTTAATAACTTTCAGTTTCACTGAGGCAATGGGCCTCTGTGATTAAGGCCAAGTATGAAGTAAATGAGACACAGGTGGACCTCTTTTTTTCCAAATTCCTTTCCTGCCTCAGGAAAAGTCAAACAGGAAGGGGAAGGCACTCACACTTAGACCAGAATAGGAACACTAGCTATTTACATTTACTCTTAGCCAATCCAGACCCAAACAATGATCAAATGGGGCTTGGCCTGTGATCTATTATTGGTCAGTTGAAGAGAACCCTAGTGATTTGAAGCTGAAATATCCCAAGATAACTTAGCAGTTCTCTAACTTAAAAACAAAAATCTACATTCCTTTGGGCAGAGTACCTATAGGCAGAAGAATGATGACTCAAGTGAGTGGGAATTTCAGGCTGGTAAAACTTGATGATACCTTTTTTTTTAGGTTTTTGCAAGGCAGATGGGGTTAAGTTGCTTGCCCAAGGCCACACAGCTAGGTAATTATTAAGTGTCTGAAACCGGATTTGAACCCAGGTACTCCTGAGTCCAGGGCTGTTGCTTTATCCACTATGCCACCTAGTCGCCCGATGATACATTCTTTAAAAACCACAAATTTTAACACCATATAACAGTATCTGAAGTACAATTAACTCCTATTTGTATGTATTCAAGGAGCAGAAATAACTAAAATCAGTGTACAAAGTAAAGAAAGTTATTCCTGGAAGGTTTTTTAATGAAGTAATTTTAAAAGTGACAATTTTAGTGTCGGTGATGATTTATATTGGATAAAATTCAGATATTTTTGTCTGCACTCACTGATAAAAGCTTTTTACTTAAAATGTGTAATGATTACTTGACATTAAAATAAACAATATACATTATTGCAAAAATTGATATAATTTAACAACTATTTATATATAGTATAATTATATGAAAAGTTGATTCAGTGTTTTAGGGTATTAAGACAATTAATGAAAACAGTTTTTTTTTTCTTATGAGATTTATATTAAAATAAAATTTGATCATCTCTCCATAATTCTATTTCATTAGGACTTGTAATTTTTTCATAAATCCATCCAAGGGGAACTGAGATTTATAAAAAATTCTTTCACCAATATAGATCACAACAAGCCTAAGATTTAGCATATGATCTAGTCTAAAATTTAATATCTAAGCCTTAGTTACTCAATGACATGTTGGTTACATAATTTTCATATGTTAACCATCAAAGATTAGATTCAAAACCACTTCTATTCCACTCCCGTTAAGTAGTGAGATTTAGCAATTCATCAATTTGAAATAATCTGCATTGATTGAGTTTTTCACACTGGCACTTGACTACAATCATGTGATCAAAACTAGTGGAAAGATAGAGAGTTAAACATAGAAATCCAGGTAGATAAAAATACAGAGAACTGCAGATGATAGAAGCTAGACAAAATATAAGCAATAGATTTAGTATAAAAGTTATATGTTTATAGTATGATTTAATCAAAGTAGGTGGTTTCTGTTAAGGAACTGTCTCTTCAAAAGTAGATGAGTAACATATATATATATATATATATATATATATATATATATATAAAGAAATTAAGATATAGATACATATATATATCTTAAATTTCTTCAATTGAAAAATATATATTCTCTATTGATCATTTATCAACTGGAGAATGACATGTATTCCTTTAAATTTGACTTAGTTCTCCATATATTTAGAATGTAGTATTTTATCAGAAATACTAACTATAAAATTTGTTTTAAAATTCATTGCATTTCTTTTTCTCCCTTTCATTGTTCCCTCTCATTCAATTATTTATTTTCCAATTACATGCAAAGATATTTTTCAACATTGATTCTTTTGCAAGCTTTTGTGTTCCACAGCTTTACATCACACAACTTTCCCACTTCCCCATGGCAGCAAACAATCTGATATAGGTTGTATATGTAAAATCACATCTAACTTATTTCTACATTAATCAAGTTGTGAAAGAAAAGCTAGAATTAAAGGACAAAATCAAGGAAAAGAAAGAAACAACATGAGAAGATTTTTTTCTTTTACTCTTTAGTGAAAGACTTTTGGTCTGAAAGCATTCCTCCCAAGGCTGCCTCCTGCCTCATCAGAAGGAATTTCAAAAGGGGTTGGAGGGATTCAGTGAAACCAATCACAAATGACCACTGATAGCCCTCCATCTCCTTTGAGGAAAGAACACCAATACTGGCATGACTTCCTGTTCTATGCTCCCACTGGGCATACTTGGGTCTGCCTCGGTTTGGGGTCAGAGTCTCTAGTAGTCTAAGACCAGGAATTCACACATAAATAAACCCCCGGCTCTGGGACCCCATAGAAGAAATGTTTTTTGAGAAGATTTCAGACTTCCCAGGGAAAGGGTCCCCATCACAACCTTGGTATCTGCTTCTGAGGACTAGCTTCTACTAACTTGGGGAAATGACTAAGCCCCTCACTGCTACTTAAATCTTCCTCAGCCAAAAGGGAACCAATACTGGCAGCAGGGGCAGAGGAGAACACAAGGAGATACCTAGCAGGGTTGTTTTTTTTAAGGGAAAGAGGTCACTCTTGTATATTGGCTAGTCTTTGGGAGGTTGGGGCAGGTGTAGGAGGCCCCTCCCACATTATTTTAGATTGGCTACTCCCTCAGCCCAATGGGCTATAACTTCCTGTATCCTCCCTGCTATGCTTTATTAGAGTTAATCTGATAGAGAAATTGAGGTTAACCTGCTACAGGCCCTTGGCTCAGCACCACTCAGTTACAGAAGAAAAACCTCAGTTCTGTTTTCCAGGGTTTTGTGGTGAGGAAACCCCAACCCTTCAAATCTTGATGGTATTGGTAATATTTGTACAAAAACCTTTTGATTTTCCCTTCTTATCTTCCCAGTTACTACTTTTCTTTCTCCTTTTCTCTTATTTCTCCTCATCAGATTTTGCTTTGGACTGTCCTCCCTTTTATCAACTCATTTCCTTTTTTCTTTCTCATTCCCTTCACCTTTGTCTCCCTATAGGATAAAATGTATTTCTCAACACAAATGCAAATGTATGCCATTTCCACTTTGAACCAAATCTGTTTGGAATAATAATTACTTGGTGCTCTCATCAACCCTTTTTTAGCTCTACTATCTGAGATATTGTCATACGTCTTGATTTGGTGTTATTTATCCTCGAATGCATGTCTTTTTATCCCAGTATAATCCTTTTTCTTTTTCCAGGTGCTAATTGTTTTATAGTTGACTTGTTATCACTATTTCTATCAAACATAACTCATTTCACTGCCCTGAATGAAATATAAATCTCAAAAACCATAAGCATCCTTACATTATAATCAGTTTTAACTCATACCCTCTTTTAAAGAACAATCCGTCAGACTGTTCTGTGTTATAGATTTTCTGAATTGTGCAGGGGAGTTGATATTGCTTGCAATCCATTCTTTTTACATTCCAAAATATCAGATTCTGGGTCTTCTGATTCTTTGATGTTAAAGCTGATAAATCCTGCATAATCTTGCTTGTGGTTCCCTCATATTTTAATTGGTTCTTTTTGACTTCTTGCAGTATCTTCTGATTTAGTGGAGAATTCTAAAATTTGGCTGTAATATTCCTTTGAGTTTTTAACTTGGTATCTTTTTCTGGGTTGATTGATGGATTCTTCAAGGGCAATTTTATCTTCTTGTTCTAGGACAGGATTGTTTAAAATGCAGCACCCAGTGAGATTTTATGCATCCCTGTGTGGGATTACTAAATGCTTTAGTTTATGAAGCTGAGCTACCATAGAGGCCTCAATAAAATGATAAATTAAAATTTATTGTCTATTGTTTTGATAAAAAATGTATTTAATTTTATTTATTTTCTTTCATTTGTGCACAGATTTCCAAGTTATGTTATTTCCCACCAACCTCCATTACCACTCCCCTCCCCTCAATTGGGAACAGTAAGGTTAGCATTTTACATAAGTATTTTCTCAAAGATATTTACAAATTAATAATATTTGCAAGAGAAAGTAGGATTAAGGAAAAGAGATACATGAGAAATATTTTTTATAAAGTGTTCATCAGATTTGGTAGGGGTGTTTTTATTTTTCTTCCTCTGGTTGTGGACAATATAGTCCTTAATCTATTAAATATGGTTTCCTAGCTCTATAGATTGCTGAGAGGGGCTTGCTTCCATCAAAGTTGTCCTCATAATTGTGATGTGTAATTGTTTTCTTGGCTACTCCTTTCACTTCATATCAGATCCCATAAATTATTCCATGCTATTCTGAAGTACAACCATTTATTATTTCTTGTAGAACAATAATATTCCATCATATTCATGCACCATAACTTGTTTAGCCATTCTCCAATTGATGGGCATCTCCTCAATTTCTAGTTCTTCAACACTACAAAAAGAGCTGCTAATGAATATTTTGGAACATGTAGGACTTTTTCCAGTTTCTACAACTTCTGGGATAAAGTCCTACAATTGGAATTGCTAAGTCAAAGGGAATGAACAGTTTTATTGCTCTTTGGGCATAGTTCCTTTTAGTTCTCCAGAAAGGTTGGATCCATTCACAACTCCACCAGCAATGTATCAATGACCTGATCACCCCACAACCTCTTTAACATTGATCATCTTCCTTTCTTCTCATATGGGTTAATTGAATAGGTTTGAGATGATACTTCATTGTTGTTTTAATTTGTATTTCTCTAATCAGTGATTAGGAGTATTTTTTCATATGATTATATATAACATTATTTCTTCATTTAAAAACCGTATGCTCATATACTTTGACAATTTATCAATTCAGGAATAATTTTTGATGTTATAAATTTAAATGCAATTCCCTATATATTTTAGAAATGAGTCCTTTATCAGAGCTAATGGTTGTGAAGATTGTTTCCCAGCTTTCTGCTTTTTTTTCCTAAATTTGGGAGCAATAATTTTATTAGTGAAAAACTTTTTAATTTAATATAGTCAAAATCATTAATTTTGCAGTTTATAATGTACTCTAATTCATGTTTGGCCATAAATTTATCACTTTCCCTAGAACAGAGAGAATATTTTTGATCTATTAATTTATCTATGTTATCGCTCTTTATGTCTAAATCCTGTACCCATTTTGAACTTACTTTGGCATAGGATGTGAGATGTGGATCTATGCCTAGTTTTTGCCATAATGTTTTTCAGTTATCCCAACACATTTTGTCAAATAGTGAATTCTTAACCCAGAGAATGATGTCTTTGGGTTTCTCAAGTAGTAAATTCTTATAGTTGTTTTCTGCATTTTCTTTTGAACCTATCCTAATCCACTGATAATCTAATCTACTTTTTTAATCAGTACCAGGCAATTTTAATGATTGCTGATTCATAATATAGATTTCAATCTTGTAGAGTTAGACAAACTTCATTTATTTTTTTTTTCATTAGTTCCATTGCTATACTTGCCCTTTTGTTAATCCAGATGAATTTTGTTACTATTTTTTCTAGCTCAGAAACACATTTATTTGACAGTTTGATTGCTATGGCACTGAATAAATAATTTAATTTGGGTAGAATTGCCATTTTATCATATTAGTTAGACCCAGCCATAAGCAGTTGACATCTTTCAAATTATTTAGAACTGACTTTATTTGGGTGAGAAGAGTTTTATAATTCTGTTCATTCAGTTTCTGGGTTTGTCTTGGTAGGTAGGTTACCAAATATTTAATGTTATCAATATTTATTTTAAATGTAATTTCTCTTGATATCTCTTGTTCTTGGACGTTGTTGTTCATATATAGAAATGCTGATTATTTATGTGGGTTTATTTTATATCCTTCTATTTTGCTGAATTTGTTATTTGTTTCAGGGAGTTTTTTAGATGATTTCTTGGGTTCTCAAGATATACCAACATATCATCTGCAAAAAGTTGCTTTGTCATTGCCTATTCTGATTCCTTCATTTTATTTTTCTTCTTTTATTGCTATTGCTAGCATTTCCAGTTGAATATGGATAGTGATAGTGGTCATACCTGTTTCTTCCATGACTTTATTGGAAATGCTCTAAATTTATTCCCATTAAAATTAATATTTGTTTATGGTTTTAATTTATTAATGTAGGGAAAAATCCATTTATTTCTATACTTTCTAGTGTTTTCTAATAGGAAAGGATGTTGTATTTTATCAAAGACTTTTTTGGTATCTATTGAAATAATCATATGTTTTCTGTTGGTTTTACTCTTGATATGTTTAATCATGTTGAGTATTTTCCTAATGTTGAACAATTCCTGTCTATCTGGTTAAAAACTAAGCTGATCATAATGGATTATCCTACTAATGGCTTGCTGTAGTCTCATTGCTAAAACTTTATTTAAGATTTTTGCATAAATATTCATTAAGGAGATAGGTCTTTAATTTTCATTGTGTGTTTTGGTTTTCCTGGTTTAGGTATCAGCATCATGTCAGTGCCATAAAATGATTTAGGTAGAACTACTTCCTATACTATTTTTAAAATAGTTTATGTATAATAGGAATTGATTTTTCCTTAGTTGTTTGGTAGAATTCACTTGTAAATCCAACTGAACCTGATGACTTTTTCTGAGGAATTTTATTTATGGTTTCTTCAATTTCTTTTTCTGAAATGGGGTAATTTATTTATTTCCTCTTCTGTTAATCAGGGCAGTTTATATTCTTATAAATAATCATCCATTTCACAAAAGTTGTCCAATTTATTGACCTACAGTTTGGCAACGTAACTCCTAATTATCTCTTTAATTTCCTCCTCATTGGTGGTTAGTTCACTCTTTTCATTTTTGATACTTGTTATTTGGTTATCTTCTCTCTCTTTTTTAATCAGATGAAGCAGAGGTTTGTCTATTTTATTGTTTTATTTTCATAAAACTAACTCTTAGATTTATTCATGAGATCAATTCTTTTGCTTTCTATTTTATTAATCTCTCCATTGATTTTCATAATTTTTACTTTGGGAATGTTTAATTTATTCTTTTATTCTTATTTATTCTTAATTTATTCTTTTCTAGCTTTATTTTTTATTACACACACAATTTGTTGAATTCCTTTTTCTCTATTTTATTCAGACAGGCAGTTAGAGATATAAAGTTTCTCCTCTAAACTGTCTTGGTTTCATCTCATAAATTTTGTCTGGTGTCTCATCATTATCATTTTATTTGATATAATTATTGATTTTTTTCTATTTTTTGCTGTTTGATTTTAAGATAGTTATTTAATTTCATATTAGTTCTTGGTTTATCTTTTCCTGACCCTTTATTACATCTAATTTTTATTGCATTATGATCTGAGAAGTGTATTTTTATTATTTCTGCCTTTCTGCATTTAATGTTTTGGTGTCCTAGCACATTGCCAGTTTTTCTAAAGGTATTGTGTACTGCTGAGAAAAAGGTATATTCTTTTCTGTCCTCATTGTTTTATCCAGAGGTCTATTATACCTAAGTTTTCTAAGATTTCATTCACCTTCTTAACTTCCTTCTTGTTTATTTTGTTGTTAGATTTATCTAGTTCTGAGAGAGGGAGGTTGAGGTCTCCCCTTATCAAAGTTTTGCTGTCTATGTCTCATTGTAATTTATTCAACTTTTCCTCTAGGAATCTGGAAACTATGCCACTGGGTACATACATGTTTAGTAATGATATAGCTTTATCCAATGGTGCCTTTTAAGAAAATGTAGCTTCCTTTCTTATCCCTTTTAATGAGATGGACTTTTGCTTTTACTTTGTCTGAAATTAGAAACTCTACCCCAGATTTCTTTTTTACATAATTTGAGGCATAACATATTTTGTTCCATTCTTTTACCTTTACCCTGTGTGTATCTTTCTGCTTCATATATTTTCACTTGCAAACAATATATTGCAGGATCCTGGCTTTTAATCCATTCTGCTATTTCCTTTTTATGGAATAGTTCATCCCATTCACATTAATAGTTAAGATTACTAATTCTGTATTTCCCCCTATGATGTCTTTCTCCATTTATGTTCATCTCTTTCCTTTTTTTCTTATTTCTCCTCACAAAAATTTTATTTCCTTTCCCCTTTAATTTATCTTTTAAAAATTTTAAATTCAGTTTATTTTTAATTATACCTTCCTTTCCCTTTTATGAGTCCCTTCTTCCCTTATCTTCTCCCTTTCCCAGTACCCCCCTCACCTATAAATTAAGTTAGATTTTTAAACCCAGTGGGAATGTATCTTATTCCCTCGCTGGACTAAATCTTTAGAATATAATGTACACAGCATTCACCTCTTCCCTTCTTTCCCTCTTAAATTATAAATCTTTATGCTTCTTCCCTAGGTACAGTAATATTATTAATCAGGTACCATCAATCACAGTTCTTAATTGCTTGATTAACTATTGTTATCAAGTTATCATCACAATTTTTTTACTTGATTGTTTATAAGCAGCATTGACTGAAATTATATCCAATTTTAATTATAATAATGTTTTACCATAGAACATTTTCAAGTGTCTTTCAAGTGCACATAATCATGTTTACAAGCAAAATTATCCTCCAAAGTATTATAATTTCTTGAACTATTTGTGCCCCTCCCCCCTGGCCTATCTTCTTTCCCACTTTACTTCCCCACCTCCCACCCAGGGTAATTAACCACTTAAGTGAAGCATCCTATCTAATTAACTGAAAGCATCTTGAAGATCTCTAAGTACTAGGAAGCTCTGGAATTCTCACTGAGATCTTTACAAATCATTATAAGTAATAGAATCTTTGCTAGGTAATTATTAAGTGTCTGAGACCACATTTGAACCCAGGTACTCCTGACTCCAGGTGGTGCTTTATCCACTACGCCACCTAGCCACCCATATAATGCTATAGTTTCAACATCCTCCAATGGAAGAGAGGGATTTAGTAATTTGGGAAACTTATTTTGATATGTATGCAATGAAAGTGGGTTGGATTTGATATAGTTTAGAAAGATATCACAGTTCTTAAATGTTTTATTAATATGTCTTATTTCCTTTCTTCACAGTGTTATAATTCAAAATAAATTCTTCATTCCTGTGCTTATAATTTCAATTGAAATATAAATACAAACAAGAATAAGGTGTTATTTTCCTAAGTAGAAAAAGACAAAAGTTTAGATCTTAAATGAATTTACATTAAACAATTTTAATATTTTTTTTAAACCATGAGAAAAAAAATTAGTGGAACAAATGGGAGAGAAACTGTCTTTGATTATAGCTCTGAATGTCATAACAAGTCCATTTACATCCTGGAATGCTCTTTGATATTGGATAGAGTGAATAATTGCCAATATTGACCATTGAACTGACAGTCCTTGCTTTTCATTATTATAGAGGAGCAAGTGACCAATCAATATCACACCCTAGTGATTAAATGTTGTCATTGCCTTGAATTCAGATGTAAACTGATTCCAATTTACCTTAAATCTATACTAAAAGGTGGGGGTTCAATTATATCATCTAGTATCATTTAAAAGAAATCTAATTGTTCTATACTGTAAGCCACCTCTTAGGTTATTAAACAATTCAAATAGAATAATTAATCATTAATGCAGTGCCAGCAAAAAAATTATAGAGAATTAAGTGAGAAAATAATACTTGGATTCTCTCTCTCTCTCTCTCTCTCTCTCTCTCTCTCTCTCTCTCTCTCTCTCAGCAAAGTGAATGATAATGTTTCAGAGATGCAGAATGAGAAGACTGTTTAAACATAAAGAAGATGACAAGTAATAGAAGAGTCATAGAAGCCAATGGAAAACTTCTGAAGATTGTTTGATAAAAGGTGTCAAAAGGTAGAGAAGTCAAATCAGGTGAGGATTGAATAAAAGGCCAACTAATTTAAAAGATCATTGATTACATTGGAGGGATTTTTCTATGATAGTGACCAGAGACTTAAGATAATTAACATCCAGAGTAAGCATAACTTTTTTTATACATGGGGAAAGACTAAGACTTATTTCTACTTAGCTAGGTAAAAATGAACCAAAGAAAATATGAGGGATTCATGTACCCATATTCCACATATTTATGTATTAACTCAATTAAATTATTTTTTACCATATTTAGCCATCACTTTTGCTGTTATCAAAATATAAGGTGTTTTCTATGCAGGGAAAATAATGTATGGCAATGAGGACAAATCATGCTTCTGAGAATGAAGGTTTTTTTGCTACTGAAGGAAGAACCTACTATAGGGGAAGAAGGACAAAGGGGAGAGGGAAAGAAGAAATGTGATATAAATCTTCCATGCTTTTTATTCCACAGCTAATCCAAATTGCATGATGAACATTTTCCCTTTCCAATTCACTTTGACCATGGAGTACCAGGCTTTGTAATTAAAACAATAATAAAAAGGTTAATCAGTGTGCCAGCTCTGTAGTAATAATTCTGAATTCTCTGATCAAAGAATTAGAGCCCAAGTTTCCAAAATCTATCTTGGAAAGGTATTATAAAGGTGACTTCTCATTCATTCTTACCTGGACAAAAGAAGAGAGAGGAAAATACACATATAATGAAAAGAAGAAAGCGAATGGATGCTTAAGTGAATGATAAATTACAACCTTATCTGAATAATCTTAAATCAGAGAAATAAGGAAAGTAGGTCACTTATATGTAATAAAGAGGCAAAGATTTAGAGCTGCAAGTCTCAAGAACAAGTTGTAGTGATCTTATTATAACCATTGAAAAAGACCTGAGTAATGCTTTGGAGCTCAGTTAAGAGGAGACATCAATATGATCTATACCATGGATTAAAGTGATGAGTTTTCAGATTACATTATATTACATTTGGCACAAATATTCCTTCAGTTTCAATGGTAAAGTAAATATGATCTTCAAATAAACCATAATGTTTCCATAAATAGAGAAATTATGTCTAATAAAGTATCCCGATTCAGTAAAATAATAGGCAAGTAACTAAAAACAATGAAAATTATTTTAGATATATTAGTATTACTTTTCACATCATGTACCATCTGCATGACTCTTAATGTTGACCTGTTTATCCAGATAAGTGGCAATCTCTTCTCAATTTGGGGAATAGAATTTAGTATAACAAACTTTAGGCTATAAATTAGCAAACACACACATTCATATAAAGGCTTTTTCATAATGGGAACATGTAACAGTAATAAATTTAAAAAATAACAATAATATTAGCTTATGTTTTTGTAGTAACTCAGAGATACAAATTATGTTAAAATGGAAAGAGACAATAGAAAAAGTATCAGTCTGTCTGTGTGTCTGTGTGTGTGTTTATGTGTGACATTGTATGTATAGTAACAGAGCACTGGAGTCAAAGATCTCTGAAAAGCATAAATTTTCTCAATCGCTCAGTGGTGATCCCCTAAAGCACCTGATGCTCATGGAATAGTGGACTCAGATTTATCATTTTCCATATAATATTGGTACTGAGAACTTCAGATGTTGTATGAACAGTGGGTTAATCTCGGTCTACGTTCAGAATGTGACTCTTTGTTCTTTGTTCCCTATACTAACTGAGAAATTAACTCAAACTTCAAAGTCCACTGCTCTTTAAGAACTCAGAAAGTTGAAGTCTCTAGTCCACTGGACAAATTTTCTTTACCTAAAATTCCAAAGAACAAATGATGGGACAGAGGAACTTGCATTACATGTCATCAAAGTTCTCTCAGAAGTAGACTTCCAAACTTCACTTATGTTGGAAAACATCTTTGACCCACTTTATACCTGTAGATATCTTGTTACACTACAAGTGAGAAATGTGCTCTGAAACTTTAAATTTTTTTTATTTTTATCCATTTAATACACACACACACACACACACACACACACATGTATATATATATATATATATATATATATATATATATATATATATATATATTTCCAAGTAACAAAATTTCCCCCCACCCTTCCTTCCTACAACCTTCCCCTCAGAAGGAAACAGTCAGGTTAGCATTTTACATACATGTTTTGTTAGACATATTTATAAATTAGTAATTTTTGCCATGAGGATTTAGGATTAAGGGAAAGAGATACATAAGAGATAATGTTAATATAGTGTTCATTAGATTTGGTAGGAGTGTTTGTTTTTCTCTGTGTTTTGTTTTGTTTTGTTTTTCTTCCTCTGATTGGGGATGATTTAGACAATAACTGGTCTAATGCAGTTGTACTAACTCTGAATTGCCAAGAGGATTTAAATGAGAAAATAATACTTGGATTCTCTCTCTCTCTCTCTCTCTCTCTCTCTCTCTCTCTCTCTCTCAATCTCTCTCTCTCAGGAAAGAGAATGATAGTGCTTCAGAGATGCAGAATGAGAAGACTGTTTAAACATAAAAAGATGACAAGTAACAGAAGAGTTGTAGAAGCCAAGGGAAAACTTCTGAAGAATATTTGATATAAAGTGTCAAAAGCTAGAGAAGTCAAATCAGGTGAGGACTGAAGAAAAGGCCAATGAAGTTAAAAGATCATTGATTACATTGGAGGGATTTTTCTATGATAGTGACCAGAGAATATGTTAGAACTGCTTCTTCTTCAAGGTTGCTCATCTCATAATGTTGTTGTTGTGTACACTGTTCTCTTAGTTCTACTCCCTTCTCTCAGCATCAGGTCCTGTAAGTCATTTCATTCTTCTCTGGAGTCCAACCATTTATGGTTTCTTATAGAGCAGTAATATTCCATAGTATTCACATATCATAAGTTTTTTAGCCATTTTCCAATTGATGTGCATGCCCTCAATATCCTTTTGTCACTACAAATATTTTGAAATATGTAGGATTTTTCCAATTTTTTCAATTTCTTTTGGATATAGTCCTAAAATTGTAATTGCTGAATCAAAGAGTATGAAAAGTTTTATTGCTCTTTGGGCATAGTTCCATATTGCTCTCTAAAAAGCTTGGATCCATTCACAATTCAACCAGCAGTATGTCAATGTCCTAATCCTCCCACAACCTCTCCAACACTGATCATCTTCCCTTCTGAGGTGTGACATGATATCTCATGGTTATTTTAATTTGCATTTCTCTAATCAATAGTGATTTGGAGGATTTTTTCAAAAGAATATATATATATATATATGTGTGTGTGTGTGTGTGTGTGTGTGTGTGTGTGTGTGTGTGTGTGTGTGTGTATATATATATATATATATATATATATATGAGCTTTAATTTCTTCATTTGAAAACTGTTCAAATCCTTTGACCATTTATCATTTGGGGAATCACTTGTGATTTTAGAAATTTGATGAAGTTCTCTAAATATTTTAGAAATTAGACCTTTATCAGTACTCTTAGTTGTGATAATTGTTTCCCAACTCTCTGCTTTTCTTCTAATTTTGGCGGCATTGATTTTTATAGTGCAATTTTTTTTAATTTACTACAGTCAAAATCTTTTATTTTATAGTTTTCAATATTCTCTAATTCATATTTGATCATAAATTTATCCCTTTCCTATATACCATAATATCATCTGCAAAGCCAATTCTGATTCTTTCAATTTCTTGCTTCTGTTATTGCTACTGCTAGCATTTCTAATATTAAACTGAATAGAAATGGTGATAATGGTCATCTTTGTTTCACCTCTGAATTTATTGGAAATGCTCTGAGTTTATTCCCATTAAATAGAATATTTGTTGAAGGTTTTAGATAGAACTTATTTTAATTTTAATGAAAATTCCATTTATTCATAAACTTTCTAGTGTTTTTAATAGGAATAGATGTTCTATTTAATCAAAGGTTTTTTCAGTACCAATTGAGATAATCATATAATTTCTGTTGGTTTTATTACTGATATGATTAATTTTCTTGAGTGTTTTTCTAATGTTGAACAATCCCTGCCTGCCTGGTATAAATTCAAACTGATCATGATATATTATACTGGTAATAACTTGCTGTAGTCTCATTGCTAAATATTTATTTAGGGTTTTTGCATCAATATTCATTTGGGAGATTGCTCTATCATTTTCTTTTTCTGTTTGGGTTTTTCCTGGTTTACATTTCAGCACCATGTTGGTACCATAAAAAGAATATGGTAGAATTGCTTCTTCTCCAATTTTTTAAAATAGTTTATGTGGAATAGCAAATGTTTGGTAGAATTTACTTGTAAATACATCTGGACCTGGAGACTTTTTCCTAGAAAGATTATTGATAGATTCTTCAATTTCTTGTTTTGAAATGGAGTTATTAAGTAATTTATTTCATCTTCTGTTTATCTGTGCAGTTTGTATTTAGTAAATATTCATCCATTTAATTCAAGTTGTACAATTGATTGGCATACAGTTCAGCAAAGTATCTCCAAATTATCTCTTTGATTTCCTCCTCACTAGATACTGGTAATCTGGTTGTTTTCTTTCTTTTTTTAATCAGATGAACCAGAGTCCTGTCTATGAAACTGGATTTTTCACAAAATCAATTCTTAGTTTTTTATGAGATCAATGATTTTCTTCCTTTCCACTTTATTTATCTCATCCTTGATTTCACAGAATTTCTAATTTGCTATTAAATGGGGGATGTTTAATTTGTTTTTGGTCTACCTTTTTTAGTTGCATACCCAATTCATTTATCTCCTCTTTCCTTATTTTATTCATATAGACACTTGTAGATATAAGGTTTCCCCTCAAAACCACCTTGGCTACTTCCCATAACTTTATATAATTTTATTTTACATAATTATTTATATTATTAGCTGTTTGATTCACCCATTATTTAATATAAAGCTTTTTAATTTCCAATTAATTTTTGTTTTATCTTTACCTGAGCCTTTATTACATGTGATTTTTTTTATTGCATCATGGTCTGAGAAGTGTGGGTTTATTATTTCTGTCTTTCTGATTTTAAGGTTATTGTGCCCTAGTACATGGTCACTTTTGATGAGGGTGCTATGTACTGCTGAGAAAAAGGTATATTCTTTTCTATCCCCATTAAGTTTTCTCCAGAGGTCTTTCATATCTAAGTTTTCTAAGATTTCATTCACCTTCTTAACTTCCTTCTTGTTTATTTTATTGCTAGATTTATCTAGTTCTTAGAGAGGGAGATTGAAATCTCCCATTATTAAAACCTTACTGTCCTTTTCTCCTTGTAATTTACTCAGCTTTTCATCTAGAAATCTGGATGCTATACCATTAGGTTCAAACTTATTTAGTAATTATATAACTTCATTTCCAGTGGTGCCTTTTAAGAGGATATAGTTTCCTTCCTTATTCGTTTTAATGAGATTTTTTTTCCTTTTCTGAGATGAGGATCACTACCCCAGATTTTTTTTTTTTACTTCAGCTGAGGTAATGTATTTTGCTCCAACCTTTTACCTTTATCCTGTGTATATCTCTCTGCTTCAAATGTGTTTCTTGTAAATAACTTATGAAGGATTTGGATCTTTAATCCACACTGATATCCATTTCTGTTTTATGGGACAGTTAATCCCATTCACATTCACAGTTAAGACAACTAATTCTGTATTTTCCTCCATGCCATGTTTCTCCATTTATATTTATCTCTTTCCTTTTCTCTTATTTCTCCTTACCAAAATTTTAATGCCTTTCCCCTTTGATTTTTCTTTTAAAAACTTAACTTTTAGTTTATGTTCACTTATACCTTCTCTTGCCATTCATCAGTCCTCTTTTCCCTTATCTTTCCCTTTCTCTGTCCCCTCTTTCCTGTAGATTAAATTCTATTTTTAAACTCAAGTGGGAATGTATTTTATTTCCTCACTGGACTAAATCTATGGAATAGAATTTACTCAGCATTCACATTCACCCTTCTTTCTCCTCTAAAATTTTAAATCATTTTTCCTCTTCCTTTGGAGTTATTTACCACTTTAATATTATTAATCAGGGATCATCAATCACTGTTTGATTATTTGATTACTTGATAAGTTCCTATTATTATCAAGATATAATCACAGATTGTTTACTTGATTGCTTGATAAGCAGCATTGCCTCAAATTGTATCACATTATAATTATAATCATTTTTTTTTACCTTACCCCTCTTCAAGTTTCTTTCAAATACAAACAATCCTGCTCTAGCACCAAAGTATCATCCAAAGCCCTATCATTTCTTGAACTGTTGTATCTCTCTCCCCAGGTCTATATTCTTTCAGACTTTAGTCCGCTCCCCACCAAGGATACTTAACCCCTTGTTAAGTGAATCACTTTCCAACCCTGATTTAATTCATTGAGAAGAATCTTGAAGATCTCTTAGTGCTGGGAGGCTTTGGAGTATCTCACTTGAGAACTTTACAAATGATGGTATGTTGTAGTGACACTATCTCAGGTCCTTGCAGTTTATGATACCCTCATTAGACAATATACTTGGCACATTTTAACTAAAATGAATCAAAGCATAATGAGAAACTAAGTTCAAGTGCAAAAAAAAGTTAAAATTAAAAACCCTGCTTTTTTTCAGGGTTATTTATCTCAAACATAGTGATATCATCTTGGACCTCTTCAATTGAGAGACATATACTTTAGGTTCATTCTCTTCAATTATATTCTACCCTCATATTATACTTAGATATGTAAAGTTCTAAAGAAGTAGAAATATTATATCTTCCCTTTTAGGGTTGTATACAATTTGATAGTCAACCAACATTTGTTTAAAACAGTTTTGTTCTTCAGTCCCCTTTTCTTTTTTTTAGATTTTTTTCCTTTTGGGGGGGTTTATTTATTTCATATTATTTCAATAATTTTGTTATAAGTGTAAACATAAACCCCGCTCCCACCCAAGAAGATGAGAACTCTCAAGAACAGTGAGAGAGAGAAAAAAGATGTACTTTAGTCTGTGTTCAGATTCCAATGGCTCTGTCTCTGGGGTGAGTTGCCTTCTTTATCTTAAGTCTACCAGAGAAGTTGCTTCAATATTTTTCCCACAGTTGCTATTACTAGCTGTACCTCCACTCTATTCCTCCCCACTCTCATTGATTCTATTCTCTCTCTCTCTCCTTTCATCTGACCCTGTCTAATAGTATGTTGTATCTATGTACTCTCTCCCACAATCTTCCCTCTCTTCTATTACCTATTGCCCCATTCCTTCCCCCCATTCCCCTTAATCCCATCCCTTTCTTCTCATTTTTCTCTAGGCTATGATAGATTTCTATACCCTATTAAGTGTGTATGTTATTTCTTCTCTCAGCCATTTCTGATGAGAATGAAAGCTAATCCCCCCTCACTTTCCCCTGTTTCTCTCCATTGAAAAAGCCTTTTCTTGACTCTTATATGAACTATCTTAGTTCCTTCTTCCTCTCTTTTGCCTACTTCCAAGTACTTTCCTTTATTATCCTTTGACTCCATTTAGTACCATATTGTATCATTGTATTCAACTCCCTCCTATGCCTTCTCTATAAATGCTCCTAACTGCTCTTATAAATGAGAAGGTGAATATGAGTTATCAGTATCTTCTTACTATTTAGGAATAGAGAAAGTTCAAAAAATCATTAAGTTTCTCATAAATAGTCCTTCTCATTCACCCCTTCTTTGCATCCCTTGAGTCCTGTATTTCGAGATCAAAGTTTCTTTTCAATTATGGTTTTTTCAATGGGAAAGTTTGAATATCCCCTATTTCACTGAAAATCCATCTTTTCCCTTGAAAGAGAATGTTCACTTTTGCTGGGCAGTTTATTCCAAGCTCTTTTGTCTTCTGAAATATATTCCAAGCCCTATGACCCCAAATCCCATGACATTCTTACTACAGAGCCAGAGTACTTTAATCATTTATTTTTGGCAGCTTTTAATATTTTCTCTTTGACTTGGGAATTTTGGAAATTGGTGACAATATTCCTTGGGAGTTTTTCTTTTGG
The DNA here is from genome assembly GCF_037893015.1 of Macrotis lagotis. NCBI lineage: Eukaryota > Metazoa > Chordata > Mammalia > Peramelemorphia > Peramelidae > Macrotis > Macrotis lagotis. The sequence continues at coordinate 52,527,848 of NC_133662.1, forward strand.
GATCTCTTTCAGGAGGTGATTAGTGAATTTCCACAATTTCTATTTTACCCTCTGCTTCTAGGAACTAAGGGAAATTTTGCTGTATTATATCTTGAAAAATGAAGTCTAGACTCTCCTGTTCATGACTTTCAAGTAGCCCTATATTTTTTTTAAATTATCTCTGTTGGATCTGTTTTTGAGGTCAGTTGTTTTTCAAATGATATATTTCACACTTTCTTCTAATTTTCTTCATAGAGTTTCCTTTTAATTGCCTTTTCCAGCTGGCCAATTCTACTTTTTTTTAAGGTCTTCTTCTCGTCATTTGCCTTTTGGGCTGCTTTTCACATTTGGCCTAAGTTGGTTTTAACATGTATTTTTTTTTACATTTTTTTATCCTTCTTTTCTTCTTTATTTATTTTCATCCATTGGTATACGTATATTTCCAAGGTACAAAGTTTCTCCCCACCCTCCCTTCCCACCCACCTCCTCTCAATTGGGAATGATCAGGTTACCATTTTACATACATATTTACCAATTAGTAGTTTGGGCCACGAGGAATTATGAATAAGGGAAAGAGATACATAAGAGATAGTATATTTATAAAATTTTCATCAGATTCAGTAGGGGGTGTTTTTTTTTTTTCTGTGTATTTTGTTTTGTTTTGTTTTTCTTACTCTAGTTGGGGAAAATATAGTCCATAATCTGCCAGGTTGTCCTAGCAATCTGTGCTGGGAAGAAGGGTTACTTCTATCAAGGTTCTTGATCTCATAATGTTGATGTGCAAATTGTGCTCTTGCCTCAACTCCCTTACCTCAACATCAGATCTGCAAGTCCTTCCCTGCTTATCTAGACTATGTCCATTTATTGTTTCATATAGAACAATAATATTCCATAGTATTTATGTACTATAACTTGTTTAGCCATTCCCCAATTGATGGAAATCCCTTAAATTTCCCATTCTTTGCCAGTACAAAAAGGACTGCTATGACTATTTTGGATCATGTAGGACTTTTTTCCAGTTTCTTCAATTTCTTCTGGATATAGTCTAAAATTGGAATTGCTATGTCAAAATATATGCACTTTGAGAATAGTTCCATATTGTTCTTCAGAAAGGTTGCGTATGAGTTTATTCCCATTAAATATGATATTTTTAATGATTTTAGATACCTTTATTATTTTAAGGAAAACTCCATTTATTCCTATGCTTTCTAATGTTTTAAATAGGAATGGGTGTTCTATTTTAGCAAAGGATTTTTCAGCATCTGTTGAGATAATCATATGGCTTCTGTTGGTTTTGCTCTTGATATATTTAATTATGTTGAGTGTTTTCCTAATGCTGAACCAATCCTGCCTGCCTGGTATATGTCCAAATGGATCATGGTATATTATCCTGATAATAACTTGCTCAAATTTTATTTAAAATTTTTTCATCAATGTTCATTAGGGAGATTGGTCTATAATTTTCTTTGTTTTGGATCTTCCTGGTTTAGGTGTCAACACCATGTTGGTGTTATAAAAGGAGTTCAGCAGAACCCCTTCCTCTCCTAATTTTTAAAAATAGTTTATGTAGAATAAGAATTAACTGTTACTTAAATGTTTAGTAGAATTCATTTCTAAATCCTTCTGGACCTGGGGACTATCCTAAAGAGTTTATTGATGGTTTCTTCAATTTCTTTTTCTGAAATGGGGTTATTTAAGTAATTCTGTAAATCTTGACAGTTTTCCCTTTAGTAAGTATTCATCCATTTCACTCAAGTTGTCCAATTTATTGGCATACAATTTAGCAAAGTAGCTCTTTAATTTTCTCCTCCTTGGTGGTTAGTTCACCCTTTTCATTTTTGATACACGTTATTTGGTTATCTTAACTCTCTCTTTTAAATGAGATTAACCAATGTTTTCTCTATTTTTTTCCTTATTCATAAAACCAACTCTTAGATTTATTTATGAGATCAATTATTTTTTGCTTTATATTTTATTAATCTCTCCCTTCATATTCAGAATATCTACTTTGGTATTCAATTGGGGATGTTTAATTTGTTCTTTTTACAGCTTTTTTTTAGTTGCATACCCAATTCATTGATCTCCTCTTTCTCTATTTTACTCATATAGGCAATTAGAGATATAAGGGTTCCCTTCAAAACAGCCTTGGGTGCTATGCTACATATAAATTTTGGTATGATGTATCTTAATTATCATTTTCATTGATAAAATTATTGACTTTTTATTATTTGATGTTTGATCCACTCATTATTTAAGATAGCTATTTAATTTCCAATTAGTTATTGGTTTATCTTTTCCTGTCATTTTATTACATGTTATTGTTATTGAATCATGATGGGAGAAGTGTGTATTTATTATTTCTGACTTTCTGCATTTGATTTTAAGGTTCTTTTGCCCTAGAATTTTTGCCTTGGTCAATTTTGGAGAAGGTGCCATGTACTGCTAAGAAATAGGTATATTCATTTCTGTCCCCATTGTTTTCTCTAGAAATCTATCATATCCAAGTTTTCTAAGATTCCATTCACCCTCTTAACCTGCTTCTTGTTTATTTTGTTATTGGATTTATCTAGTTCTGGTAGAGAGGGAGGTTGAGATCACCCAACGTTTCCTCTAGGAATCTGGAAGCTATCCCATGAGGTAAATACATAGTAATGATAGATATCGCTTTATTTCCCATAGTGCCTTTTGAGAAGATGTAGTTTCCTTCATTATCCCTTTTAATGAGATTGATTTTTGCTTTTATTTTGTCTGAGATAAGAATCACTACCCCAGTTTTTTTTCTTCAGCTGAGACATAATATATTTTGCGCCAACCTTTTACCTTTATCCTGTATGTGTCTTTCTGCTTCAAATGTCTTTCTTGTAAACAATATATTGTAGGATTCTAGGGTTATTGCATTATGCCATTTGTTTCCATTTTATGGAACAGTTCATCCAATTCACATTTATAGTTTAGAATGCTAATTCTGTATTTCCCTCTAGGCTATCTTTATCCATTTATATTTATCTCTTTCCTTTTCTCTTATTCTTCCTCACCAAAATTTTACTGCTTCTCCCCTTTGATTTATTTTTAAAAAATTTAAATTTCAGTTTATTTTCCCTTATACTTCACTTTTATAAGTCCCTTCTTATTTTATCTTCCCCTTTCCCAGTCCCCTCTTTCTCCCATAGATTAAGTTAGAATTTTAAACCCAAATCAGGATGTATCTTATTTCCTCACTGTTCTAAATGTATTGAATGCAATTTACACAGCATTCAGATTCTCCCTTCTTTCCCTCTAAAATGATAATCTTTGTGCCTCTTTCCTTGATGTTCTAATATTCTTGAAAACTATTGTTATCAAGATATCATCATAGATTATTTACTTGATTATTTGATAAGCAGCATTGACTCAAATCAAATCAAATTATAATCATTTTTTGCCTTACCCCCTTTTTCAAGTATCTTTCAAGTATACACAATCCTTTTCCAATGCAAAATATCCTCCCAAGCCATAATATTTCTTGAACTATTTGTACCCCTTCTCCCTGGCCTGTTTTCTTTCCCACTTTAACTCTCCCCTCCCCATCCAGGGTACTTAATACCTTGTTTTTTGAACCAAGGCCCTATCTCTCTCTCTCACTTTACCCCCCTACCCCCACGCAGGGTACTTAACTCCTTGTTAAATGAAGCATTCTGACCTAAATAACTGCAAATATCTTAAAGACTTCAAAGTACTAGGAGGTTCTGGAGGTGACACCAAGAACTTTACAAATGATTATAAAGTAATAGAGACACTGTTTTAGGTTCTTCCAGCTTATGATGCCCTCATTAGACAAGGTGATTGGCTCTTTGTGGCTAAAGTCTGTCAGAGTGTACCTAGATACTTAACTTCAAATTGACACTCCTGCTTTTTTCCTCTTTTTATCTCAAACATAGTGATGTGATCTTGGACATTTTCAATCGAGGGACAAGACCCAATTAAACCCATATCCCTTAGGTTCATTCTCTTCAATTATATTCTACCCTCTAATTATCCTTAGAGGAGTAAAGTTCTAATGAGTTAAAATAGTTATATCTTCGCTTTTAGGGATCATTATTTCTTTAAAACTATTTTTTTCAGTCTTCTTTGTCATTTACCTTTTATTTTGTAAATCTTCAGTCATATATTTGAAGATTGAATTCTATGTTCAGTTCTGATCTTTGTGTCAGGAAATTCTGGAAATCATGTATTTCATTGAACATCCTTCTTTTTACCTTACACTAATATGCTGAATTTTTCAAGACAGTCTGCGTTGCAATCCCAGGTCCTTAGTTCTCCAAAATATGTTATTCTAGTTCTTCAGATCTTTCAACATTGAGACTGATAGGTCCTGTGTTACTCATTGTTCTGGAATTTGGATGTAATCAGCCTTTGGAGTTTTTATCCTGGGGTCTCTTTCTGGAAGGGTTCTGTAGATTCTTTCAATTGTTATGTTGTTATCTTGTTCTAGTCGATTGGGGCAATTTTCCCTTATAATTTCCTGCATGATGTTTTCCAGGTTCTAATATTCATCCAAGCTTTCTAGTAGTCCAATCATTCATAGATTGTCTTCCCTGGGTCTGTTTTCAAGGTTATTCATTTTCCTAGAAGGTACTTCAGATTTTCTTCAATTTTTTCAGCTTTTTCATTTTGTTTGATGGAATCTAATAGTCCTGTAGATTCATTGCCTTCTAACTGTTCTATTCTAGTTTTTAGGGTTTTATTTTCTTCAAATTCCTTTTGTGTTTCATTTTTAAATGTGTTGAATTTTCTGGTCAACTTCCCACAATTTTCTTTCATGACTTTCATTTCTTTTTCCCATTTTTTTCTTCCTCTCTTCTTTTGTTTTTAAATTATTTTTCAAGATCTTCGATGAGCTTTTGTATTTGAGTCTAATTTATAGACTGTTTTGAAACTTATCCTGTGAATGATGTTTGGCAGCTTTCTTCTTCAGACATGGCATTACTGTCAACTGTGAAGCATTTTTCTTTAGTGAGCGATCTTTTAGGTTTTTTTTGCTCATCTTTTTTTGTTGTATTTTTGCTCCTCATATATATGGAGTATGGATCCAAGCTATTATTTTGCTGGGGCTGGCATCTGATCGCTGACTTGTTGTTGGCCAAGATATTGCCTATGCAGTGCAAGACTTGCCTTTGCAGAGGTTTTCTATTTTTTCTTATTTTCCCCACCTTTATGTCCAGGTTCTGACTTAACAAGATTGTTCCTGATGCAGTACTGTCTTTTAGACTTGAATTTCTTGCTTCAGACGTTGTTTGGGGGTTGGGATCCTATTTGATGGCTTGCTATCCAGCTGCCAGGGCCTCTCTTATTATTAAACTATCTGGACCTGTATTACACTGTGGCTAAACCTCTTGCTGGCTTCTCTGATCTCCTACCTCCTGTACTTTTCTTTCCTTTTTCCTCCAAAGAGACAGAACTTCATTGAAGGTCCTCCACAATGTCTGCAATTGAAAACTTATTTGAAGTTTCAAATTTCTCATTTTCTGAGTGTGTATTTTGACCTTCCATGGGACCAAAGTAATTTTCTATGGTCAGATTCTTCTATTTCTGTTGTGTGCTCATTTCCCCAGTTTACCATACTTCCAAGGCTTCGAGGGGATTTTGTAACACCCCACAGGGACCTTAATTCCTCCAACGCCATATGAGAGGCTCTGACTGCTCTCTTGCCTGTGTTCTGATATGTGGATGACCATAGACCCTCCCCTTTGCTCTGGGTCTATAAGGAGGGTTCCTGTTAAGCTGTGGGTGTATGGGGGCCCAAACTGAGACTTGGATCTGAGTATGGGTATACAGCAGAATCCTGCTCCAGGGAGAACAGAGAGACCTCTGCTGCCCCCCCTCCCCATCCCCAATCTCCTTACCATTTGTGGTTTGGGACATCTGGAAGTGCTGGGTGACTTCACAGATTCCTGTAGCATATTCTTACTGCAGTGCTGCTCTGAGGCTGGTTCTCATCTCTGTACACACTCTGGTGTGGCAGAGTTCTCTCACCACTCCTTCAAGCTGTTCCCGGTGATCCCTGGGCCAAGGAGTCTGGAAACCATCACCCCCTCTGCCATGAGCCTAGGCACCTCCAGGGACCTTGAACGATTCCTGGAAGGCTGGAGCTGTTTTGATACTGTTCAACTGAGCTGCACCTCTTTCCAATACTGGGTCCCAATGAAACACACATTTCCTTTAGCACTTCTAAGTTGACTCATACTGGGAAATTGGATTGCTCAGTCTTTCTATGGGTTCTGCCACTCTAAATTTAGGCTTGAGACATAATTTGACAGCTTTTGGAATTTGGGGGGGAACAAGTTTCCAGGAATTCCTGCCTTCATGCCACCATCTTGGATATGTCCATATGAAAGTCATTTGAGGTATATCCTGGGTTCTTTTACTGGAAGAATTCTGTGTATTCCTTTTTTAAAATTAATTTTTATTAAGATATTATTTGAGTTTTACAATTTTCCCCCCAAGCTTACTTCTCTCTCCTCACCCCTCCATGGAAAGTAATGTCAGTCTTTACTTTGTTTCCATGTTGTACCTTGATCCAAATTGGGTGTGATGAGAGGGAAATCATATCCTTAGAGAAGAGACAAGAAGACTAAGAGGTAACAAGATAAGACAATAAGATATCTGTATTTTTCTTAATTGAAGGGAATAGACCTTGAACTTTGTTCAAACTCCACAGCTCCTTATCTGGATACAGATGGCATTCTCCTTTGCAGACAGCCCCAAATTGCTCTCATTTGTTGCACTGATGGGATGAGTGAGTCCTTCAAGGATGATCATCACTCCCATGTTGCTGTGAGGATGTACAGTGTTTTTCTGGTTCTTCTCATCTCACTCAGCATCAGTTCATGCAAATCCCTCCAGGCTTCCCTGAAATCGAGTCCCTCCTGGTTTCTAATAGAACAATAGTGTTCTATGACATAGATAACTACATTTTGCTAAGCCATTCCCCAATTGAAGGACATTTACTGGATTTCCAATTCATTGCCACCACAAACAGGGCTGCTATAAATATTTTTCTATAAGTAATATTTTTATCATTTTTCATCATCTCTTCAGGATATATACCCAGTAGTGGTATTGCTGGGTCAAAGGGTATACACATTTTTGTTGCCCTTTGGGCATAGTTCCAAATAGCTCTCTAGAAGGGTTGGATGAGTTCACAGCCCAACCAACAGTGTAATAGTGTGCCAGATTTCCCACAATCATTCCAACAATGATCATTATCCTTTCTGGTCATAATGGCCAAACTGAGAGGTGTGAGGTGGTACCTCAGAGAAGCTTTAATTTGCATTTTTCTAATAATTAATGATTCAGAGCATTTTTTCATATGGCTATGAATTGCTTTGACTTCCTCACTGTAAATTGCCTTTGCATATCCTTTGACCATTTGTCAATTGGGGAATGGCTTTTGTTTTAAAAATATGACTCAGTTCTCTGTATATTTTAGAAATGAATCCTTTGTCAGAATCATTAGTTGTAAAGATTGTTTCCCAATTTACAACATTTCTTTGGATCTTGGTTACATTGATTTTATCTTTAAAAAAGCTTTTAAATTTAATGTAATCGAAATCATCTAATTGGTTTTTGGTGATGTGCTCCAAGTCTTCCTTAGTCATAAACTGCTCCCCTTTCCATAGATCTGACAGTTAAACTAGTCCTTGATCTTCCAATTTGCTTATAGTATTATTTCTTATGTCTAAGTCCTGTAACAATTTGGATCAGTAAAGGGTGTTAGATGTTTGTCTAATCTAAGTTTCTTCCATACTAACTTCCAGTTATCCCAGCAGTTTTTATCAAAGAGGGAGTTCATATCCCAATGTCTGGGCTCTTTCGGTTTATGAAACAGCAGATTGCTATAATCATCTCCTGCTTTTACACCTAGTCTATTCCACCAGCGCACCACTCTATTTCTTAGCCAATACCAAACAGTTTTGAAGACTGATGGTTTATAATATAATTTTAGATCAGGTAGGGCTAAATCACCTTATTTTTCCCTTTTTTTCATTAACCTCCTGGCAATTCTTTACTATTTATTTCTCCAAATGAATTTACTTACAATTCTTTCTACCTCACTAAAGTAATTTTTTGGAATTTTGATTGATAGGGCACTAAACAGATATTTTAGTTTTGGTAGAATTGCCGTTTTCATTTTATTAGCTCTACCTATCCATGAGCAGTTGATATTTGCCCAGTTATTTAATTCTGATTTAATTTGTGTGAGAAGTGTTTTATATTTATTTTCAAAAAGATTCTGAGTCTGTCTTGGCAAATAGACTTCCAAGTATTTTATATTGTCTGAGGTTACTTTGAATGGGATTTCTTTTTCTAGCTTTTCCTACTGTATCTTGCTAGACATATATATATATATATATATATATATATATATATATATATATATATATATATATATATAAAAGTTGAGGATTTATGAGCATTTATTTTATAACCTGCAACTTTGTTAAAATTGCTTATTGTTTCCAGGAGTTTTTTAGATGATTTCTTGTGATTCTCTAGGTAGACCATCATGTCATCTGCAAAGAATGAGAGTTTTGTCTCTTCCTTCCCAATTCTAATTCGTTCAATTTATTTTTCTTCTCCAATTCCTGACACTAACGTTTCTAATACAATATTGAATAGTAGTGGAGATAATGGGCATCCTTCTTTCACCCCTGATCTTATTGGTAATAGGTCTAGCCTCTCCCCATTGAATATAATGCTTGTTGTTGATGGTTTCAGATGCATACTACTAATTATTTTAAGGAACAGTCCATTTATTCCTACACTCTCTAGTGATTTTAATAGGAATGGATGCTTTATTTTATCAAAAGCTTTTTCAGCATCTATTGATATGATCCTATGATTTCTGATTGGTTTCTTGTTGATATAATTGAGTATACTAACAGTTTTCCTAATATTTAACCAACCCTGCATTCCTGAAAGAAATCCTACTTGATCATAATGTATTATTCTAGTGCTAACTTGTTGTAATCATTTTGCTAAGATTTTATTTAAGATCTTTGCATCTATATTCATCAGGGAAATAGGTCTATAATTTTCTTTCTCTGTTTTAGCTCTTCCTGATTTAGGTAACAGCACCATATTGGTTTCATAGAAACAGTTAGGCAGAGTTCCATCTTTCCCTATTTTTCCAAAGAGTTTATATAGAATTGGAACCAACTGTTCCTTGAACATTTGGTAGAATTCACTTGTGAATTGATCAGGCCCTGGAGATTTATTTTAGGGAGTTCAATGATTGTTTGTTGAATTTCTTTTTCTGAGATAGGGTTGTTTAGGTATTTAGTATCTTCTTCGTTTAACCTGGGCAACTTATATTTTTGTAAATATTCATCCATTTCACTTAGATTATTAAATTTATTGGCATAGAGTTGGGCAAAATAATTTCAAGTTCACCTTTTTCATTTATGATACTAGCAATATGGTTTTCTTCTTTCTTTTTTTAAATCAATTTGACCAGAGGTTTATCAATTTTATTGATTTTTTCATAATACCAACTTTTGGTTTTATTTATTAATTCAATAGTTTTTTTTTGCTTTTGATTTTATTGATTTCTCTGTTAACTTTTAGAATTTCTAATTTGGTATTTAATTGGGGGGTTTTGAGTTGTTCTTTCTCTAAATTTTTTAGTTGATCATTTAGTTCTTTGATTTCCTCTTTCTCCAATTTATTCATATAAACATTTAGAGCTATAATATATCACCTGAGAGTCATTTTGAATGAATCCCATAAACTTTGGTAGTTTGTTTCATTATTATAATTATCTAGGATAAAATGGTTAATTCTTTCAATAATTTGTTTTTTGGTCCACTCATTTCTTAAAATGAGATTATTAAGTTTGCAATTTGTTCTGAGTCTATTTAGCCTTGGCCCAATATTGAATATGACTTTTATTGCATTGTGATCTGAGAAAGATGTATTCACTATTTCTGCCTTTCTGCAGTTGATCATTAGGTTTTTATGTCCTAGTACATGGTCAATTTTTGTATAAGTTCCATGTACTGCAGAGAAAAAGGTATATTCCTTTCTTTCCTCATTCAGGTTCCTCCATAAGTCTACCATATCTAATTTTTCTAACAATCTATTTACCTCCTTAACTTCTTTCTTGTTTATTTTATGATTAGATTTATCTATATATGAGAGTGGCAGGTTGAGGTCTCCCAGTAGCAGAGTTTATCTGTCTATGTCTTCCTGTAGTTCTTTCAGCTTCTTCTCTAAGAATTTGGGTGCTGTCCCACTGGGTGCATATATATTCAGTATTGAAATGACTGTTGTCTATGGTACCTTTTAAGAGAATAAAGTTTCCTTCCTTATCTCTTTTAATGCTATCTATTTTTGCTGCTGTTTTGTCTGAGATAAGCATCTCTACTCCTGCTTTTTTTACTTCAGCTGAAGCAAAATATATTTTCCTACAACCTTTTACTTTTACTCTATACATATATCTTTCTCCTTCAAATGAGTTTCTTGTAAGCAGCATATTGTAGGATTCTGCTTTTTAATCCATTCTGCTATTTGCTTACATTTTAAGGGAGAGTTTATCCCATTCACATTCAAAGTTATGATTACTAATTCTTTATTGCCCTCCATGCTATCTGCCCTCTGTTTGTATTTTCCCCTTTTTCCCCCTTTTTCCATATTTCTGAGTATTTTGTTTCTGAATACCACCCCTTCAGTGTGTTTGCCTCCTATATCACACCCTCCCCTTTCTTTCCCCTTTTCCTTTTTCCTTTTCCCCTTCCTTCCTTTTGTAATTTCCCCCTTTTCCCCCAAACTCCCCTTCCCTTTCTCTGTCCCCCCTCCCCTTTTCCCCTTCTAATACTTGAAAGGTTAGATGTTTTATAAATTATCTGAGTATGTGTAGGTTGACTTTACTCACTGAGTGCAATTTCTCTGGCTGGCCAGTAGGAGGTGTTGGTTGCTTTCTCTGAAGTGTTTGTGATCTTGATTGAAGCCTTCTCCCTTTGCTTGAAGGGAGGAGTTGGAGCTATTGAATTCTTTTGCCTTCAATCAATGGTGCTCTTTACCCTGGCCTGAGGTCATTCCTCAGCTGGGCTGGTTCTTCTGCTCACACCAGGGCCTGAGGCAGAAGTAGTTTGCATTTGTTCGCTCTGGGAAGAGTTCTGAGCTGTAATGGGACTCAGAGTTCCTCAGACCAGAGGAGCCCAGGGATGTTGTCCCCAGCTCTCCTGCTCCAGAACTCTCCCCCCACCAGCCCTGTCCTCAAGCTCCCCAGGGACAGTACCAACACCATTCCATCTACTACCTAGTTGATTCAAGCCCCTGACATCTAGCCCCATTGCTGATCCAGCAAGTCCCACTCTCAGGCCCTCAGACTCCTGGGTCCAATTCAGCTGTTAATCTGGTTGATCAGGGGCTGATCCTCCCTCTGAGTCCAGACTCACCTGCCCAAATTCCGCCAATGCTGCTGATGGACACAAATCCTCAAATAGATGTTCTTTCTCCTGACTATTCTTTCTGGGTTTTGTGGGTTGGATTTCTTTTAAGAGGTTGATTTCATGTGATAGATGCGGAAAGATCAGGAGACTTTAGAACTGTGCCTGTATTCTCTTTGCCATCTTTGGCGGAAGTCAATGTGTATTCTTTCAATGACTGTTTTATTTTCTTGATCTCACAGATTGTTTTCCATGATAATTTGTTGAAAGATTTTTTCCAGACTCTTTTTAATATAAATTTTCTAGTAGCCCAATGATTAGAAACTTAACTCTTCTGGATCTATTTTCCAGGTTGTTTGCGTATTTCTTATATATTCCTTATGTTTTTTTTTTTTTCAGTTTTAGCAGTCTATCTACTTTTTTTGATGAAATCTGGTAGTTTCATAGATTCGCTGCTTTCTCTTTGTCTCATTCTAATATAAGGGTTTTATTGGCTTCAGTTAGCCTTTATGTTTACTTTTCCAGTTGGTTAATTTTTTTTTTTTGCTGATTTGCCTTCCCTTTCCAATTGGTTCATTTGAATTTTCAATGAATTATATTTTTTTCCAGTTGGTCAATTTGAATTTTACATGCATTGCATCCCTTTTCAGGTGGAATTCATCTTTTGAGGAATTGCATTCTTTTTCCAGTTGCTTTTAGTTTTAAAGTAGTTGATTTCATTGGTCAGTTTTTCATAATTTTCCTGCATGGCTCTCATTTGTTTTTTTTTTTCCCATTCTTCTTCTTCGTCTCTTCTTTGGTTTTTCAATACATTTTTAAAATCTTCAATGAGCTTTTGGATTTGAATCCAATTCATAGCTTCTTTACAGGCTTTCCTTGTAGGTAATTTTTAGTTGCTTTCTTCTTCGGTGACATTGTTATCATATTTATCTGCATAGTAACTTTCTATGGCTACAATTCTTTCAGTTTTTTGTCCATATTGGTTGTTTGAGAACTGCTCATGGGCTATAGAGAGTACAGACCCGAATTTTTTTTATGCTGGTACTGAGGTCTGATCCCTGACATCATTGGCCAAGATTTTACCTATGCAGCCCAGGCATTATCTTTATAGAGGTTTGTTTCCTCCCTTATGTCTAGGTTCTTACTATGCAAGGTTTGTTCCTAACCCAGTCTTATCTTTTGTCCCAGTATTTACAGGATTCTGACTTTGTTTGGGTTTGAGACCCTCCCTGCTGTCTTTCTAGATTGTGGGACCTATGCTATTTTCAAATGCTAAAAGTCTCCTGCTGACTTTCCCTCTCTCCTGCCCAGTTGGGCTTTTGTTCCACTTTTCCCCCCATATAGATAACCTTTAAACTTATTTTGATCTTTTTTAATGTAATCTGCTATTTTGGTGGAATATGGGTAGAGTTTCCATTTAATATTTTTTGAGGAAAGGTCTGAGATCATACTTGCTTTTTGCTACCATCTTGACTCTCCCCTAAAATTCCCTAAATTTTATTTTTTCAGATACCAATCCTACATATAAAATTCATATCCATGACCTTCCTATATGATTATTCCTTATAATAGGGCTCATACAGAGAAAGTTCTCTTTAATTACTGTGATGAAATTCTCGTGTAGAAGTGCAAACAGTTTAACCTTATTAAGACATTTCCTGCTGTCCTTTTTTCTTTTTAGGTTTTTGCAAGGCAATGGGGTTAAGTGGCTTGCCCAAGGCCACATGGCTAGGTAATTATTAAGTGTCTGAGGCCAGATTTGAACTCAGGCATTCCTGACTCCAAGGCCAGTGCTCTATCCACTGCACCACCTAGCCACCCCATACATATTTTTAAACGTGCTCGCATATTAGTAATTTTTGGCTTGAGCAATTAAGATTAAGGGAAAGGGATACATAGATAATTTTTACAAAGTATTCATCAGATTCAGAAGGTTTTTATTTCCTGTGTGTTTTGCTTTGTTTTGTTTTTCTTCCTCTGGATAGGGATAATATAGTCCATAGCCTGTCAACTATAGTTGTCCTAGCTCTCTGGACTGCTTATAGGAGCTACTTCCATCCATTAAGGTTGTTCATCTCATAATGTTGTTGTTGATGTCTACATTGTTCTCTTGGTTCTTCTACCTTTGCTCAGCATCAGACCGCATAAGTCATTCTGTGCTGCTCTAGAGTCTGACCATTTATGGTTTCTTATAGAACAATAATATTCAGTACTATTCATGTACTATAATTTCTTTAGCCATGGGCTAAACTAGTTTTTTTTTTTAATATCTCATCTTTCTGGTTGTGCAGTAATTTTGATTCTATCTTTTGTAGGTCTATTTTCCAGGTCTGTAGTTTTTCCAGTGAGATATTTCATTTTATTCTCTCTTTTTCATTATTTGATTTTTTTTTTGTTTCTTGATGTCTATTTAGTCAATTCTAATTTTAAGGAATTATTTTCTTCAATGAGCTTTTAACTTCCTTTCTCATTTGGCCAATTCTTTTTTTTAAGGATTTGTTTGCCTTCAGTGTATTTATGGGCTGATTTTTTCTATTTGGAGAGTTCTCCCTATAAAGGCATTCTTTTTTCCATTGTCATTTTACACTTCTTTTACCATTTCACCTTTTTGTTTTAATGTGTTATTTTCATCAGATATTTTATGTGTATCTCATTTACCAAGATGTTAATTCTTGGATTCCTTACTTGTATAGCTTACATTTCTCTATTCATTTTTTTTTCTTCTGTTTCTCATTTAGCTTTCAAAATCTTTTTTGAGTTCTTCCATAGCCTGAGATCAATTCAAATTCTTCTTGGAGACTTTGAATGTAGGAGTTTTGACTATATTGTCTTCTTCTTAGTGCATGTTTTGATCTTCCCTGAAACCATAGTACCTTTTTGTTGTCAGATTTTTTCTTCTGTTTGCTCATTTCCCTAGAAAATTCTTTAATTTTTAACTCTTTGTTAAAGAAAGGCTCTTCTTGCACATGGAGGGTTCATTGACTCAGTCTTCAAGGTTTTGAGGAGCTGTTTTCAGATAAACTTCTAGGGACCCATTAACTCTCAGTATTTCTAAATTGTATGATCTAAAGAGATGTATGTTTACTTATTTCTTAGCCTGGGCTCTGGTGTGTGAGTGACCACAAGAATTATTTTCTGTCCTGGAACTGTAGCAATGACCCAGTTCCTCTGTGGCCACAAGTTGATCACTAGTATGTTAGTGTTCCTCTTATCACTAATCCCGGTTTCCTGGGACCTGCTCAAAGCTGTTGGTGCTGTGGCTAGACTTTGCTACTCTCTTACCTTGATGCAACAGATTTTCTTGATTATCTTTCAAGTTGTCTTGAGCTGGAAAATCATTTCACTCTATCTTGTTTAGAGTCATTATTTAATGGTACAGTCACAGCTCAGTACTCAATTTCAGATTTTGTCAAACCTTGTCAAACATTTTGACAAGAAAGAAATATGTTCCAGAATATGGTGCTTGCTTGAGACTTATTGCATTTGCTAGAGCATATCTGGTCACAAGGTCACCCTGGAAGAGAAGTGTTTCAGCCCTTGTTGTTTGCTTGTCACTAGGCACCCCTTTCTCTCAATGAGAGGTTGACAAATCAGTCTCATGATAGCTTGCAAAGAGTGCAAATCCCCCACATAATTGCTTTTCTGTCTTGTAGTTTTGTGCATTTTAAGTGCTAAGCATGGATCACAAAAGGTTAAAAATACTACTACTGAACCAAAAAGGTAATTAATATGATCCATGATCAAAAGAAAAATAACCTGTAGCTGAGAATGGTGAAGGTGTATGTAGTTGATATCACTCTTATTTTGAAGTTGTAAGAATAATCTCAACAATAGAGAAAAAAAATGGAAGCAAATAAAGAAATATTATTAAAGGTATAAAGATTGCGAGTAAACAAAATTCACAGGCATTGAAGCTGAAAAGAACTGCTTTGCATTTGACTTAATGCAAAACAGTTAATGAGTTGCAGAATTTTGAAGCAATAATTTTCTAGCAAGTTTGGCAATTGCCTGCTGATCTATTAAAAGTTGAGCATAGAACAAGTGGTGAGAGCACTGAATTATTTAAAACTACTCAAGAAAAGTTCAATAGGGCAGCTAAGTGGTGAAATGTATGGAGCACTAGCCTTTCAAAAGCTAAACTAAAAATTAAAAAAGAAAGTTTCAATAAATTTATAAAAGAGAATTAGAATTCATAGTGTTGAGAATCATGAAGATGGAGCCAGTGCCAGCACAGAAATAGCCATAACCTTTGTCAGGAATTTAGGGAGTATATAGAGGCTGAGAGTTTTGCCCCAACAACTATTTAACTGATACATATATGATGTATACTTGAAGAAAATATTTAATAGGACCTGTATCGTTCAATAGGTGAAGGCACTGCCAAGGGTAGAAACCGATAAAGAACAAGCTAACTCTGGTGTTGTATAGGAATGCTAGAGGGGATTTAATACTTTAGCTACACCCAGTGTATCATAGTAGAAAATCTTTAATTTTTCAAGTCAGAAGTGGAGGGCCACTGTGCTGTCAGTTTTTAATTACATTATTTCTCATGACAAATTTAGTTGGGTACTCGTCAGTTTTGGCTTTTGTCACAAGTTCCATATTGAAATAATGAGAACCCAGATACTCCTGTATTTGGAGGGATTTGGAGGGAAAGCTCAGGAGAAATTGTTTTATTCTGCCCCCAGCACTTCCTCATAAACCAGAGTACTTTGAATAGTTTCATTTATATCATTTATATTTCAAGGATTTTATGAATAAATGTTCACAACGCTTATTCTTCATTTCATTTTTCTGTTTAGCATGGTATACTATGGTATACTAATACCTTCAGATAATGACAAAACTAGAACATTTTATTATAATGATTTGTGCACTTCTTTTATAACTATTAGGGCACAAACTCCTTATATACAGGCGTGAACAATTTAATATATTTAACTCCTTAATGTATTTATCAAACTCAGGAGTCTAAGGATAGTACAATAAAACTTTCTTTTGCAGTTCCTTTTTCCTTCATCTCATACCATTTTTTAAAACCACTCAATTTTTACTAAGTTGTAAAAGTAGGAGCTTAAAAAAACCAGAAATGAAATACCTCCCTAAGTACTCTAGGCTAAAGGCATTTTGAAAGTACTTAGAGTTGTTGGTATACCCCATGCTCTGTAGCTATTAGCCATAATAGCTCCTTTTACACATCTGCTACCCAATTGCATTCCCTTTCCTACTGTCAGAATTTAATTCACTATAATCCATAGAGTTAATATTTGAAGTTCTATAAAATGTACCTTCATCATAGTTGTTTTAAAGTGTCTCATTATCCTATTCATATTAATCTAATTATTTTAATTATTATAAATTTATTTAGAAGTTTTCAACCTATTAGCTTTTTGTTTGTCTCTTAGGTTATAAATAGTTAATCCTATTGTGATGGGAAAATGACTGGGCTTCAAATGCATAATTATACATGCATCTCTACCTCTGAAAATTTATCACCAGAACAGAGTAGATTCAAACATAACATAAACATATTGTGAATTGTCTAGAATTTATTATACTGAAATTGAAATTTCTAGTATTTAAGAATTCTGTGGCTTGTATATAGACTCATCATGTGTTTAAAATATTTTTAATGCAGTCAAAGATCAAATGGAAATAGGAATACATTCTAAAGAAAATAATTCCATTTTGGGCATTATCTATTATAGTCTTTCTCTTTCCTCTGCTAGCTGAGAAGATGAAAGTTTATGAACTTTTTCTATTGGAACAAATCATTTAAATTATTCATAAATACCATGTTAGAGGCACTTTTCACAAAGTTTCAGTTTTCATGTTTCATTTTTATTGAATATTAGACTAATAGAAACTGTGAATTGAGTTTTAAAATAATATTGTTCTTGGTATACTGCACAAAATGTAAATATAAAATTAGTCATATTATTAACTGCCTTTTTAGGTCAGAGGACTAAAATATGAAACAAAAATATAGATTTGAACAATCTAGTGAAAATAGTACTCTTTTGAAGTTAAAGATCCCCCCTAAAAGAAAGAATAGGATGAGAGCAGGGAATCATAAATTAATTAGTAATCATTTATAGTTTTATTGTGAACAAGTCATTGAAATTCTTTTTGCTTCTATTAGTATTAATTCTGTAAAACTTGCATAAAGTTATCAATAATAATAATAAATTACAATAACATAAAACTTTGAGATTTGAAGAATATTTTAATATTATCTGTGGAGATAGTCTAATTTAATAATTTTATTCATAAGACCACTGAAGCATTGATAAAATTAGTGACTTGTGCAGTTACATTTCAATTTATATTGGTCAAAAATTTTCATTGCTTAAATGTTTTCTACCTTTTTGGTCAGATTTTTGAAATCATAAATACATGTAAGGAACTGGATTTGAAAACCATGTCTTTTTAAATATATAATATTTTATTTTTTCCCAATTATATTATAAAACAATTGTATGATACTTGGTTTAGTTTTTTTGAATTTCAAATTGTATTCCTCCTGCTTGGGATAAAAAAAAATCCACTAAAAATATAGAAACTCCTCTGAGCAAAAAAAAAAAAGTTTATTTTGACTTTTCTCCAGAAAACTCTCCAATTTTCACAAAGGTCATGAAGAACAAGGAGCTGCCATGTGACAGTTAAGCAAGATAATATGGCCTATCATGATTAAACCCTCCCTAGCCCCCCTCTTCCAACCTGATTGGTTACGGTTTGCAGAGATATAATCTTTAAGTGAAAAATCTACCCAGTAACAAGGAGAAGAACAAAATGTTTTGATAGAATATTACCTCACCATCCAGATGGTGAAGATATCAGAAGATTTATAATGACGTTTTGTTCTCTATCTAAATGAATTAATGTATGACTATGCAAGGTCTTCTAAGAAAAACTGCTATCTTCTTAGTTTAAGTACTCATCATCAAACAAGAGGAGGCAGTCTATTGTTTTCTCAGTCTATCATCAAAAAAGTGGCTAACTTGGAATGCAAGGTCTCTTCTTTGGAAATAGTTCACTATTTCCCTCCCTAATAGAATCGGGAGGGTGTCTGACATGAGAATGCAAGGCCTCTCTCCCTCTTTCTTCAAAGAATAGTCTAAGAATAATAGTGTGTCTTTGTCGTAATGATTTTTAACACTGAGAGGAATACATTAGGAATATTAACTCTTGAGAGGGAATATTCCACTTACTCCTTTTCTTTCTCCAGTTCTCATACATTTGATAGTAAGCAGTTTATACACACACACACACACACACACACACACACACACACACACACACACACATAATTATGCATTTATGCTATGTTTATAATACATATGCAATCATGTAAACATTTCCATGTAAGTCATTTTATGAAAGTACATACAAATAATAAAAGAATGAAAGAAAATGAAAATAGTATGCTTCAGTTTGTAGTCACACACTATCTTTACTTTCTTTTGAGGCAGGTAGTACCCTTCATGTTTAGTACTTTGCATCATTGTGTTGCTGAGAATAGATAGCAGATAACTTTGCTATTACTGTCCACAACATTTCCCTTATTCTGCTCATTTCATTTTGCATCAGTTCTCAGAAGTATTTGCAGATTTTTATGAAATAATGTTGCTTGTTAATTCCCATAGCACAATGATATTCCACCACAATCCTTTATCACAACTTATTTACCCATTCCAAATACATAGGCATGCCTTTAATGTACAATTCATAGCCACTCACAAAGTGCTACTATAAATATTTTTGTACAATTTGACTATTTTCTCTTTTTAAAAAAAAATCTTCATTCCAGAACACTTCCACTTTAATATTTTCCATTAGAACATTTTATTATGATTTGTGCACTACGTTTATACCTATTAGGGCACAAACTCCTTATGTACAGGGGTAAACAATTTAATATATTTATCACCCCATATATACTAGACATTTCATAATGGTATAATGAATTAAGATTACAGACATTTTAAATTTAGGAATGACTTCATGGCACAGAGACCAACTTTGTAATCATAAGACCTAGGTTCTTACATATTTTCTGTATAACCTGACTCATATATATTTTATGTGTAACTATATTCAAATCACTTGAAAATTTCTGTGCTGGAGGTACTCTACTAAAACTACAAGTTATTAATCAATTCCAAATCTTCATTATTGAAAATATTGTTGGGGCAGATAGGTGGCTCAAGTGGACAGAGCACTAGCCCTGGAGTCAGGAGTACCTGTGTTCAAATGCGGCCTCAGACACTTAATAATTACCTAGCTGTGTGGCCTTTCACAAGCCACTTAGCCAATTGTCTTGGAAAAATAAAAAATAAAAAAAAGGAAATATTGTCTTTATAAGAGAGTTCCCAGACTGGTCAAATGATAACTCTTAACTTAAGTAGAAAAAAATAATAGTTAACACACACACACACACACACACACACACACACACACACACACACACACATATATATTTGTCATTTGCTGACATTGTAATAGATAGACAGAGATCATGCAATAGATAGCTTGATAGATACATGGATAGATAGATAGACAGATATATAGATAGATTATAGACAAATTTATGATAGAGTTACTGATAATAGAATGATCTATATTTTCATCCACCTATCTCAGTCTCTACCTCTACCATTCGTCTCTATCTTTACCAAAAAAGACTAGCATTAAGCTAGACTAGAAGCCTGTAAAGATATATTTCAATTTATATTAATCAAGAATCTTCATTGCATAAATGATTTTGACATTTTTTGGACAGCCTTTTTAATTTATATATGAGTAGAAAATTATTAGCTTTGTTTACTATGTGCCAGTCACTGTGCTAAGTATTGGGGATATAAAAACAGTCTCTATAGCCTCTGAGATATGAATAACATATGAAATTAGTGAAGTGTTTGACTTCTCATATCAATCTACAAGGCAGGAATTATGCAAGGAATTGTGGTATTTTCATACCTAAAGAAATGGCCTCCCATTGTATCTTTTTTATTTTTTTTTAGGTTTTCGCAAGGCAAACAGGGTTAAGTGGCTTACACAAGGCCACACAGCTAGGTAATTATTAAGTGTCTGAGGCCGGATTTGAACTCAGGTACTCCTGACTCCAAAGCCGGTGCTTTATCCACTGCACCACCTAGCTGCCCCTCTCCCATTGTATCTTACCAATCACCAGAAGTCCTATTTTCTCCTAGATCAGGTCTTGGGATCAAGACAGTTCTGGAAGAGACAGTGAGAAGGATGGCATTGCGCAACTCTCCTCTTATGTTCAATTTAATGTTCTAGTCATTAATTTGATATCATGGTCTCCAATTATAAAGTACAACAATCAATCAATTGAAGCATAATTAATGTTAAATTAGCATTCTGATATGTATATATGCTTGCTTAACTTCCTAGTTTCTTTTTATTAAAGATTTTCTTTATTTTGAGTTTTACAATTTTTCTCCTAATCTTGCTTCCCTCCCTCCACCCCCACAGAAGGCAGTCTGTTAGTCTTTATATTGTTTCTATGGTATATATTGGTCTAATTTAAATGTGATGAGAGAGAAATCATATCCTTAAGGAAGAAAAATAAATTATATGAGATAGCAAAATTGCATAATAAGATAACTTTTTTTCCCCTAAATTAAAGGTAATAGTCTTTGGTTTTTGTTCAAACTCCACAGTTCTTTCTCTGGATACAAATGGTATTGTCCATCACTTATAGCCCAAAATTGTCCCTGATTGTTGCACTGATGGAATGAGCAAGTCCATCAAGATTGATCATCACCCCCAAGTTGCTGTTAGGGTCTACAATATGTTTCTGGTTCTGCTCATCATGCTCAGCATCAGTTCATGCAAATCCCTCCAGGTTTCCCAAAATTCACATCCCTCCTAGTTTCTAATAGAACAATAGTGTTCCATGACATACTTATACTATATTTTGTTAATCCATTCCTCAGTTGAGGGACATTCACTTAATTTCCATCAATGCAACAATCAGGGACAATTTTAGGCTACCTGGGATGGAGAATTTTTCAGTAATTTTTTAGTTAATTCTCTGGGTCTTTGTGAAATTAACCATCATATTGAAGTACAATGTAAATTTCTGGAATTCCTGTATAGAAAGGGGTTACTGACATCCTTCTGGGCCCTGAGAAACTCCTTAGAAATATAACTTTGGCTAGGCGCCTCTGAGTCTGAAATAACCGGACAGGACCCAAATGCTTGACTCTGTGGTCAGAGACATTCCATTAATTTGCAATATTGATATTTGTATAGTCTGACTGGATCCAGATACTTGACCCTGGGGTCACGGATATACCATGAGTTGTCTAAAACTTTACAAAGCACCCTTGTTAGCCTAATTCTCTTGCTGTATCTGTTAAATTCCAGGAGTGCTTCCCTCTGCCCCAGAGCTGGCTAGAACCATAAGGTAGTAATCTCGACTCCCCCTCAAACCTGTGGAAAGTCTGTGATCCCCTCCATCTCAGAAAATATGTTCTAATATTGCACAAAGACCCTGACCCCCTTTTCACCCCTATCTACATGGAACCTTATGACAGGACAATAGATCTAACTGCTGTCTTTGCTTCTGTATTCTGCTTGCTCTCAGTTACCGCCCCCCCCCCCAAAAAAAAACACTATAAAAACCCTATCCCCTGAAAATTCAGGTACTGTCTGATTTGGGTCAATCCCCGGACAGTCCTCTGGAATAAAGATCTCCAACCTTATCAAATTCTGGTCTCCATCTCATTCCTTGGGTACATCAATATCATCTGCAAAGAGTGAGTTATGCTTCCTCATCGTCTATTCCTATTCCTTTAATTTTCCTTCTTATAAAGGTAAAGCTAACAGATATAGTACATTAATGAATGATGGTGGGTAAATAGGAAGCTGTGTTTTACCCCTAATTTTACTGGGAAGGCTTCTGGCATATTTGTCTAACATACAATGCTTACTGAGAATTTTTAGATAGATAATACTTATCATTTTAAGGAAAATATATTTATCTCTATAATCTTTGATGCTTTTAATAGGAATGATGTTCTTTTTGCCAATAGCTTTTTCTGTATCAATTAAGATAATCACATGATTACTTATATTTTATTATTGAGATGGTCAATTAGGCTAAGATTATTATAAATCCTATATAGCCATAGTGTATTATTCTGAAAATAACTTGCTCTAATTTCTTTGATAATAGTTTAATCAAATTTTTGTGTCAATAATCATTAGGAAAATTAGTCTACAATATTTTTTCTCAGTTTTGAATCTCCATTTATTTTTCTCCAGAGCCATATCATATCTAATTTTTGTAAGATTGTATTTGTCTCCTTTATTTTCTTACTTCATTTTGTGATTAGATTTAGCAAATTCTAAGAGAGAGATGTTGAAGTCCCCTATTGATAAATTTTACTGTGAATTTCTTCCTATCACTTTCTTAACTTCTCCTCTAAGAATCTGAATACTAAGCATTTATAGTTAGTATTAATATTGCTTCATTTTTCTATGGTGTCTTTTAGCAAGATGTATTTTCCTTCCATCTATATTTCAAATAGTTCTATTTTTTTTCCTTTGCATTGTCTGAGATTAGGATTGCTCTCACTCCTTTTTTCACATCAGTGTAAGCATTATATATATTGTGCTCCAACCTTTTACCTTTAATCTGTTTGCATCTCTTTGTTTCAAATGTTTTTCTTTTAAACAGCAAATAATAGAATTCAAATTTTTAATCCACTATCCAATATGCTTCGATTTTAGAGGAGAGTTCATTCCATTCATATTCACAGTTATGATTACTAATTCTCCATCTTATTTTTCCCATTTGTACTTCTATCTCTCCTTTTTACCCTATCTCTCATCACTGGTATTTTACATTTCCCCTACCCATCAGCTCCCTCAATCTGCCCTATATTTTTTCTTTTTCTTTCTTCCTCCTTTTCTCTCCCACTTCCTTATAGGGGAGGAAACATTTCTAAACTCATTTGGAATGTATGTTATTCCCTCTTTGAAGCAATTTTTTGTGAATAAGATTCATTTAATGGTCATAACTTCCCTCCTTTCCCTCTACTATAATTTATTCTTTGTTTTTCTTTATGTGATGTGATTTAACCTCTTTTGTCTCCCCTTGTCTTATTATAATCATTTTAAAGTCTCTATTTTTTTATTCCACTACTGTTGCATGTTTAAGTTTACTCCTTTCAACTATCTTAAAAGAAATACAATCCTCAGATTGCAAGTATCATCTCATCATAATAAACATATGCCTACATTCTCTAAGTATACTCTTTTCAATTGCACTAATAAAGATACAATGTTCAAGTGTTTCAAAAATTTTGTTCACATTTTAGGATATTAATAATTTGGTTTTAGGTTTTTTCCTATTCCACTTACCTTTTGACACATCTTGACTTCTGTATTTGAAAGTCAAATTTTCTGTTCAGTTCTGGTCTTATTATTAGGTAACTTTGAAATCTGTGACTCTGAATTTTGCCAAATTGTTGCTTGGTTATACTGCAAGTTTCTTTGCCCTCTAGAATAGCATATTTCAGTCACTCCATTCCTTTAATGTTAATGTTGTTAGGTCTTGACTAATCCTGATTGATGCTTCCTAATATTTGAATTATTCCTTTTTGATTACTTGTAATATTTTTCCTTTAGTTGCTAATTCTGATATTTGACTCTGCTATTCCCTGGAGTTTTTATTTTAGAATCTCTTTCTGGAGATGATGAGTAGATTCTTTAAATGTCTATATTCTCCTCTGGTTCTATGATATCAGGGCATTTTCCTTCATAATTCATAGCTTTTAGGTAAATCATTAATTCATAAATTATTTCTCCTAGATTTATTTTCCGGGTCATTAATTTTTTCAGAGGTACTTTTTATTTTCCTCAAGTTGCCCAGTCATTTGGATTTCTTTGATGGATTCTTGAAATCTCATGATGTCATTAGTTTCCAATTGCCCAATTCTAATTTTTAGGGTTTTATTTTCTTCAGTTTGCTTTTGAATCTCTTTTTTTTTTTTTCAGTTAGTTAATTTTACTATCAAAGGTATTGTTTTCTTCATTCAATTTTTGTGTTTCCTTTTCTAAGCATTCATAATTCTCCTGCATGATTTTTATTTCTTTTCTCCATTTTTCTTCTGCCTCTTTGCTTTTTAAAATAATTTTTGAGCTCTTCGTAAAGGTCTCTTTAAATTTAGGAGTAATTCATACTGCCCTTTGGGGCTTCAGATGGAAGCATTTTGCCACTGCTTCCCTCTTGTGAGATGGCTTTTGATCCTCTCTCACCAGAGAAGCTTTCTATTGTTTGAACTCTTTATTTGAAAGTTTTAAAAATTAAACTCTGCTTCTGGGGCTCAGGTGACAGTCCCACACTTTGTCCTGAGGGTCAGAGGTCTGGCCTCTGATGTTATGCACTCAAGTGCTTGTGACCTGCTCCCTGCATTAACATAGCCTAATCCAATTCTACCTTCCATGCTATGGTTGAGGCCCTCTCTCCTGAACTGAAGTGTAACTAAGATGCCTTGGTTACTGAACTGCACTGTGACTAAGAATTTTCCCCAACTTCCCAATTTTCCCATCTATGTTGAACTGTATTCCCCTTTTACCCATGTGAGACAAACCTTTGCTGAAGTGCTTCCAGAATATCTTGAGCTAAAAAAAAGTTGCTTCACTCTTTTTTAGGGATTCTGTCACTTTAGTGTCTATTGAGAGGCTACATTTGAAATTTCAGAAAAATTTTCAGTTATCTTATCATCTAGTTTCTTGGGTGCAAATTAAACATGAGAGAAAATAAACATAACAATAACTAGTTGATATCCACAGGATAGGAATTCCTCATAGTTTAGTGAATTCACCAGCACTGGAGACCTTTGTGGGGAAATTTATAGGATAAGACAATGTAGCAGAGTAATGCCCTGCATTGTTAAAGCACTGCAAGTGCTTTCATTTTTACATTTGCTTTTGTTCTTCAGGAAGGCTCAGAAAGTAGCTTGCATTTTGAAAGATTCTTGCCTATTATATATATTAAAATCATGCTACACAAAAGAACAAAATTAAGGTACTCAATAATTTGCTTTTTTTTTTTTCTTTTTGTGGGAGAAAAGCCATGGGCTATGCTTTTGAATTCATAATAGAAAACCAGAAAATAACCTTGCAATCAATATATCAAAATCTTTAATACAACTTAGCAAAACAATTTCTGTGATGAGAAAACGAAATGAAATAGACAACTTTCATGCCCAAATAGTATGTTCATCTATATATGAATCTCAATATAGAACAAAGATGTCTAGTGAAATGTTCCCCACAGAGTATTCACTTTACATCATATAATGCCCCAAAGAGAACAGTTTTATATTTCATTACAAGAGCATGCTTTATTGATTAATAACAGGAAACGCATTCTAATTTGAACATAATTCTCCATAATTATTATTCATTTCCCTACTGCTCTGTTAAATTCACAGAATAACAATCCAAAAAACTTGTTAAAGTACAAGGAAGTTCTTTTGGTGATAAAGTTAGGCCATTTTATTATTTAATCACTGAGTATATTTAGGAAACCTATTTTGTATAGGAACAGTGCAAATGATTTATTAGCTTTCTCACTAAAGACATTTTAATAAATGTACAAAATCTCTCCTAGAAAAGTGATGTCATTGAAACAAGCTGACCAAAGTTTATAATGAGAAAAATGCATATAATTTTAAGGGACATATTTATTAGTCATAGAAAATTACAACTTCAGTATTTAAATTACTATAATTATCTTTGTAGATAAGGGAAATATAAATTTCTAAATCTAAAACCATAAGTGGTATAATTGCCTTCTAGGGATAAATAGTTTCAGATACAAATAAAAGAATCTCATGATCTCCTTTCTTAAATTTGAAGTCACATTCATGTTCTTTTTGAGAAGTCAAGTAAATACCATTTTTAATTAATCTAAGAGATAATCTAGCACAATGTTTCATTGCTTTCAGTAATATTATTTTTTTATTCTTATCTTATGATGAGGCGGTTCATAGAACAATTCACCTTTTTTTAATGGGTTGGTTTGGCACCACTGCTGCAGGTCAGCACCTGTCAATACTTTCCATAGTACTTTCTATAAGATTCTTGCCTTGATTTCCTATAAATTTCCTATAAATTCACAAAAGCAGTTATACTCAGCATTCTGTACATCTCATTTGTGTTTTCTGATATAAGGGAATCAATGGAACACTATCACTAATTATCACCTTTCATCCTCCTCAGATGACTAAACTTTATTTTTTCCTTTTAGATTAAAACAATTACTTAATTACAGAGTCTACCCTTATTTTCAATACTGTTCACTTCTTATATGCAACAAACTACTCACAACAAATATATGCCTTCCAATTTCTGTCTATGTAATGTGCTGATGTTGTTTGGTCAATCAGTTTTGTCTGCCTCTTCATGACACCACACACTAGACTTACTCATGAGGTTTTCTTGACAAATATACTGGAGTTTGCATTTCCTTCTTATTTCCCCAGGATCATAAAACTAGCAAGTATTTGAACACAAGTCTTCCTTACTTCAGACTTGTATCCACTAAGTCATTTAGCTACACTTATATGTGACAGGTATCTTTCAATTTTTTTGAAGACTATTATATATATTCATATATATATCCATATATGTTTATGCACACACCTACATCTATACATGTAAGAATATGTATATGGGCAGGAATATAGGCATATATATGCATGAATATAGGCAAATATATATATATATATATATATATATATATATATATATATATAGGCACATATATGGTGATGTGGAGAGTAAGACTGAGAGCAAAGACAGAGAAATTGTCCTAGAAAACAGACCCTGTGGCAAAACTAACAATTTTACTACTCCTCTTCAAATTGATCTTAGTCTATCAGCTTTTCTCTTTGTACACATTCAGTTTCCAATATATCAACTGTCAAAATTTTTTTATTATCTTATTCACAATGATAGGAGAGGTTATAATAAATATTTTTGAAATTCAGAGTCACAATATTTGATATTCTTATGGTGCACTATTGAAAGACAAACAATCATAAAAAGGAAACTAGTTTAATGTGGCATAACTTGTTCTTGTAACTTCATGATCATAGTTTTTATTTTACTTTATAAAAGTTTAATAAGTATTTGCATATTTATTTGTCTATTCCTTAATTGAATTATTGACATGAAACCTATAAGTTGTTTTAGAAATCAATATATTCCTCAAAAATTATTTAATGGCAGTTCTTAAAATTATATCTAACATAATTAACCTGTTCATGGGATTTATAATTTTTCTCTTTACCTGACCTAGAATTAATCTTCTCTTTATACTCTTTCTCATTTGAAGCCTTTTCTCCTTGATGATGAAGATCAGTTTTATAAATAGATGCATTTCTTTTCCATGTTAGCAGCTTCAGTTATTACTCAAAAAGTCAACAAATATTTATCATATGCCTTCTATGAGTCCAGTGAAAAGTTCTGGGATTGTGACTGTGGGTAAATTTGCAAAATTCAGCTAATCTCCAACAAAAGAGACCAATGGAGACAAAGGAGACAGAAATATCTGTTTTGTCATCATTGTGACCCAAAAGAAAAGAAAAGGTAGAAAGAAAAAAGGAAAACTTGTAAACATATAAATTCAGTGATGGAAAAATAACAGTAAATAAAATCTTTCCAGGGAAAATATATTGTGATGGGTCTACTTCATATAGGAAAAGAGTTATATCCTCACAAGAAATCAAATACCAGGTCTTGTAATGATTAATTCAGTTGCGATGAACTCAAAAGGTATAAATGTTATCATTAATTCTTTGAAATTAAGAAGTTTGCATTAGAAGACAAAGAAAGCAGAAAAAATTATTGCTGATAAAGACAGCACAGTGATTTTACTTAGATTTAGTTCTACTTTTCTTAAATGAAACATTGATGGCAAACCAAAATCAGTACTCAAGAAACTGAGAGGTGCTTAGAGTTCCAAGAATTAATGAGATGGTTTGGAGTTGAAACTGAGGTATGCTGTTGTGAAAAAAATAGAATAAATGACATTCCAGGTGCTTATTCCTCAAGGATAAGGTGTATAAACAACAATAAAAAATTCTATAGATAACTTTGTTTAAGTTATCATTTTAATGTATGTTATAGAATGAGGAAAAGTAATTTAGGAGCAAAAATATTATATAATAGTTCCTTCTATGAAAAGGGACTTGTGTGCAACCTTTATGATAAAAAGATCTCTTTGCAAACAACTTAAAATTAAATAAAAAAACAAAGCTGAGTCTGTTCTAAGAACCTAGAATAGAAAGGGACGTGTAATAACTAATCTATTAATATCTGTTGAAAGCAACTAGAGAGAAAAAAGAAAGTAAGTAGAGAAATTTTCTTTGGACAATGTAGGATTAAGGAATAATAGGGGATTTCATGTCATAATGTAGAAAAAGACAAACAAAAAAAAGAAACATAGAATCAGGAGATATGACAAAAAAAGTTCTCCTAGGGTAATATATTATAAAATCCTAACTTAGGATCTCTAAGGAATGTCTGAGTATATCTGCTTCAAACTTTTCATTTCACAGATGAAGAAACTGAAGCACAAGAAAATTGAGGGAGCTGTCCAATGTTACAAAAAATGTGAGATTTATACCTAGACCCTCATAATCTGATATCACTGCCTATTTACTGCCCCCCACAAATATTTCAGAAATAATAGCTTCACCTATGTGTAAATAACAGAAAGAAATAGAAGATTAAGATATGCAATGGAGATAATTATAAAATAAACATAAAATAAAATGAAAAGATATAGAATATAGACAAAACTTCTAGAAGGAGAAATTCAGGTGCAAAGAACATAGAATTTAAAGTAATGGTTAGATATGTCTTGAGGAATCTTGAGAGGAAGAGAAAATATTATTCAAAGAAAGTATTGGAGAACTAAAATACAATAATATAAATAGATGGAAAATGAAATTGAAGAAAAAACAGCTAATAGAATAAAAATGCAAAAGAAAACATGTAACCCAGTGGGTCAGGAAAAGAAAAGCAATAATTATTGAAATTAGAGTATTGTGGGGGAGAAATGGTACAAACACAAGAATTAGACATGAGATTTACATCAGGTCTCTTCAAACCACATTAGTATATCAATAATAGCTATTATTTTTAGGTTTTCAAAATGTCTTATAAATATTTTATTTGGGCTCTCAATAATACTGATGATCTTATTATTCTCATACTAATAATGCAAAAACTAAGTTAGTTAGAGATAAAGTAACTTAATCAGGGTCACAGTTCTATTCAGTGTTTTAAGATCATTTAAAAGTCTAGACCCTAGAATTCTTTCCAATGCCCAACCTACCTATGCAAGAAAATTATATGAAGTGGGCTTTTTGCTAAACTTGAATATTGCAAATTCAATAAGACCAGAAAGATATAGGCTTACTTAAACAAAGTACTCAGAATTAAAGGACAATTTTTCAAAAGACATCCAGAAGTACACTTGTAAATGTTTAACCACCAGCTCTCTTTTGGGGGAAGTATGCATGATAAACTTAGTATAATTTGAATTATTTTTATTTTTCTAGCATTTTGTTATGTCTAACCAAGAGACAAAACATTACCTTGTGATTTGTAGAACATATCAGGTCACAAGTTAATGCTGAAAATTGAACTATCAAGAATAATATAAGCTTCAAAAACCCTGGCAATTCCCCTAAAAGGAAATGCAAAAAAAAAGCAACCACCATTGAAAGTGAAATGCATAAATGTAAATGATAAAAAAGAATAGTAGAAATGTCCTAGAAAGTTATTTGTGCCATAGAAAAATTAAATGTCTAGCAATGGGGTTAAGTTACTTGCCAAGATCACACAACTAGGCAATTATTATGTATCTGAGGTAAGAGAAATTATGCGAATTAGAAAGAGATTGCCAAAATAACATAAATCAAATGTAAGGAAAGATGATGACAGTGTCTTACTTGTAGTTATTTAGCCCACAAACCAAATTCAGAGATTTTCTTGAATCTTTCTATATCAAAGGCTTGAGAATTTGAATAGAAAAGATCTAAGACTAAGTGTAGAAGGGAACTGCTATTGAATTCACCTGTAATCGAAGTTGTGATTACTTTCTATTACATTACTTTTGGGATCTAGTAAGAATTTAATTATTTTTTTAATGTCATATAGAGCCATGACTTAGGAAACCAGAGATGTTTCCTAGAACTTCAAAATTTAAGTTGGGGAAAAACAAAAAAAACTTTTTGAGAATCTCCATGTTAGGCATGCAATACAGATGTCAGCTAGTAATCCCCAAACTCATGTCTTCTCTCTATTGCTTCCTGTAGAGTGTTAGTGTTAGAGAGAAATGTAGAGTTATGAAACTTCAGACATAATTTTAATTTTTACCCAAGTGATTCAACTTAACTATTCCATCTGGAAATGTCATATGCTTATCATTCTATTCAGCTTCCCAAAGGCAATACCAGACATATTTTAGCTTCTTTTTCTAAAAATAAACCAAGATATCATCCCATTCTGCAATACTTGTATTATTTCTCTGTTGCAACTGCAAAATCACTACCCAAAGACTCCCATCCTAATGTGGGCTTAATCCCCTTTGTCCTCAAGTTACAGAGCCATATTTAAATTTAATATTTCTATAATCAACTTTCTATCCATCTCTCTGGATTCCAACCTTTCTTCCAGTTTTATTATTTAGTTTTAACTTCCCCCAAATTTCTTCCTTTATATTTCCCTCCCCTAGTTTATCTGTCCAATTTCCCAGTTAACTGTTTATCATTCTTTTTTTCTTTTTGTTGCCACTTACTTTCCATTAATGCCTGTGAAGAATCACACTGTGAGAACTGGAAATACAGGTGTGGAAAGAAAATAGAGATTTATTAAAAGAAGTTACAACACAAAAGAAAGTTATAGGAAAGTTAAGTAGAGTAAGGAAAGGCCATGTGGATTGTTAATTCATATTGGCAGACCAGCTGCCAAGGCTCAGCAGAAGTCTGGAAAGATAAAGAGAATGAGCCACCTCCAGAAATCTCCTCAAATTCTCCCTCAGGGTCTATGGGAGGGGTGGGGACCTGGGAGCAAACCAAGTCCCACAATGGAGATTTGCCTTTGGAAGAGGGGTCTCTTATGGATGTTCTTAGACAAGTTTCCATCCTGTTCAAGTCCTTGTTGTCCTGACCAAAAGAGGATGCAACCCAGATCTGATTGAAGATCAGGCCCTCAGGTTGTGGTCTAAATTAGATGATAAAGGAAAAAGGAAAAACCCTTTAACAATGCAAATAAAATCTTTACAAAATTTGTCTCCAACTGATCTCAACACTCCCTATGCCCATGATTCCCTGCATCATTTTGAATATTTCCATATCTCTTATCATCAGCCTCAAGAAAAGAAAATAATACTAATATTCAAGACTTTTCTTAACCATCAAGATACATTATCAAGCACTGTATATTTGGACCTAAATTGACGCTTGTCAAGGCTTATTTTTTACATCACATTGACCACCATAATAGAAACTTTTTCACAGGGTTAAGGTATAAATTTGATAACATAAGTAAAGTATTTTATAAAACTTAAAGCAATCTCTTTATATGAGAATTTATTTTTATTGTAGTTGCTGTTACTATTATTTTGTATTAAAAGTATATATAAATTGTTATTCTAGTTCATTAAAAGCATGTGATTTAGGTTATCAAAATTTAATTCCAGGGCAGCTAGGTGGCACAGTGGATAGAGCACTGGCCCTGGAGTTAGGAGTACCTGAGTTCAAATCCGGCCTCAGTCACTTAATAATTACCTAGCTGTGTGGCCTTGGGCAAGCTACTTAACCCCATTACCTTGCAAAACCCCCCGAAAAAAATTAATTTCAAGAGCAGTTGAAATTTGAATACTTCAAATTTATTACAATTGTGGTCAAGACAACAAATTTGAACATAAAATAAAAACAGAGAAATGGGATCTCCCTTACCTGAATGAATTTTTGACATAGTTCAGCATCATAGACAAATGCAATAAGCAGAAATAGCTCTTTCACATTTTATTTGTTACATAGTCTGCTTTCTAGTCAAACTAGCCTTCTTATTCTTCTCCCACAAAAAAAAGGATTATTTCTTATCCAGCAGCTTTCAAACCAGCTGTTGTTCTTCATAACACTAATAATATTTTTTACCCATTTACTTTCCCTCTGAGGTCCTACCTCCCTTAAAATTTCAAGATCAGGGGTCACATTTCTCATGAGAATATTTATATATTTCCCAGATATTAGTGTAGGAACAGCAATTATAATTTCTGGATTCAATGTGAAAAGAAAATTGAACTAATAATAAATAAAGTCAAAGACTTTGTTAACTTTGAAGTGAAATACTAGCTATTATTACACTAAATCTCTGTTTACTTCATTTTTCTCAACTATAAAATGGAGGTGATAATAGTACTTATCTCCCAGGATTTCAGTGAAGATAAAGTGATATGATATTTATATATTTTACAAACCATTTAATGTTATATAATTGCTAAATAATTTTGGAGTTATCACAGTTATTGTTATTCTTGCTAAAGTATTTATTCTCTATACTAATGTGTATATATATATATGTATATATTCACTGTATATTCTGTATGTACTAATGCATATGTTATTTATCTATCTTTAAACATTAAATATATTGCAATACACACCTCCCTCCCCCATGTTCTTAATGGACAGAGTCTTTTCATTTTTGTATTTATGTCTTTGCAGTAGCATATTGCCAAACACAGAGAAAGCATTCAATAGCTACACATTGGTTAATAATTTAATTAAAACCATTTTGTTAAAACAAACTGAGATTTTATACATGTAGAAAACAAATCATAAAAAGTAAAATTTTGAAAAGTGGAAAATGAATATACAATATACATTTCAGGTACCCAGTCACAAAAACCCAGCAACAATTAGAACTGGAAGTAGGAAGTAAGAGAATTAAAGTGCTATAAGTTAAAGAATTCTGAATTAGGAGACAGGAGATCTGGGCTCAAATACTTCTCTTAACAATTGTCTCCTGAGAAATCTTAGATCAATCATTTAAACTCTCTAAACTTACCTCTAAAATGAAAGGTGAAATTGAATGAAATGCTCCTAAAACCTTGAAGTTTTAAAATATTTTAATTCTGTAAAATCATCATTTGGTTTCCATTTATGTGGGTAAGCTTAATGGAAGAAATGGAATTACAGTAGATCAGTGTCGTTGATATAACTTTTTCCCTAGAATGCAATGAAATACATAACAACGTTATTACAGTTTTGTTAGGTGTCAAAAAACTATGGCCTCCATCATTAAAAAAAAAAAACAGTTACATTCTTGAACAATGTTCCAATATAAAATAAACCATTCTCAGCAAGAAGTTGATATAAAAGTTGTTGCACAGCTGATCACCCATCTCCCTTGAAATCAATTATTTAAAATTTTTCAATCTGGGCTTGAGCATACTCATAGCTCCAAAGGGACTTTCAATAGGGCTTGTAATGACTTCTTACTAGTTCTTTGACTGCTCAAGCAACTTTGATTCAGCCTGATCTATTGTTGCATTTGATTTTATAGATCACCAAGGACCTAGAGAATGTTTCTTTCACCGTATGAAACTCTTGGATTCTAATGTCACTTCCCCTTTGACAACAATTACATTTGGGCATTAGCTTTCATAGGATAATTTTTTTTCCCTCCTAGGACCCAGGATGCTACCTACTCCTTGACACATACAATGAAATTTACCTCTGCTAAACAAATATATTCAGGATAAATTGGGTTAGTATTGTATAGAGAATAAAAGTGTTGCTCCTTGGCCATAAACTCCTTACCAGCTGTTTGCTACTGCCCACTATTTCC
The DNA here is from genome assembly GCF_037893015.1 of Macrotis lagotis. Taxonomy (NCBI): domain Eukaryota; kingdom Metazoa; phylum Chordata; class Mammalia; order Peramelemorphia; family Peramelidae; genus Macrotis; species Macrotis lagotis. Next base: position 52,562,170 of record NC_133662.1, read on the forward strand.
TTTGTTGGTAAATAAATTGTTACTGTTTTCATAGTTAAAAACCTTGAGGTTCCATTAGATCACATTTTTATGAAGCACAGTAAAGCAGAACATCTGTTTTGCAATCTTATCTCTATCACCAAAGGTATAGGGAATACGAGGTAAGATTGTGTTTCTTTCTGACTCATTAGTTCATTGATGTCATTTTGATGTTGTATTTGAGAATGTCTACTGCCAAAATCATAGTTTAGAAAGCATTAAAGGCTATGACTGACTTGGAGGCTCTGGCTTCAGTACAGACTTTGTCTATTGCTATGATCAGTCTAAATTCTTGCTCTCCCTTCTATTTAGTACTAGCCTTGAACTATGTCATACTCCTCCCGAGATCAACTACTTATACAACTCTGTAGTAAACAATATGCTGAGGGCTTCTGAATGTGCGCAAACACCAGCAAAATTGTGAAATAGAAAATAGGCAAATAAGGTAGTCCTAAACTCTCTCTTTAAAACAAATTCTCTAAGCAATTTAATTCAATTCAAAAATGCTTTTGTTCACAATGAGCCAGATACAATGGTAGGCACTGGAAATATAAAGGAAAAAGAGGCAGAAACTTGCCTACATTCTACACAAAAATTTACATTGATATTTACATTTACATAGATATTTAATCCAAAGCAAATAAGAGTAATATGAAGTAATTTGAAGGAAAGAACAGTAAACCCTTGGGAGATCACAAAAGGAGTGGGTACTGGATGTCTCCATACCTTTGCTTTAGAAGAAGATAATGCAATGAGAATAATGTGAGACAGTTAAAGGAGAAATAGTTTTAGGGACTATCTATATAAAAAGCATATAGGTAAGGTAAATCAATTCAAAAATCATTTTCTAAGGACCTGCTTTAAGTAAGGCACAGTAAAGTTAATAGAAAGAAATGTGCAGTTAATAGTTAGTATGCTAATTTAAATTGAATGGGGAGTGTGTGAAACAAAGAACTGTGAACTAACTAGAAAGGAAGGTGGAGCAATTTAAATGTTAGGAAGAAGATCTCTTCATTGGCCCCTCCTTTTCTATTCTTTTTTTCTTCAAACCTAACTCTATAAGCAACAGATATCCAGCACAATTCTGATACTTATGCATTCTGATCAATGAAAATCTTAACACTTCAGTGAATAAGAATTGTTTTGTTGAGATTTTTGCCTTCTGAAATTTCTAAAATAACTCTTTAATTTTATAAACAAGAAATTTGAGAGGGATAAATGGATTTAACCACAGACCAGCAAGGAGCTTCCATCAGAGTAAAGAACTGGATCCTCATCCAGATCTCCTAATTAGTATCATGAAGACAGCCTGCTGTGGTAGATAGAAAAATCTGAGAATTGGATATGGAGTGAGAGGTCTTATGTTTGAAAACACACACACACACACACAGACACACACAGACACACACACACACACGCACACACACACACACGCACACGCACGCACACACGCACGCACACAAATATACTTCCTGTCAGTAAAACCTTGGTAGAATCAACAAACAACTGAGTTGGACAAAATCTAAAAAAAAGAAAATCATCTAATGAAGGCCAAATGGACATCTCTTCCTAATTTGAAAACTTCCAGAAATGTAGAAATTATTATTTCCTGAAAGCATCCTGTTTCATGTAACTCATCTTTCACTATTTCTCTACTCTAACAATAATTTAAAATAGGAATAGGTTGAATCCCTCCTGAGGCATCTCCCCTTATCATATGCAAAATGGTGTCTTTTCTTTAACTTATGGACCTAGTGAGTCACATAGTGACCTAAGACATTAAGCAATTTGCTCTGGTTTGCATGTGAATTATGTGTCAGTAGCAGGATTAGAGTAGAAATATTCTTTGTTCTAAGATGAATTCTCTCTCTATCTTTTGATACTTTCTCTCAAGAATTTAAAATAAAAGACAGAGACATGTAGATCATTGTATTACATACATATTCCTAGAAGGGGCTGTTATTCATTTAGTCCACATCACTTATTTTCTTCATTTTCCAATAAAATTGATGCCCAGAACAGATAAATGAATAGCTCAGTTTCATATAGCAAATGGCTAAACCAAGGTCAATATAAGTCCTTGAATACAAATAAAGCAATTTTAAATTTAAAAAAATTTTTTAAATTTATTTCTTTTTGAATTTTACTTTTATCCCCCAATCTCAGTTCCCTTCCCCCAACCCCCACAGAAGGCAGTCTCATCATCTTTATATTATTTCCATGTAAAGCAATGTTTTCAATTCATATAATGATCTGTTTTCATTTTAGAAGAGACTGGGAAAAGAATATTACCTAAATTTTTGGCATTGCATTCTAGACTCTGAAGCAGAAGAAATGCTCCATAGAAATACATACAACTAGATTTTGCTATCTTACTGTAAACAGTAATCGGGATTAGGCCATTTTACATTTCCAGGTTATGAATGAATTAAAATATTAAATTTAATCTTATTCAGACAGAGCCTCTGCTAGGATATTTCCTAATTTCCTTGCTTTTTTCTTTCTCCTATGTTTAAAAATATGTGAAAGGATTTGAACAAGGTATGAGAAACATGCAGAAAGTTGGCCAAACTTCTCATATTCATTAACCACTCTAATAACTTTACCTCTTTTGGAACAATGTGTGTATAGGCATGCAATATTTTACTGATAGGTATAAAAAAGATATACAGAGGGCATAATTCTGTATGTTAGCTGTAGACAATATAAGCACTATTTGTCTTTCCATTCAGTGATATTTGAGACTTCATAATTGGATAGTGTCCTAGTAACCCACTGTCACCTATCTGAAATTTAGTCAAGTTTTCTGTGATATACATAGGCAAATATATATGTACAGATGCATATTTGTGTATGTATACATACATGGCATATATGCATGTATATATCATATATTATTAATTTAGAAATGTTCTATATTTTTATTAAAATAGAATAATTTAAAAATGGGAAAGTAGTGGCAAAGAATGGACATTATGCTCTAGAGGCTTCTGGATATTCTGATCTCTAACCAACAAGGAACCCCGAATTTTAGGGTGAGAATTAGAATTACCTCAGTATTAGTGCCTTAATATTGATTGTAGTAGGAAACAATAAGAATTTATTTTATCCTTCCTATTAACAACAATTTAACTTTATTTCCACTCTCTGGGGCTAAATTAAAAACTGTAGAGAATTAAAAGAATGGACTAAATAATCTTTAAATTCTTTTCCTTCTCAAAGTCCTATAATTATATGATATCTTTCAGTATTATTTTCTCTATACCATGTAGTTAAAAACTACCACTGTAAGATATTCATCAGAGATTCTTGGAATTAAAATACTTTTTCAGTCATCATTCTGGGTGGAGTCAAGATGGTAGCACAAATCTAGGAAGTCCTGAATCTTCTTCAAAAATAACTTTAAATGAAGTCCCTACACAGACTGTAAAGTGACACAACAAACATACAAAAAAAAAGAATGAACCAAGTACTCAACTCAAGAAATCATGAAAATCTTTAGAAAAGGTCTGACTCACATGGGTAAAGGAGGAATATGGTCCAGGGTAGGCGGGAGAGTTGAATAACAGGTGGAAGACTCTAAGCTATAGCACAGTTCAGATCCCAACTCACCAGGTTAGCCATGAGGGTTCCAAACCCACTTCAGAAGGAAAAGACTGAGCCAAGGAACAAAGGTGTAGTAAAAGTCTGTTGGGTTCCCCTAATGACAGGAAAAACCCCACTAATACGTGAGACAACAGAGTGCAGATCCACAGCACAAAAAGTGAAATACTTGTATATCAGGAATTGACCTTAACTATCAAAATAAGATAAAAAAACAAGAGTGTTAACTTTGGAAAGCTATTATTTTGATATGGATAATAAAAATGCCATCTCAGATGAGGAGAGCAATGACAAAATATCTCAAAGGAGTTTAGAAATTGATCTTAAATTAAAAAAAAAATCTGTTGGGAAAAGCTCAAAAATGATTTTAAAAATGAAGAAGTGAGGAAGAAAATTGAGAACTCAAATGAGAATATGCAATAGCATTTTAAATTAAATTGAGCAAATGGAGAAATATTACAACTCCTTTAACAATAAAATAAAAGAAATACAAAAACAAAACTGTTCCTTAAAAGAGTAAAATTGACCAATAGGAAAAGAAAACAACTCATCTAACAGAAAAAGAATAAGACAAATAGAAACAAATGAGTCTATGAGACAACAAGATTCCATCAAATCAAAATGCTGAATAATTTGAAAAAATATAAAGTATCTCAGGAAAATTGATAAACCTGGAAAGTAGATATAGGAAAGATATTTTTTTAAATTACTAGTCTACCTGAAAGTCATAATCAGAAAAAAGACTGGACAATATGTTTCCAGAAATTATCATGGGAAGCTGCCCTAATATCGTAGAATAAGAAGTGCTTGAAAGATTTCTTCCTTCATATCCACAAATAAAACAATAAATCCAAGGAATATATAGTCATTTTTCAAAATTACCAGCTAAAGGGGAAAATTCTTTAAGTAGCCAAAAAAGTAGCAATTTGAATACTAGGGAGTAATGGTCAGGATCAGGCCACACTTATCAGTTTCAATATTAAAGGATTAGTACTTCCAAGGAAGAGCTAAAATGGCAGGATGAAGCTAGCATACTCCCAGAGCTTTTCCTTACACAAGGCTATATAGGGCCTCTGCACTGACATGAAGTTACAGCTCCCACAAAAAAAAAGACAAGATCAAAGAAAGTTTTCAGTTTTGGACATCATGCATCATGGAGAATTCTCAATGAAAGTCTGTCTCTTAAGAGAAAAGGGGCAGTTAAGCCCAGCTAGGCAGGAGAGCTGGGAAGTCAGAGAGAGAGAGGTTTTCAGTCACAGTGTAGTCCAGGTCCCAACATCTTAACAACTGCGTAGATCTTGGTAGTTATATCACAAGTCAACAGGTAGGTTCCAAACTCCAAACAAAGTCTAAATTCTGGGATCACTGGGGCAAAAGATAGCACAGGATTGGAAACAAACCACAGTTTAGCAGAACTTGAACATAAAGGAAGAAAGGAACCTCTGTAAAGGCATCACCTGGGCTGCATAAGCAACATCTTGACCATTGACAAGACAGGGATCATACCTCAGCACCAGTATAAAAAACTTGGGTCTATACTCTCAGGATCAGAACTTAAACAATCAAAATGAGGCAAAAATCTGAGAATACTAACCATAGAAAACTACTGTGGGGGAAAAAGATGATAGCAATACCACCTCAGAAGAAGAAAGCAGTGAAAAATTACCTGCATGGGTAGTCTCAAAAGAATCTATGAATTGGACCAAATTCAAAAGCTTGTAGAATGACTTAAAAAAATTAAAAACAAATGAAGAGAGGAAGAAGAAAAGTGGAAAAAAAGAAAAGAGATATGCAGGAAAATTATGAAAAATTGACCAAAGTAATAAGCTCCTTTTAGCTTTAGATGAGTTTCAATCCTTTTCCTGTTAATCAATTTTATTTTTTGAAGAGTTATGTTCTTATTGCAAAAAAAGAACATAACTCTTCAAAAAATAAATTTGATGAACTGGGAAAGGAATGCAAGTAATCTAAAACTCAAATCAACCAATTGGAAAGGGAATGAAACTCATCAAAAAGTAAAATTAAGCAACTGGAAAAGGAAATATAAAAAGTAACAGAAGAAAATAAAAACCTTAAGAATTAGAATTGGAAAAAAATCCAATCAAACTCTGATACTACAAGATTCCATCAAATAAAGTAAAAAAAGCTGAAAAAATTAAAGAAAAAATAAAGAACATTTTAGGAAAGGTCAATGACCTAGAAAATACATCTAGAAGAGACAATTTATGCATTATTGGACTACTAGAAAGCCTGAATTAAAAAAATATCCTGGAAATCATCTTTTAGGAAATTATAATGAAAAGTTGCACAAATCTGCTATATCAAGAAGACAAAAATAACCATTGAAAGAATATAAAGAACTCTTCCAGAAGGAGTCCCTGGGGTAAAAACTCCACAGATAATCATAGCCAAATTCCTGAATTCTCAAATAAAGGAGAAAATACTGGAAGCAGCAAAAAAAGAAGCAATTTAAATAACAATGTCAACACAATCAGACTTGCAAAGAATTTATCATCTTAAATATTGAAAAACCAGAGCACTTGGAATACTTTTCTTAGGGCAAAAGACCTTGGCCTACAACAAATAATTTACTACCTTCCAAAATTCTGCATATTCTGTCAGGAGAAAAGTTATGCTCAATGAAGTGGAGGACTTTCTAAATTTCCCTATAAAAAGACCAGAATTGAATAGAGAATTCAATCTCTAAATGCAAGACTAAAGAGATGCATAAAAAGGTAAACTTTCTAGAGGAAAAAAAGCAACTAAATGTTAGTAGAGAGCATGAAATTTTATACAACCCTACAAGGGAAGAAATAATAATTGTAACTCTTGAGAATTATCTCTCTCTTAGGATAGTAAAATAATTGAATATAATTGAAGGTATTGGATTTAGAGAATATGAGTATGGTTGCTTCTTGTTTTTCCAACAGAGAGGACCAAGATGATATCACTATAGTTGAGAAAAAAGCACAGGTGAAAAACTGGGGTGTTTACTCCAAACTTATTTGTCTCATATGTCCTTTGAAATATTTTAATTCTGTCTTGTTCACAGAGTTTTGCACTTTCTCTCATGAAGGCATGCCGTACTGGGCAGTGCCCAGCCATTGTCTCATCAATCAATTGCTTAGATATTAAGAGAGACCTTCAGTGTTCTAGTACTTAGAGAATTGAGCCTGTATGAAGTGACTTTACTAAATTTACTAAATAGGGACAGAGATTGGGAACCCATTTAGAAGGGTTGGACAAAAAGAGATTAGGATGTAATCTTTTCTTAATCCATACTTAAATTAATGAGGGTTTACATACCAGGGTTAGTGAGCTAAAGGGAGGGGGGTATGGGAGAGAGTATGCTTGGGGTTGAGGGCTACAACTTGTTCATGAAATGATTAACTTTGTATCATGTTTTGACCCATGAGAATTGTAAATCCATGGAGGGTATTTCAAAAGTGGTTAAGGTATAAAATGATTATAATTTGATGTGATTCATTACTCTTGAGAAGTATGTTTCTAGTGAGACAGAAGAGAGGAGGGTGTTTAGTGACTACGAGGCAATGCTCCTTAAAAAGCAATCAAGCAATCAACTTTTGATTGCACTTTGATAATGCTTTGATATTATTAAGCAATCAATCAATCAATCTTTGAATGATGGTAATTTGATTGATAGATCAGATAAAAGGAATATATTTTGACACAAGGCGGGGTTAAAATAATGAAAGCATAAAACAGAAGAAGGTGAAGCTTTAGAAGATAAATAATGCCAGGTGAACAGGCAAAAAGATCTATTATAATAGAGGAAAAGAAGGAAAGATTGTGAACACAGAGTAAATATCTTCAATAGATTTTATGTCAGAAGGGGAATATGATACATTCCTACTTAGGTTGAAAAACCTATCCTAATCTACAGAAAAGTGGAGAGGAAGGGGGAAAAAAGGAAAGAAGGGACTGATTAAAGGAAATGTGAAGGCATAAGTGAAATTAAACTGAAAGTTAAAATTTAAAAGAAAAGTTAAGGTAAAAGGGAATAAAATTTGGTGAGGAGGACAAAGAGGAAAAGGAAAGAGAAAACTACAAATGGTTCAAGATAGTCCAGAGAAAAATATAAAATTAGTAATGTTAGTTGTAAATGTGAAAGGTATGAATTCTCCCATAAAATGGAAGTAGAAAGTAGAATGGATTAAAAAAACCAGAATACTACAAAATGTTGTTTACAAGAAACACATTAGAAACAGAGATATCTGCAGGGTAAAGGTAAAAGGTTAGAACAAAATAGTTTTATGCTTCAATTGAAATAAAAAAAAATCAGTAATAGCAATCCTGATTTCAGGCAAAGCAAAAGTAAAAGCAGATATCATTAAAAATGGTAAGGAATGAAATACATGTTCATAAATTGCATTATAGTTCATGAAGCTATGTCATTTTTAAACATGGATGCACCTTTTAGATGGATATAGCTGGTATCACATCCAAATGGTATGGCATCCAAATTCTTAGAGGAGAAATTGAATGAATTATAAAAATATATAGGCAGAAAAACTTCAATAATGGGGTGCCTCAACATCCCACTCTCTGAACTAGATAGATATAACATCAAAATAAACAAGAAGGAAGTTAGGTGAATGAAATCTTAGATAAATTGGATATGATAGACCTCTGTAGCAAACTTGATGGGAATAGAAAAGAATCTATCTTTTTCTTTGCAGTAAATGGCACCTACACCAAAATTGACTATGTACTGGGGCTTACAAACCTTACAATCAATGCAGAAAAGAAGAAATAATAAATGCATACTTTTTAGATCATGATGCAACAAAAATTAAATGTCTTAAAAATGTCATGGAAAGATAAGCCAAAACTTAATTGAAAATAAAATAACTTAATATTAAAGAATGAGGTCAACAAAGTGGCACATTGGATAAAGTATTTGTCCTGGAATCAGGAGTGACCTGAGTCTAAATCCGATCTTCGACCCTTAATAATTACATAGTTGTGTGACCTTGGGCAAGTCACTTAATGGCAATGTATTTAATTTAAAAAAATAAAGAATGAATAAAATAATAAATCAAAGAAATAACCAGTCATTTCTTCCAAGAAAATGATAACAATGAGACATCATGCCAAAGCTTATTGGATGTAGTCAAAGCAGTTTTTAAGGAAAATTTTGTAACTCTAAATGCATATATGAATAAAATAGAAAAAAAAGAGGAGATCCATGAATTGGTTTTACAACTAAAAAGTCAGAGAAAGGAACAAATTTAAAGATATGCAATTAAATATCAAATTATAAATTCTGAAAAATCAAGGGAGAGATTAAAAATTGAAAGCAACAAAGCCATCGAGTTAATAAATAAAACTATGAATTGATTTTCTGAAAAGAAATAAAATATACAAAGTAGAAAACCAAATTACCACTATCAAAAATGAAAAGGGGGAACTAACCACCAATGAGTAGGAAATTAAAGAAATATTTCAGAGCTGTATGTGAATAAATTTGGTAACCTCAGTAAAATGGAGGAATATTTAGAAAAATTCAGACTGTCCAAATTGAGAAAAGGGGAAATAAAATACCTAAATAGCTACATTTCAGAAAAAGAAATTGAAAACAAGAATCAATGAACTCCCTATAAACATGTTTTCAGGTCCAAATGGATTTACAATTGAATTCTATCAAACATTCAAGGAGCAATTAATTCTAATACTGCATAAACTATCAAAAAATAGGAAAAGAAGGAGTTCTAACAAATTTCTTTTATGACACCAATATGTGTTGATACCTAAACGAAGAACAGGAACTGACAAAGAAAATTATAGGCCAATCTTCCTAATGAACATTGATGCAAAAATCCTTAATAAAATTTTAGCAAAGAGATTACAGTAAGATAGTACTAGGATAATATAGCACATTCAAATAGAATTTATACAAGATTGGCAGGGATATTAGAAACATTTGATATAATTGAAAACCAAAAGAAATCTTATTATTTTTATTATTATCTCAATAGAATTCTTTGATAAAATATAATATCCATTCCTATTAAAAACACTAGAGATTGGGGCAGCTATGGAGCAATGGGCCTAGAGTCAAGAGGACCTGAGTTCAAATTATGTCTCAGACACTTAATTACCAAGCTGTTGAACTTGTGCAAGTCACTTTACCCCATTGCCTTGCAAAACAAAACAAAACAAAACACTAGAGACTTTAGGAATAAATGGAATTTTCCTAAAATAATATTCAATATCCATCTAAAACCATCAACAAATGTTATATGTAATGGGCATAAACTAGGAACATTTTCAATAACATTAGGGGTGAAACAAGGATGCCCATTGTCACCATTGTTATTAAATATTATTTTGGAAATTTTAGCTTTAGCAATAAGAGAAGAAAAAGAAATTGAAGGAATCAGAATTATCCATCAGGAAACAAAACTTTCCCTCTTTGAAGGTGAAATGATCATATCCTTAGAGATGCCAAAAAATCATCCATAAAATAACTTGAAACAATTAACAAATTCAGCAAAATATCAGGATAGAAAATAAACCACACAAATCATCAACATTTCTATATATGAACAACAAAACCCAAGAGCAAGAGATAAAAAGAGAAAGATAGAAAGAGAAATTCCATTTAGGGCAACTGCAGAAAAGATCAAATATTTGGGAATCTACCTCCCAAGACAAATCAGAAACTATATGAAAGGGGGCAGCTAGGTGGCATAGTGGATAAAGCACCGGCCTTGGAGTCAGTAGTACCTGGCTTCAAATTCGGTCTCAGACACTTAATAATTACCTAGCTGTGTGGCCTTGGGCAAGCCACTTAACCCCATTTGCCCTGCAAAAAAAAAAAAAAAAAAGAAACTATATGAAAGTAATTACAAAGAGTTTCTCACATAACTAAAGTCAAATGCTAACAATTGAAAAAATGTGTATTCCTCAAGGTTAGGTCCAGCTAGTATAATAAAGATGTCAATTTTACCAAAATTAAGTTATTTATTCAATGTCATACCAAACAACCAAATAAATATTTTACCAAAAAAAGAAAAAAATAGTTACAAAATTCATCCAGTAAAATAGAATGTTAAGCATATCAAAGGAATTTGATGAATAAAAAAATGCAAAGGAAGGTAACCTAGGTCTACCAAATCTAAAACTTTATTATAAAGGGGCAGTCATTAAAATTGCCTACTTCTGTTTAAGAAATAGAGTAAGGGATCAGTGGATTGGAATAGGCTCAGAGGAATGTAAGAAATGACTATAGTAATCTAGTGTTTGACAAGTCCAAAGACATTAGCTTCTGGAAAAAGAATTCACTATTTGACAAAAATTGTTGGGAAAAATTGAAAATAATATGACAAAAACTACGTATAAACTTATATCTCACGACCCTATACCCAAATAAGGTCAAAGTAAGAACAAAAAATAGACATAAAGTACCATACTTAACATTGTTAACACTTAATAGATCAAAAAGTACTCTATCTGTCAGATCTATGTTTCCATAAAAACATCTATGACCAAGCAAAAAATAGAATACATTATATATATATTGCAAAATGATGACTTTGACTTCATTAAATTAAAAAAAAAACTGAATCTAATAAAATGAATGCTGCCAAAATTAAAAGGAAAACAGAAAGTAAAGAAACAATTTCCATAGTTAAGTGTTCTAATAAAAGTTCCATTTCTAAAATATATAGAAAATTGAATTAAATTTATAAGTTTCCAAGCCATTTCTCAATTTCTAAATGGTGAAAGGATATAAAAAGATATTTTTTCAAAGGAAGAAATCCAAGTTATATATAATCATATGAAAAAACCTTTCAAATCATTACTGATAACAGAAATAAAATTAAGACAACTATATGTTTGTACCTCATACCTATCGGATTGGCTAAGATGACAAAAATGTAAAAGGAGCAATGTTGGCAAGGTTGTAGGAGGATTGGGATGTTAATGAAATGTCGGTGGAGTTGTGAACTGATCAAACCATTTTGGAGAACCATATGGAACCCTCTCCAAAGAGAAAAAAAAATCATACTTTTTGAATACGTAAAAACAATATTAACAATATGCAGAATAAAATAATAAATAATAGTAATAAAAACAATATGCAGAATAAATCATAAAAATGGGAAAAGTCCAATATGTGCCAAAATATTTATAGCAGATTCTTTTTGTAATGGCAAAGAATTGAAAATTAAGGGAATGTCCATCAATTGGGGAATGGCTGAACAAATTATTGTAAAGGAATGTTATGGAGTACATTATTATATAAGAAACCGTAAATTGTTGCATCCTAGAGAAGCATGGAATGAATTACAGAAACTGATACTGAGTGAAGGGAGCAGAATAAAGAAAACATTGTTCACATTAACAACATTGTGAGTTGATCAACCTCGGGAGCTGCATCCTTCTGGATATGTCTAGCATTGTCCGTATGCAGAGGAACAAAAACAAAAGAAAAAGAAAAACAATTTATGGAATCTAAATGAACATTGCATTAAATTTTAAAATTTGTCTCATGTTTTTCTTTCCTATTTCATGATTTTCTTTCTTTTCCTTAAATGCCATTTCCTCATACAGAAAATGACTAATGTATTAACATGTTAAACAGAAATGTGCATGTGCAATTTTCACCAGACTGTTTGCTGCTGAGTGGAACATTGTGGGAAGGGTGGGTGTAAGGAAATTATACAACTTAAAATATACATATGCATGTGAATGGATTTCAAAAAATTACCATAACATGCAATTCAAAAAAATAAAGTAATACATAAATTAAAATATTTTTCTTTTGTAACTCCTTCTCTGCAAAATTAACAGATTCTGAATGATTAAAAAAGAAAAAAAAAATTAAAGCAATAGAGGGTCTGGATATGTTAGGACAATAAAGCTTGGATTACAACTAATAATTATCATCTGAGAGAAATTCACCATAGTCTTTCAGGGGTAAAATGATTTTCCAAAGAAATAGAGGACTTTCAAACGTACCTGGTAAAAAAGACCAGAAATAAGTAGAAAATTTGTTTTTTGAATTCAAGACTGAAGTGATAATTGATAAATTAAATTGGGAAAAAGTACCAATTTATAAGACTAAACTCTCAAAATTTCTGCATGGAAAGAGCATATTTTTAATTCTTTAGAATTGTATTTCTGTTAGGACAGTTGAAAGAAGCATAGTTAGAAAGAGGGTGTGGATATAAATTGATCATAATGTAATGATGCCTTAGCTCAAGAGGGTTTTATTTTTATTGGGACATATGGAGAGAGTGTACTTGAACTCACAGAGGATGTGAATATAAATTGATTATGATGTGAAGATGCTTATTGCTCTTATGAAATGTATTTCTGATGGTTACAGTTAAGAGGAGCTTGATTGAACAGAATGCCAATATGATGTGGAAGTTCTTATAAATCAATCAAGCCTTGACAGTTGTATTTCTGTCAGGATAGATGAAAGTGCTATATTTTCACAGAGTAGTATGGATGTTGACAAGTATAAAACAATTAAAACATGAACAAAAGAATTATACTGGATGAAGGATTTGTGGGCATTGGAAGATATATTCACATTAAGGGGCATAAAGAATCCATTATAGTAGAAAAGAAGTCATATTATAAAGTGACAATCATCAAAACTGTCTGGTTGTGGTTAAGAAATAGAGAAGTTGATCAGTGGAATAGATTATGTACAAAACACATAATACTAAATGACTTATTATTTGCTGTTGGATAAACACAAAGCCTCAAGCTTCTGGGACAAGAACATACTATTTGCCAACAAATTCTGGGGCAACTGTAAGAAAGTGGGATATATATATATATATATGGCATAGACCAACATCTCACATCCTATACAAAGATAAATTTGAAATAGAGACAGGATTTAGATATAAAGGGTAATACTTTAAGCCAATTAGGAGAAAAAGGAACAGAATACAGAATACCTGTGAGATCTGTGGAAAGGTGAGAATTTTTTTCCCGAAACAGGAGTAGAGAACTTTATATATTTTTAAAATTGTAATTTTAACTACATTTAATTTTAAAAGTATTTTCAAAAACAATTTAATACAATTCAGATTAGAAGAAATGCAGAAAACTGAGAAATTATTTCATCAGCTAATATTTCTGATAAATGACTCATTGTTAAAGTATATAGAGAACTCATTAAAATTTATTAGAATACAAGTCATTCTCCAAGATATAAAGGGTCAGACGGTTTTAACAAGCAGTTTTCAGAGCAAAAAAATTAGAATTATCTGCAGTCATATTAAAAAATGCCTCAAATCTTTATTGATTAGAGAAATGCAACTTAAGCCAATTCTGAAGTATTACATCACACCTATGAGTTTGGCTAAAGGAAAATTATCAATGTGGGAAAACTGGAACACTAATGCCCTCTTGGTGGAATTGTGAACTGATCCTGCCATTCTGGAGAGCAATTGGGAACTGTCACTCCTAGGTTTATGACTGAAAGAGATCACTAAAGAGGTGTAAAGATGTACATGCATAAAAACATGTATAGCAGCTCTTTTTGTAGTGGCAGAAAATAAAATTGAAATTTAGGGGATAACAATCAATTGTGGAATTGTTGAACAAGCTATAGTATATGAATGTGATGGACTACTATTGTTCTGTGAAAAATCATGAATGAACAGTCTTTAGAAAAGCCTGGAAAGACTTGGAAAACCTGTTGCTGAGTGAAATGAGCAGAACTAAGAGAAAAGTGTCTACATTAATAACAGCATTGTGTGATGTTCAACCACAATGTACACAGCAGTTCATTGATTAAATTCAGTTCCGAAAGACCTGTCTTGGAAAATGTCCTCTTTATCCAGAAAACCAACCAAATGAAGACCGATGATTACTATGTTTATTTTTTAAAATTTCTTTTACGGTTTTTTTTTCTTTCTACTGTTTTTTTTTTACCTTTTCATTCATTTCCACAGCATGACTAATATGGAAATTTTTAAAAAATATCTCTGCAAATGTACAACTCATAATAACTTGATCTTTGACATGGTAAGGGAAGGGACCATGGATACTGGTAAAAAAATACACAACTCAAAAGAATGAATGTTGAAAATTACCTTTGCATGTAATTTGAAAAAATTAATCCTAATTAGATGAGCCAGTTGTATTTGAAAGCGTTGAACTTTTTTTCTGATATCTTTAAATGAAGGCACAAAAGAAAGGTCTTAAATGGAAAAGGGAGAAATTAAGGAGGGAGTGATTCTAGGGCAATTTATCAACCCTTTCTTCATCCTGTGTCTAAAATGAGCAAGTTAAAACTACAGTACTCCTTTGACTTTCATCCATTATATTTATTATTAACTCTTCAAAAGAAGAAAGGTTAAAAAAAGAAGGAAATAAATTATCAATGTTGGAGAGGATGAGGGAAACCAGGACATTAAAGCACTGTTGGTGGAGCTGTGAACAGATCTTGCCACTCTGTGGAACTATGCCTTAGATCAACGAGACTGTGCATAACCTCTAATGCAGCAATATCACTACTAGGCCTATATTGCCAAAGAAAGAAAGAAAGAAAGAAAAAAGAACCACATATACAAAAATATTCATCAGAGCTCTTTTTATAGTACTAAAGAATTAGAAATTGAAGTGATGTCCATCATTTGGGGAATGACTGAACAAATTAAGAAATATGTATGTGATTGAACAGTATCATTCTTTGAGAAATCATGAAAGACAGGAATTCAGAATATCTTGGAAAGACTTATATGAACTGATACTGAATGAAGTTAGCAGAACCAGAAGTACATTAAACGCACCAACAGCAGCACTGGGTTTTAACTAACTCTGGCAGACTTTTATTTCTTTATACATTACAAAAATAGTCTTGTTGTAAGATTAAGCATAATCCCTCCTCCCCCACAAAAAAATTAAGAAAAAAACAACCTCATAAGAAATAAAGTGAAAGAAAGAGGAAAAAAATGTGTTTCAGTCTGTGTCCTCACACCATCAACTCTGTCTCTGGGGTCGATTACATTCTTTTTCATAAGCCCATCAGAGAAGTTACCTCTATATTTTTCCACAGTTGTTGTTGATGATTGTAATTCCCTCCATCCATTCCTCCCCATTACCATTTATTATATTTTCTCTCTCCTTTCACTCTCTCCCTCTTCAAATGTGTGCTGCTCTCACAAAATAAACAACATGGATCTATGTTTACCATGAATATACATGTAGGGCCTATGTTGATTAGTCTACTGTGAGGAGGCGGGGAGGGAGGGAGAAAAATGTAAAACTCAATACCCTACAGAAAAATAGTTATTGAGAGTTACTGTTTCATGAAGTTGGAAAAAGAAATAAAGGAAAGAAAAGAGATCATGAGGTGCAGACAACAGAAAAACCTAGCAAGACTTGCATGATGAGTGAGTAAACTGAGCAGAAATAGGATAACACTGTTCACATTAACAGCAACATTGTGTAATGAGCTACTGTGATGGACTTACCTACTCTGAACACTTCAGTTCAAAGGACAATTCTGAAAGAATTGTATTGGAAAATTCCATTCACATGGGGGGGGTGGAGTCTGAATGCTAGTCAATGTATACTATTTTCACTTTTGAAAACTTGTTTTAAGTTTTTTTTTTCCTTTTTCTTATGCTTTCCTTTCCCTTTTGCTCTGATTTTTCTTTCACAACATAGCTAATATGTATCAATCATAATTTTCCATTTATGACCTATATCAGATAGCTGGCTGCCATGGGGAGAAGAGAGGGAAAGTAGGGAGGTTGAAAAATCTAAGACTGAAAAGCATACAAAAAGATAAATATTGAAAACCATCTTTGCATGTTATTGAAAAAATAAATAACAATTGTTTTAAAAAGAGAAATAATAGATGTTAGTTCCCTAAGAATCCATGTTCATAACTGCTATTCCAGGAAGGAGTTCATATATGTTTTAAATCTTATATGTCTTAGCTTTAAGATAAGTAAGCACCTCCGGGATCAGGGTTACTGGTATCTTGGGTTTTTTTTTTTTAATTTGTTTTGCTTATTGAGGAAGATAAGACTGAATTTCCATTAAAAAGTTCACAAAAGATGATATGGATAGCTAGATAGCTAGATATAGATAAGTAGATATACAGATATGTGGATATTGTGTGTATATATATAAATTAAAATTTTCTTGACTTCAATATACTAACTTCCAATGTTTCTAACATTCTTAGAAAGTTCCAAGTGCATTTGGAATATGTAGTACCCTTCCCCCAACTCCCTTAAGTCTCCCCACTCCTTCCCCTTTCCTTATGCTTTGAACATCAGCAAACCTCCCATATCTGTGATTTTTGATGTTTCTAAAATCTCCTCCCCTTTCCATCAGTGTTTTGGGCTATTACTGAAGTTCAATAATTTTTCTTATTATATTTCACCCAACATTTTAAATTAATTCAAATTGCATTAATTTCTCTAACTTTCTTTTCTACTGAATGAAGTAGTTTTATTAGACCTTAATGTCTGAGATTCAGAAGACTGGACTGGATTTTTTAATTAATGCACCTGGGTTCAAATTTTAGGTTTGCTGTTACTATGATTATATGTTTAAATAAATGACTAAATTTCTCTGACCTTTGATAATCTCACTTGTCAAATGAGGATATTGATCTAGATGAAGTCTAACTTCCTTTCAGCTTTAAATCTCTAATCGTCATATCTCTATCATTACTTTTGTTCCCATAACTTTATAATTTCATAAATGTGAAAATCGTATTTTGTCACTGCCTTATATTTCATTTTTATTTTGATCGATCATCAAAGTTAAGTGTGGATTATTGCTCATTGTATGGATCCATTGGCTTACCAGTGAACCCTGACCCAGGATAATCTGTGGTTCCAGGATGGTTGTAAAAGATTTCTTTGATAGAGAAGCATGCATTTTTCTAAGAACTAATATTGTAAATTTACACAGGAACTTGTAAAACTAGGTCTCTTTTAACCAGTCTTTCCTGAGATAAGTTTCTGCTATAAAAAGTCTGAGTTTACAAAAATAAAGTTGGTAGATTTTCACTTCCCAACTTTTGTGTTTGGATAGTTTGTCTACCCAACGTGATTCTCAGAAATTCATGTCCGGACCTACACCAGAGGTATTGCGGGCAATAGCTGGTGCCTGAAGAGGGCCTGACGGATGGACAGACTGACAGATGGACACATGAACATACGGACAGGCGGACAGTCAGACCTGGAGGGTAATCAATCTTGAAAGGAAAGATAATGTCTGGATACCTGCAGGTCAAAAGAGCTTTCATAAAGGGACAGCAGGCAATTAAGGTAAATAATTTTTTCATCACGTCTAAAACAGAGCATTAAAATGGGACAGGGACAGTTTAAGGACAGAGGACATTATTTGAAAATGCTAAAGCAGATAGTTAAAGAAAGAGGCTTGTTAATAACAACAAAACAAGTGAAAGAATTTGTTGTAATGTGTCCAAAAATGTTGTCCTTGGTTTCCAGGAGTACTAAGTATTGAAAAATGGGAAACTGTGGGGAAACAGATGAGTGATCATTTTAAACATGAAGGTCAGGAGGCATGTCCTATAGGAGTCTTATCACTGGGGAATATTTTAAAAATCTGCCTGATCCCCCCTGGAAATGTTCCTTTGGCTCAGAGTACATTAAAAGTTGATGTAGATGTTCAAACTATTCAGCAGGAAGATAAGAGTAAAAAACAGTGGTGGCTTTTACCTCCAAAGCCACCTTCACACCCGTGCCTGTATTGGGGTGGATGTAGGGGTGTGGAGGCCAAGGCAGCAGGGCCCTACATTCCCAGGAGAAGCCTCCTCTGGGCTTCCACTTCAGGAACTTGTACAGGAGAGTCTCCAGGATGCCAGGCCCCACCCTCTCAGGCTGCCACAGTGCCTGCTGCTTCTGGGCTTCTGGAGGTAGTGGCTCCACAGCCAGCTTCATCTCCTCCTAACTCTAATAACCCACCTTCTGCTCCTTTGCGGTCTAAAGAAGAAAATGTTACTAAAAATAAGGGGCATATGAATATTGCTCAAATAGCCACTTGAAAAGCAATAGATAAAGGAGAGGAAAATCAATGGGACATGAGAGAATCATTATTCTCTTTTCTTGGAATTGAGAGACTTGATCCAAAGACTCCAGGGATTGTTTTGAGAGATTACAATAATTTAGATTTTAAAACATTTAGAGAATTAAAAGCAGCAACAAGCACATATAATAATACCAGTCCATATGTTATGATAAAATAGAAATATTAGTTGGACAAATATTAGCCCCAGAAGATTGGACCACCATAGCAAAAACTACTCTTGCACCAGAAGATTACTTAATATTGAAAACTAAATTTTTTGAGAATTATACCAGTCAAGCTAAAAAAAGTGAAGCAGCAGGGTTAAGACTAACATTTGAAATGCCCTCTAGCACTGTCCCTGGGCAGGATTAAATAATCAAATTGGGTATAGTTTACAGGCACATGAACAGGCATGGCTACAATTGCCTGAAAAAGAAAGAGGCAATGGGAGTGAGAGATCAGACAGCTTGTTTGCCCATTGCTTGCTTATCTTGATCTTGAAGTAAACTGAGAGAGGAATTAAGAAAAAGCACTAGATGAGAGAGAGAATTGTTTCATGAAGACTTGATAAAATAAAATAAAATGTTAAATTTTAAAAAATGCTGTTTAATTTCAAAAAGACAAGAAAATAAGGTTCATTTTAAATATATAATTTGATTATTACAAAAAATAATGGAAATGGAATAAGTGAGTATTTAAAAATAGAAGACACCCCTCCCAGAAAAGATTTAGTGCTATTGAAGTTATGTGGTTTTCTCTAAACTGATAGGGGACAGAGGATATTCCAATTAGGCTGAGGGATTTTTGAGTGGCTGCCTTCTCAAAAGTTATAGTTATTTATGGTTGAAATCAAGAAGTATTAGATATCAAAACCTTTGAATGGAAAAATGTATTGTGAAAAATGGCAGGTTCTCTGCATTTTTCCTCTGGTGTCTTGGAAGATTTGTCACCTTTGGTGGGATTATATTGTTGTTTTTTGTCTTTGTGTAATGTTTAAAGGGACCCTGTAATGTGAGAGCAGAGTGAATTTTTCCTGGATTTTGGGGGCCTCTCTACTTCTAAATGCTCTGATTCCATTTATGTGTCTATATGTGTTTGCTTTAAAATACAGGCAGAGAGAAGCTCTCAGCTCTCTCAGGCCTGCTGTTCTCTGTATTCTGAATGGCCAATCTTCTTTCTATTCTCTCTTCTCAAAATTAAATCTTTATTTCCAAAACTCATGATTGGCACCAAAAAGGGAGAATTTCCTGAGAATCATGTTGTTTTGGGAGGAGAAGGGGTTCTATTATTTTCTCTTATTTTTTAGTGTCTCTTTTCTGGTCTGATACAGATTTGGCAAATTACTGCTCCTAATTAATATGATAAATATATATGCTTATATATGTGTATATATATATATATATATATATATGTTTAAAATAAAAATAAATTTGGTGTGAGCAAGGAATGATAAAAAAGTAATGGTAAATAATTAATGTACACTATCTTGATATCTCAAAATTTGAGCAATCTCCAATTCCCAGAACATCATCTTGTCAGTGAGGATAGAAAGTTTGTTTAAGTTAGAACATTGAAAAGTTAGACTAACACTGATACAGATAAGAAGGATTTGCAAACTTTGATATTTTGAAAAGGAAAATAATTTAAGGTAATTCTGAATATAAGTTTGGAATTTATTAGATTAAGAGAACTTTAAAGAAAATCTTGGAAACAAAAAAAGATTTTAGAAACATTTGATATCAAGAAAGTTTTATTTATTACAGAATTTTAATGAGTAAAGGGAATATACATTAAATTGAAATGTGGTATGGAAAATTAGTAAACTTTGTATGAGAACAGATTCAGACAATTTTTTGAAACTTTAATATTGTATTACAATAATAAACAATGGATGAATTGAAGTATCATCCATCACCTTTGTAATGATTTGTTATAAGAAAATTTGAGAATACCTTGCCAACAACATTTCTCAAAGTCTTTTGGCTCAGAGATTGTGAAAAGCTGTGTTATTCTACCTAGTTTCTTAAAGGGAATATTTATATGTAAGATAAAAGAAACTTATTTAATAACTGTTATTTAAGAAGAAATTATATATGTATCCTGTAACCCTGGCATTGGTAAAAGTTTTACATTGGAGATTTTGGAAATTATTATATACACACACACACATATATATATATGTGTGTGTGTGTGTGTGTGAGTGTGTGTGTGTGTGTGTGTGTGTGTGTGTATGAAACCCCATTGGATTTTTTGAAATTATATATATATATATATATATATATACTAAATTCATAGAGAATCTTATTTTCTTTTTTGAAAATAGAAGAGTGTTTGAACAAGAGGAAAATGCACTTATAAAACAGATGTGAAGGAAATTTATGTGTAACAGATATTTAGTTATAAGGTAATCTTTAAGAGAATGAGATGTCAGCATGGAGATATGTTTCATGTAGGTTAAGACTTTAATGTTTAATTTTAAAAAAAGCAAAAATGGTTGTGTAAGAAATTGGGAATTTATAGCTTAATTGCAATTATTTCCAATAATGCTGAATAAATGTGAGAGGCTTTGAAAAATGATTGGGAGATTGAAAATTATATAACGCATATTTAGGCAATTTACTGATGAGCAAGATGTTGAAAAGTTGTATTATCTAGTTTTATCAATATAAGCTATTTTACTGTAATGATGTCAAAGCCTGGAGTTAATGATTGATTGCTCTAAGTAATGAGGGAAAACATCTGAAGTTATGACACTCTAGGTTTCCTGAAATTTTTAAACAATGTGATGGACCTTTATCTAGACCTGTAGGTCCAAGCATAAATACAATTAAAATATATTTTAATCAAAACAAAAGAGTGAATCATATGCCTAAGTAGGTATTAATAGAACAGCTACAAACCCTTAACATTTTTTTTGCAGATAGTAAGTATAGTTATCATACTGCCAGATACATAGAAACAGCTTTAACTAAACATGGCACTGATGAAAAATTATATCAAATCTTTGAAGAGTTACAAGAAGGTATAAGAGATAGATATAATCCATTTTGAATATATACATTCCCACACTGAATTGCCTGGGCCTATATATGAAGGCAATCATGGGGCTGATCAATTAACCCTTCTACTTCTTATAAGCTTGGTAGAAGAGTAAGCTAAGCAGTGTCACAAAAAATTTCACTCTAATGCCTCTTTATTAAGGAATGAATTTAATAACACCAGAGAGCAAGCAAGGAATATAGCAATATCCTGTTAAAAAATGAATTCCATATTTACCTACCCCCACAAATTATTCTAAGAATCCTAGAGGCCAAGTTCCTAATGAATTGTGGTAGATGGATTTGATTCATTTATACATCTTTTGGAAAAATGAAATTTATTCATGTTATTGTAGATACATTTGTTTCATATGCAATGGCAACAGTACAAAGTTCAGAGGCCACACAACATGTGATTGATCATTTATTCTACTGTTCTGCTATTGAAGGGATACCAAAATCCATAAAAAAGATAATGGTCCTGGATATACTTCTATGGCATTTAAACATTTGTGCCTATATTGCAATATAAAACATGTTACAGATATTCCCTATAATCCCACTGGTCTAGATTTAGTAGAAAGAAAACATAAAGATCTTAAGGGACCGCTGGAAGTGAAAATTACAGGGGAATATATAGGGACAAAGAGGAAACAAGGAAGGAGAGTAAATCTCAACTTATTTAGCATGGATTTTTTTAACACTGAATGGAAAACAACACCTGCAGAAAGATTTTTTAAGGATATGTAACATGAAGAGAAGGGCATGGTTACATGGAAGGTTCCTAAGACATCAACAATGAAAATGACTGGATCCATTATTAACTTTGAGTCTAAGGTATGCTTCTGTTTTATCCATAGATGGAGAAACTGTCTGAGTACCAGAAAGAAACATCAGACCATTCAGATCAGATGAATCAAGTGATACAGAAAATGAGTAATTTACACTTAAGAAATTGAAAAGATGAGAGGAGAATACATCATGGACTTATGGGACAATTTATGACTCATGAACAATTTGGGAACTGTAAAAGGAATTGAATATCAGACTTAACTTCAAAACCCTCCATGGGTCACTGCTCTGCAATGGTTAGAGAGTATGGTTGAAATTGTATTAATTTGGGAAGCTGCAGATTATTTAGGATATAACAAAGTTCCTACTGGAGATATCAAAGAAGAGAAGCTGAGAAGAAAATTTAGGCATAATTTCTCTTGTTTAAATACTGTGACACCTATATGTCTTTGTAAAGTATGTATTGTTGAACCATGTGTTAAATTAAGTAAATTAAACATTCAACTCATCCACATATTTATAACATGGGGACATTTAGGACCTTTGAAATTTCAGGAATTCCATTGGTAGAAAGTATGGAAGGAAGAAAGATAATTCCTACAGAATCTCATTGTTTAAGTTTACATGCTTGGGATTTCAAAAATGAATGTTTTCCACCCTGAGTTTCCTGTCATACACCAAATAGAAGAATTTATGATCATTCTATTTTGCTACAAATGTGGAATTCTCCTGAGTTGTTCCATGGGGTATTCCAGGCTATATTAAACCAATTATATACCCAGAAATAGTGTTAGCTAATTCAGAGATATGGAAGGCTATGGCAGCTATAGATGAGATAAAATATACAATGGAATAAGATGTTGGACAAAATAATTTATGCAGAAAAGAATCTGTCTGTGACTGCAGGCACAGGACCAGATATTGTATTTATGATAGGATCTTTCAAAGATGTCAATGTTGTCAGAGAAAAAAAGGTCCATATAATGTTAACTGTTACAATTGCACTATTCGAGCATGTATAAATAAGGAAGTGGAGGATAATGATGTTGTTTTCATAATAAGACAAACTAAATTTGCTATAATACCCACCAAGGTAGAAGGCTGGTATATGTATCCTTCCAATGAGTTATTAGAAGAGGTATTAAGAGAATTAGGAACAAGAGATGTATTAGTTGCATTGTGTATTGTAGCAGCCATTATAGCAGCTACTTCAGTGATTATTTCTGTACAAGTAGGGAATAAAGAAAAAAATGGAAGCTAAATATATACAAGAATTATCAGAAAATGCTCAGGAGAGAATTAAGGAAGATCTTTATCATTTGATTAATGCATTACAAACCTCTGTAATGAACACAAGGGACAATTGCAATGTGATTATAGATTTTCTGCTATTTGGGTTATTCCTTTAAAATATAATTCCTCACTTATTCCATGGCATAATATAAAGGTTATTCGAACGGAATATGGTATAATGATTCTATAACTATGGATATGAATCAATTGCATAAAATTGTTAATGATATTGCATTGGCTCCTAGAATGGAAATGGACTCAGATATTGATCATTTGTTTAACTTTGTTAATAGGCTTCATCCTTTTCATTTCATGAACCTATTAGTGAGCATGCTTCCTGGTATCTTTGCATTATTATTGACATTGTGTATTATACCCATTTGTATTAAATGCCTTTTATCACTGGGACAAAACATAGATGTCCTGACACACCACCTAAAGCTTCACCATGCCTAAGAAGGGGAAATCTGTACAAGACCAGCCCCAGGGAGTGATATTCACATATCCTTGGTGATCTTCTTCTTCAAAGATATGTGTGGATTATTGCTCATTGTATGGATCCATTGGACCACCAGTGAACCCGGACCTAGGATAATCTGTGACTCCAGGATGGTTACAAAAGATTTCTTTGATAGAGAAGCATGCATTTTTCTAAGAACAAATATTGTAAATTTATCCAGGAACTTGTAAAACTGGGTCTCTTTTAACTGGTCATTCCTGAGATAAGTTTCTGCTATAAAAAGTCTGAGTTACCAAAAATAAAGTTGGTAGATTTTTACTTCCCAAACTTTTGTGTTTGGACATGTTTTGTCTACCTGACCTGACTCTCAGAAATTCATGCCCAGACCCACAGCAGAGCTTTTGCCGGCGATAGATCGATTGGCAGGGTTGTCTGTCTTACAACCGAATTTTGCCAACAGTAAGTTTGAATTTGTAGTCACATGACATTTTACAGTCGCTGTTCTAAGTCCTGAACCAAGTTGATTTAGCCTGCCTAGTCCTGAGGTAACAAATAGGCTTATCAACCTGCAAATTTTGAAATGTATTTAACATTACTTGATGCTTAATTCTGTCCAAATCATCTGTCAAAAAATTTCTTTCCATCTTCATTTCTTTGAAGTTTACATAGATAGATAGATAGATAGATAGATAGATAGATAGATAGATAGATAGACAGATAGATATATGGATATTATATGTTCATACACATACACATAAATATTTCTTCACAACAGATATATATTAAATATTAAATATGCTAATACCATGTAGACAAACAATATATATGTGTATACATACACAAACACAAACATATATATATATATATATATATATATATATATAGTTGCTTTATTGTTTTTGTTCTTCATTTTTGAATAAGATCATGACATCAGGGAGTAGATGACATGACATACATGTGGATTACGTTTGAGTGAGGAGGATCTGTGCCAGCCTCACTTTCTCAGCCAGAGCCATCTGGGTTTGGTGGCCAGATATGGATAAGGATGATTGGAAATGACCCTGGATTCAGAGATTTCCCATAGTCACACAACAAGTAAGTATCAAGTGTCTGAGACTGGAATTAAACTCGGGTACTCTTGAGTCCCGGTCTTGAAGTGAGGAGGAAAAATGTTAAAATTCACAGGCAGACATTTGTCACTCACTAACTGTATGACATGGTATGAGTCACTTAACCCTGATTGTCTTGCATCAGGGGCATCTCCACAGTCTTCCTGATTCATATCTGGTCCCTGGACCCAGATGGCTCTGGAGGAGAAAGAAAGGCTGGTGACTTAGCACAAGATTTCCTCACTCAAATCCATTTTACATGCTTATCATGACATCACTTACCTTGATATCAAGGTCTTCGAGAATGAAGGATAAACACAATGTGTGTGTGTGTGTGTGTGTACATAAAATCTATTAAAACTGGTGGTTCCATCTATTATACATTGTACTGATTAAATTGTACCAATTCTATGACTTAATCATTCATAAAAATAGGTTGTGAATATGACAATAAGAAATCAGAATCATGTTATTTTCTACTCTTAGGTGTTTTTCTCCCTAAATTTTATCTTTTTATCTACTTCATGATCACTAACTTCTTTCCAGCATAAGAACCTGAAGGTCAAACAGTACTCCCTTTACTGGCTCTTGTGACATCTAGCTTCACAAGATTACATGCATAACATGTGTGAAAGTCAACATTCTATTTTGCCCATACTTTTAAAGCATCATCATTCTCAAAAAAATATGCTGGATGATAATTAAGATGAATGCCAACAAACACTTCTTCCCAAATGTAAAGAATAGTTGCTCAGAAGTATAACTTAACAAAACTATTTTTTTCAAGAAATAGCCAAGTAATAAATATCTCTATTACATGTTCAGTTATCTGAAATGATACTCTTTTAAAATGTACTAAGTTGCCATCAAACCAGAACCCTACACAATCTGAGTTCTGTTTAAAATTTCTATAGAAACATTACCATTCTGCCTAATGGTAATGGTAATAAATATTCCTGAGTTTCTAAGAGAACAAAGCAAAAATATCTCTGCTGGAGGAATATCACATACCAATAGTGATAAATTTAATTTTAAATAAAATACAATATTCTCCCAAAGGCAGGCATATTTTAAATTACATCTACCCATATTTAATTTCCACACATTAATGAATAAAAATCTATTAAATATTCTTATTGAAATTATGTGAATTTTATGGTTTTTGTAGTTAAAGCATTTCAGTGACAAATGCTTAAAAGATGTCTACCACTTGTCAAGAAATTATGAATGACCTCTTGATCAAAGCTACTAAAATTGTCTAAATCCATTTTAAATGAATGAATCTAGTACTACAGTATTGATACAAGAACCCTAGTCATAATAATGAAGAGATAAAAATGAAAAGATGTAGCTAACGATCATGAACTTGAGCAAAAGGAAAATGAAAATCAACAGACAACATACTGTTTCTTGATTAGCCTCTATCATTAGGTCAAATTTTATTATTGAGTCAATTGATCAGGATGAAAATAGACAAAGTATCCTTAACCACTCAGTTTAAACTAGGCTTTTACTTGAACTATCCTCAGTTTCAGACTCTAATTTTATGAGAAGTTATTGCAAGTCCTTTAGCACTCAAACATTGCATATGCTAGAAGAAAAAAATATGGGCATTGGATGGAGCGCTAGATTGGATCATCCATAAATCTGAGCCTTATCAATTAGTCTCTGTCTAAACAAACTAGGCCAATCATTTCTCTTCTTTACGATCTCAATATTCTCCCTAAAACCGAAATCATTTAACTAGATGATGTCTATGTCATTTCCATGATTTCTCGATCTCTTGAATTTAGAAAAAATTTGTGCATAATTATGACTGAGGTATATTAGTGTGGTGTTGATCCAGTTGTTGGAAGTAGCACAAATGATTTCAGAACTTTGGGCCCCAAAAGACCAAAAATTTGGAAAGCATGTTAATCATCCCTCAATTAGAGATCACTATACATTTTAGAACAACTATAATATCAAAATTTATGGGAAAAATCTGAACAAAAATTCTATAGGATGAGAACTAGTGGAATATGATTGATCTGCATCAGTGTAGCAATTATCCAAAATAGTGAAATCAAAGTTCACCAAAGTACCAATGAAAACTCAATGAATTATGCAATCAAGTTTATTATTATTTAATATCAACATACCAGTAATTATTAATATCTTAAGTCAGAGGACCATGTTATATCTTTTTTGTTAGAACAGGTAACATACCCTTTGAGATCTGTTATGAATGCTTCAATTAATTTTAATTTTGTTTCGTCTTTGGAACAGTTAGGTATTTTGCCTTCAAGAATAGCTGGTTGCACATTACCTAGTAATCTACACAGCTTGAAATATTTTGTTCTAACCATTCCAGTTATTCATAATATTGTTAATTTCTTATATTTAATGTAAGTTAATTCTTATTTGTAATTTAAATCAAAAATAGAATACAAACCAAGGACATTATGGAGAAAACATTGTTGCATTTGGAATCAGAGAATCTTGTCCATATCTAATTGATTTTTTTCCAGTTGATATGTCTATGACTTTGGTCAATTGAGTTAAGCATTGCTGCATCCCAATTAATACATATATGAAATGGTGGGTGGGTGGGTGGGTGGAGTAGATGATATATATTAGTTCTCTTAAAGTCTAGCCAAACACTTATCTAGGGTCAAATATTATTAGAGTTTGATAAAATGCTTTGACATGCTATTGAAAGTGCCTGCTTTACAAAAATCTCTCTAAGAGTTAATAGCCAATTAGTGGTTTTACATGACTAGTCAACAATTGAGCAGGCTTTTAGACTAAATTGCTAAAATGAAAATGAAACATGAAGCAGGGAAATGGATAGTAGAAAGAAGTAGGATAAGAAGAGGATATTTATTAGAAACAAGAAAATTGGTTTTGTTTGTTTTGTGGTAGAAGGAAAGTATTAGACAGAATCAGAGTATGACAACAAGCTTATATACTTTTAGAAAATAGAAAATTATCATGAGATAACTATCATTTATCTCTTATTCTAAACTATAGTATCATAAAATGTAATGCTGAATGCTGCCATTTTTCGACCCTATACAAAAGAAAGAAAATAGATTGTTGGGTGTAATGCATATAGTAAGTCAGTGACAAAAAATATATAAAATTTTGTTCTATTGCATTGTTTTTCAATACTCTCTTTAAATTACCATCGGTATGAATAGTGTGAACATATATATATATATATATATATATATATATATATATATATATATATGTACATATGAAATGGATATACACATATTTGCATGCATTTATGAATGCATTCAATAAATCTTAAAATTTTGCCCTTGTCTGTAATAACAATTCATAGATAATTCTAAAGTTCAGCCTTGGCAAAACTTTTATGAATAGATACAGTATGAACTAAGAAGAATCAAGAGAACAATCATGATTACCAAGCACTGATTGTGAAAGATACCATCTTCTTCCTGACAGAATAAATAACATGAGGATATGATAATGAAATATCTCTTTGGACAATAATGAAGTAAGAATTCAATTTCATTTAATATGTTACTATATTTGTGACAAAGGACTTTTTTTTCATCTTAGGGGAAATGATGGATAGGAGAGAAGTATTTAAGGAAAATATGGGGAATTATGGTAGGGTTGCTGAAAGGAAAGACCAGGGAAGGGAAAGAAAGAAGGGAAGAGGCAAATATTAAAGCAATTTTTAATATAAAAGAAATAACAAAAAGTCAGTCAACTTACACATATACAAGCATGAGGGTTTAGAATGTTGTATTTAATTTACTATATATTGATGGAATGGAACATATATTAAGCATTTAATAATTTACAAATGTTTTCCCAATTATTTCATTTGTTCATCCCAAAATGATGGGGATGTTAGTTAAGTGCTATTTTTTTAGTTAAGTGCTATTATTATTATGTCTGTTTTATGGTTGAAAAATAAACAAGAAAGAATAAGATATATGACTTGCCCAAGACGACTTAGTAAGATCTGAAGATCAGTATGAACTGTAGGCCTCTGGGCAGACTCTAGTTCAAGAATTCTATTCACTGTATCATTTAGCTACTTAAAAAAAAAATTAACTTAAAAGCTAAAGACTCAAAATAATTGCTCAAACATTTTTTCTGTTCTTTCAAAAAGTATAGTTGTTTGTCTTTACATTGTTTTTGTAAAAAAGATGCAAAATTATTGTTCCTTAAATATAACATTTGTATAGAGATAGCAATGTAATAGTCATTGCATTTTCCCTCTGCCATCAACATGTGGCTAATATTGAAGTAATATCATACATTGGGGGAATGGAGAAGATTATTCATCTTTTGGCAGTTTTAATATGCCATGTCACACAAAAATATACAGTTGAAGTAACATCCACTAAATAAATGGTTTTTTAAAAATTAACTTGCATACAGTGTAAGTGCAAGACCTTTACATAATCCCTTAGTATCAATTGTCTGATTCTTCCAGCTGACACTCCTGTTACCTCATGGTCTTCCTCACATATGCACATATATTTCCAAAACAATAAATAAAGCAAATCAACAAAACAATCACATCATAGTGGCACATGTAAATTAGTCTTACAGGAAATTCTTACCCCTCTAACAACAACAAAACAAAACAAAGCAAAACAACAACTTAGCAAAACATGTTTAAGAATTAAAATTATGTGGGTTGTTTTCTAATATATTCTATTTGCTTATTTTAAAAGTTTTGAAGATATTGTAAGATAGCTAAATTTTAGTAATCCACATATTTTTGAGATTAAATCTGTCTTCTAGGAATGCTCCATCATGGATAGACCAAGAAATCTTGCAAACTTTGGTAAAGAACAGTTATCTTTATTAAAGTATTTGTCATTTTTACAGTTGAAATTGGTATTAATATTTCAACAAACAATGCCAATATGCCTTATCTTCTTTGTGTTGACTTTAGTTAAGCACTGTCAGCAGTAGGCTAGTTAGAAGTAGCTTACTATTGTTTAAGCAGGATAATTCATCTTTTTTTTTATAAGCTCACTTTTAATATTCCAAAGGTTTACTCAGAATGGAAACACAAGTGAACATGGAAAGGCCTAAAACAATAAATGAAACTGATATTCTAAGTTTTGTTAAATCATTCAGAACAGAAATAAGTTTATTCTTTCCAACAAAACCTGTATAAAAACACACTTTAGAACACATAACCTCCCTTTCATTCACCTTGTTAAGTATATAGTAAGTTTGATTAAACCTCTTAATAGCATCCTAAAAACTCTTAAGGAAAAGGCAGAGCCTAAACAGAGGGTTCAAAGCTTTAAACTAAAGAGTTACCTATATTACATTGCATTTAAGCTCTGAAATAGCATTGAAAATATGAAGTAACCTCTGATTCAGATGAATATATGAGTAACTGATGGCTATATCATACTGAGGTCAGGATATCACTACAAATCACAAAATCACTGATATTTTGTGCTTACAAATGCATAGTTGATACATTTATTTTTCTAAGAAACATTTTATTATTTAGAGTAACAAATGTGAAAATAATTATTTAGAATGAAAACAATGATATAATGATATAATGATATAAAAACACTAACATCAATAGCAACAGCAACAAGAATCAAGCAATGAAAACATTTGCTAGGCCCAACTTGTGAAGTTCTGAATTTTGAATGAAAGGATAATGGATTCTGAAATCTGATCATTATGTGTCCTTGGTCAAATTTCTAATCCTTTCTGAGCCTCAGTTTTCTCATTTATAAAATGGACTAATTGTCCTAGGTGA
The DNA here is from genome assembly GCF_037893015.1 of Macrotis lagotis. Lineage (NCBI taxonomy): Eukaryota > Metazoa > Chordata > Mammalia > Peramelemorphia > Peramelidae > Macrotis > Macrotis lagotis. The sequence continues at coordinate 52,593,301 of NC_133662.1, forward strand.
TAAGATTCTCTTTAAATCTCTGACTCCATGTTTCATCCCTATTTCTATGTATAAAAACCTCAAGTGTTTAAAAAAATTATTGTATACCATTGCAGGTTCTCTACACTGTGATAATAAGTTCCTTAAAATATTGCCATTTAGTATTACATTAAGCCCATTCACCTGGTATGTTCCTCTGGAAGTTCTCCAATTTATAAATATTCTTTTTAAAATGTAGTACTCAGAACTCAATATAATATTCCAGAAATTGTCTGATGTTGGCAGAGTACAGTTGAATTATCATCTTCTTATTCCTGGAATTAAAACCTCTCTCAATGGAGAATAATACTATATTGGTGTTTTGACTGTTAGATCATGCTGGTGACATATTTTACCTGTAGTCCATTAAGTCCAGACAACTTTTTTCAGAGAAAATTTTTTTCTAAACACTACTTCCCATCTTATACTTGAAAGCAAAATGTAAGGCTTTATGTCTCTGATAATTAATTATAATTATGGCAATTTTGTGGAGCTTTAATGTTCACACATACTGCTTTATTTCTTTTGTGATCCTCACAATAATGCTGGCAGTATATATATGGCCAATATATCCAATATATCCCCATTTTATAGACAAGGAAACTGGGGCAGGAGTTAAGTGACTTGACCATGTGTGTCTTAGTGTCTAAAGTGAGATCTGAATTCAGGTTTTCATGATTCCAGATTCAGCACTCTAACAATTACACACTTTATTACATCATTTTAAATTTGACTTAGTGCTCTAATCAGTCAATATAAGTTTTAATCCTAATCGATAATCAGTGAATTAGTAATACCAGTTTTGTGTCTTTTGAAAATTCACTAAGGATGCTGTGTCCTAAGGTAGAACTCTTGTTCTTCATATTTATTATTAGGAAGGAAGGACACATTGAAGCCACTGAACATTTGACTGAAGGAGTTTTCCTTTACCCTATTCACAATAAGGATACAACAGTGATACAGAATATTTATTTTCTCAAGATTTGAACTTTCTAATCTCCAGAGCAATATATATATATATATATATATATATATATATATATATATATATATATATATATAGTCAAGAGTGCAGGGTAAAGTTACTTGCATATGCTTCAGAAATCCACTATTCTATAACATAACTGAGTTCTACTGCTGTTTTAGTTATGATGATGATGATGGAAAGTCAAAAGAAAGATACAAGATATTGAAAAAAATTAAATTTTCTAAACATTCTTACTCCTAGGTCAATGTTTTTGATCTCTGAAATAGTTTGCACAAAATCTCTATAGAGATCTGTAGCCTCTACAATCTGGTGCCATTTCTCATTGTTTGACTGAAATTTCTCTTTTCAAAGTCATCTTGTAATAGACATATTTAACACGTTGATTTTTTTTCTCTCAATCGAAAACTTCCTACCCTTGGAAGCCTGTTCATCCCTGTTTTTTCCCTGGATAGTCATCTGCAGGTCTTCATGGCACTAGTTCATGAAACGTAGTTCTCCTATTACTCTCTGACCATTTTATATCTCTTTCATTATATCTTCATGTAGGTCATAGACAACAATTAAGGATTTCTTTTAAAGTTCTGTAATGTGCTTTCATCTCTTCTTATTCTTTGTTATCTCACTTATTTTCTTGCATTCAATTGTTCTCTCTCTCTCTGCAGATGATTCTTAGATTTATTTATAAAGATCCTTAATCTCTTCTGATCTCCATTCTGCCATTGCCAACTTTCCTTGAATATCCTGAACTGTTTATCACATGAGCAAAATAAACTGAATATGTCTAAAACAGAAATCATTTTCCCCAACACCCCACTTACAACACTTCCCTCTTTCAAACATCTCTATTCTTTTTGAGGACACTACTGTCTTCTGGAATGTTGTTGTCAAGTTAGCTCTTCTCTTGAAACTCACTCTATATATACCCAATTAAGCAGCTAGTTGGCAAAATAGATAGAACACTGGTCTTGGAGTTAGAAGAATGGGGTTTCTAATCCACCCTCAGACACTTGACAGTTACTAGCTATGTGACATTGGGCAAGTCACTTAAAACTGATTGACTCACATCCAGTCATCCTGCTTCATATCTGGCCACTGGTTTCAGATGGCTCTGCAAGATAAAATGAGTCTGGTGACTTGGCACAGCACCCAATCACTAAAATTCATCTTACATGGCTTTGTCTCTCTGATGTCATGGTCTTCTTTGAGAATGAAGGATAAACATCAGCGTCATCATATACCCAGTCTTTCTCCAAATTTTGTTACTTCTGCTTTCATAAGATATATTGATTACTTTTCCTTCTATCCACTCACACTTCTCAGACCATGATGCAATAAAAATTACATGTAATAAAAAGTCATGGAAATATAAACCAAAAACTAACTGGAAATAAAATAATTTAATTTTATATAATGAATGAGTCAGCAGGAAATCATAGAAATAATCAATAATTATATCCAAGAAATTGATAATAATGAGACATCATTAACCTGAATGAAATGGATGAATATTTACAAAAATACAAACTGCTTAGTTTAATAAAAGAGTGAAATAACATACTTAAGTAGCCCAATTTAAGAAAAATAAAATGAAAACTTCAATAAATAACCTAAAAATAAGTCTCCAGATCCAGATTGATTCACAAGTTAATTCTACCAAACATTTAATGAAGTATTTATTTCTATTCTACATAAACTATTTAAAAATAGGAGGAGCTCTGCCAAATTCCTTTTATGATATCAGTATGGTGCTGATACCTAAACCAAGAAGAACCAAATTAGACAAAGAAAATTATAAGACAATCTCCCCAATAAATATAGATGCAAAAAATCTTAAATAAAATTTTAGCAATGAGTTTACAGCAAGTTAGTTTAGGATAATGATAAACCGATTAGGATTCATACTGGTTAGGCAGAGATGGTTCATTATTAGGGAAATATTCAACATCTTTGAACATGTCAATAACAAAAGCAAGAGAAATCATATTATTATCTCAAAAGATGCTCAAGAAATCTCTGATAAACTAGAATATCCAATCCTATTAAGAACATCAGGGAATTTAGGAATAAATGTAATTTTCCTTAAAACATTAGCTTTAGTAGTAAGAGAAGAAAAATAAAATGAAGGGATTAGAATTGGCAATGAGGAAGCAAGGCTTTCACTCTGCAGATGATTTGATGGTATACTTAGAGAACCCAAGAAAATCATCTAAAAGCCTCCATGAAACAAAGAACAAATTCAGCAAAATAGCAGATTATAAAATAAACCCACATAAATCATCATCACTTCTATATATGAAAAACGAAGCTCAAGAGCAAGAGGTAGAAAGAGAAATTCCATTTAAAGTAACTATAGACAACATTAAATACTTGGGAATCTACTTCCCAAGATAAACTCAGAAACTGTATGAACACAATTATAAAGTACTTCTCACTCAATGTCATATCTGAATAACTGAAAAAATATCAATTGCTCATGGTCAGATAGAGTTAATATAGTAAAAATGACAATTCTTCCCAACTTAAATTGCTTATTCAATGCCATAACAATAAAACTATCAAATAATTATTTTACTAACCTACAAAAAAATAGTAACAAAATTCATCTAGAGCAACAAAAGATCAAGAATAGCAAGGGAACTTATGAAAAGATGTAAAGAAAAATGGCCTAGCTCTATCAGATTTAAAACTATACTAGAAAGCACAAGTCAGCAAAACTGACTGATATTTGTTAACAAATAGTATAATGGATCAGTGTATTAAGATAGTTTGAAAAGAAACAGTAGTAAATGGCCACAATAACTACTATTTAACAAACCCCAAATCACTAGTTTCTGGAATGAGTATTCACTATTTGATAAAAATTGTTAAGAAAAAAAAAAAACAACCCTGTAAAACAGAATGGCAAAAACTAGACATAGAACCACATCTCACTCTTAATAATAAATAAAGTCAAAATGGGTACAGTATTTAGACAAAAAGGATGGTACCATTGATAAATTAACAGGCCAAGAAATACTCATCTATCAGATCTATTGAAAGGGAAAAATTTATGATCAAACAAGAAATAGAGTACAATTTAAAATGCAAAATGAATGATTTTGACTATATTAAATTAAAAAGCTTTTGCCCTAATAAAATCAATGCTGCGAAAATCAGATGAAAAGCAGAAAGCCGGGAAGCAATCTTAATAACTAGGAGTTCTGATAAAGGTCTCATTTTGAAAATATATAGAGAACATCATTTGGATACAAGTTAATTGATAAATGATCAAAGAATATTAGTAGAATGTTTTCAAATGAAGAAATTAAAATTACATGCGATCATATGAAAAATGCTCCAAATCATTATTAATTAAAGAAAAGCAAATTGGAAAAAAAACATTCTGAGGTATTGCCTCAGAACTCTCAGTTTGACTAAGATGACAAAAAAGTGGAAATGATCAATATTGGAGAAGGTGTTAGAGGATTGTGACATTAATGCACTGCTGATGGAGTTTTGAAATGATTCAATCAACTGGAGAAAGGTATGAAACTATGCTCATACAGCAATAAAACTGTTTATGCCTTTTGACCTAGCTTTTGCAGTTTTAGGCCTTTATCCAGAGGAAATGATAAAAAATGGGAAAAGTCTCACATGTTCCAAAATATTTATAGCAGCCCTTTTAGTAGTTTCAAAGAACTGTAAATTGAGGGAATGCCCATTAAGTGGGCAACAAGTTATTGCATATGAATACTATGAAATACTATTGTTTTATAAGAAATAATAAATAGTCCGATTCTAGAGAATCAGGAATGAATTGCAGATTCTGATGCTGAGAGAAGGGAGCAGAAACAAGTGGACATGGTACACATTAACAAGATTGTAGATGATCAAACTGATGGATGCAGTTGTTCTCAGCAGTTTAGAGAGCTAGGACAACCATATTAGACCTGGTATAGACAATTCTGTCCCAATCCAGAGGATGAAAAATAAAATAAAACTAAAACAATAACAGAAAACCCCCTTCATAATTTGATGAACACAGTTTTCATTTTTTAAAATATATCTCTTATATATTTCTTTTTGTTAATCTTAATTCCTCATACCAAAATTGACTAATTTGTAACCATGATTAACAGACAAGTGTATGCCCAATATTATCCTGATTGTTCACCACTGAGGGGAGAGGGGTGGGAAGGGATGGTGGAAGGAAATTTTGTAGCTTGAAATTATACATATGCATATGGATAAATTTGGAAAAACTTTCATAACCTGTATTTGAAAAGAAGTAAATATCAATTAAAAAAGGGATTTTCTTAAAGCACAGGCCTGAATATATCATACTAGTGCTTAGTAAACTCCAAAAGATCATCATTAAATTCAAGTTCAAATATAACTTCTTCTGTTTGGCATTAAAAATCCTTGGCACGGGGAGGCTAGGTTGCACAGTGGATATAGCACCAGCACTGGAGTCAGGAGTACCTGAGTTCAAATCCGGCCTCAGACACTTAATAATTACCTAGCTGTGTGGCCACTTAAAGCAACTTAACCCCATTTGCCTTCCAAAAACCTAAAAAAAATCCTTGACAGAGTTGCCTCTTATGATCATAAGTTTCATCCTTTTTGTTCTCATAGATGTAGTTTTTTGATCCTGCAGCTCTGACCTTCTTACCTTTCCTTCAACATGAATCTCTACATCTCAGCTCTATAGGTTTTCCTGGAATATTTTTCTTAATTAATTTGTTTGATTTTTCTGGCTTTTTTGAAGATTATTCAGTTACAAATTTCACTGAATACTTCCTCAGCTTCCCACACTACTAGTCCCCTCAATAATTACTTTTCATCCACAATATTTATAACTTATTTCTACACAGTGATTTTCATATTTTCTCTGCCACTAGAATGTGAGGGTCATAAAAGTTGAGTCTGTAATCTTCCTCTTTCTAGTGCTTAAAACTATTCCTGAGTTATAGTAATGTCTTCATAAATGTTTGATACTTGTTTATCTGCTATTGTAAAGTTCCTGCTTGCCTTGGTAAAATAGTCAACCATAAATCATATGACTAGATTGAGGATGAGGTTTTCTTTTGTTACTTGGAAAAATTAAAACTAATTTCTTGCCTTTTTAATGGAACTTATCTGCTTCTTTCCTATTAAACCTGTATGGAAAAAATAACAAAATGATTTTTTAAAAAATGATACTTAATTAGCATATACCTTATCAAATTCATTGTTTGCAGGGATATTTTCTATCTTGACTTTTAGTGACATATATATATATATGTATATATATATATATACAATTTATATGAGCATAAATGCAAACATTTGTATGTTAATAGATAACATGTACATTGCTCAGATGCATACATATGTGCTCTCCAGAAAGGTTGGAAGATTTCATAGCTCCACCAAGAATGTATTAGTGTCCCAGATTTCTCACATCCCTTTCAACATAGATCACTTTCCTTTCTGGTCATATTGGCCACTCTGAGATCTGTGAAGAGGTACATCAGAGTTGTTTAATTTACATTTCTCTAATAGGTAATGATTTACAGCAATTTTTCAAATGACTATGAATCATTTTGATTTCTTCATCTGTAAAGTGTCTTTGCATATCCTTTGACCATTTTCCATTTGTGGAATGGTTTGGATTTTTTTTTTATAAATTTGATGTGGTCTCTACATATTTTAGAAATTAATTCTTTGTCAGAAATATTAGTTGTAAAGATTGTTTCCCAGCTTGCTACATTTCTTTTGATCTTGGTTACAGTGGTTTTGTCTGTGCAAAAGCTTATTAATTTAATGCAATCAAAATTATCAACTTTGTTTTTAATGATATTCTCAGTTTCATTGTTGTTTGTAAACTCTTTCCTTTTCCATAGATCTAACAGGAAATCAACTCCATGATATTCTAGTTTGCTTATAACATTGTTTTTATGTCTAAATCCTATATTCATTTGGATCTTATCTTGGTATGGGGTGTGACATGTTGGTCTAATCTAAATTTCTTCCATACTAACTTCCAATTTTCCAACAGTTTTTATTGAAGAGAGGAATATTCAATCCAATAGCTGAACTCTTTGGGTTTATCAAATAGCAAACTATTATTATAATCATTTTCTGCTGTTATACCTAGTCTATTACACTGATCTATGACTATTACATAGCCAAAACCAGACAGTTTTGATGACTGATGCTTTAGAATACAATTTTAGATCTGGTAAGGCTAAGCCATCTTCTTTTACACTTGTTCTCATTGAATGTCTGGAAATTTTTGACTTTTTATACCTCCATATTAATTTACTTTACAATTTTTTCTAACTCATTAAAGTAATTTTGTGGAATTTTGATTGGTAGGGTTCTAAGCAAGTAGTTTCATTTTGGTAGAATTGTCATTTTTATTATCTTAACTCGACCTATCCATGACAGTTGATGTTTCCGACATATTTAAATCTGATTTTATTTGTGTGAGAAGAGTTTTGTCATTGTTTTCCAAAAGTTTTTGAGTCTGTTTTGGCAGGTAGAATCACAGGTATTTTATTTTGTCTGAGGTTACTATGAATGGTATGAGGTTACTTTCATGATCTTTCTGCTGTATCTTGCTAGTCATATCCATAGAAATGCTGAGGATTTTATGAGGGTTTATTTCATATCCTGCTACTTTGCTAAAGTTGCTAATTATTTCTAGCAGTTTTTAGATGATGCCTATCATCTTCAAAAGTGAGAGTTTTGTCTCTTCCCTATTCTAATTCCTTCCATTTCTTTTTCTTCTCTTATTGCTTATTCTACCGTTTCCAATATGATACTGAATAGTAGGGGTGATAATAGACATCCTTGTTTCACCCCTGATCTTAATAGGAATAAGTCAAACCTATACCTGTAGCATATAATTCTTGTTGATGGTTTCTGATAGATAATGCAAATTATTCCAAGGAAAAAAAACTATTGATTCCTACACTAGTTAGTGTTTGTAGTTATAATGATTGCTGTATTTTTACAAGCATTTTCAATATTGATTGATATGGTTATATGATTTCTGATAGTTGTGTTATTGATATAATTAATTATAATAACAGTTTTCCTAATATTGAACCAACCCTGCATTCCTGGCATAAATCCTACTTGATCATAATGTGTTATCCTAGTGATAACTTGTAATCATTTTGCTAAGATTTTCTTTAAGATTTTTGCATCTATATTCATCAGGGAGATAGATCTAAAATTATCTTTCTCACTTTAACTATTTCTGCTTTAGTTATCAACACCATATTGGTGTCATAGAAAGAATTAGGCAGAGTTCTGTCTTCACCTATTTTTCCAAAGAGTTTATATAGAATTTGAACCAATTGATTCTTAAATGTTTGATAGAATTCACTTGAGAATCTATCTGGCCCTGGAGATTTTTTCTTAGGGAGTTCAATAATGGCTTTTTGAATTTCTTTTTCTGAGATAGTGTTATTTAGGTTTTTAATTTCCTCTTCATTTAATCAGGGCAACTTATATTTTTGTATGTATTCATTGATTTCATTTAAATTGTCAAATTTATTGGCATAGAGTTGGGTAAAATAATTCCAAAATATTACTTTAATTTCCTCTTCACTGAAGGTGAGTTCACCTTTTTCATTTATGATACTAACAATTTGGTTTTTTTCTTTCTTTTTTTAATCAAATTGACCAGATATTTATCATTTTTTTTTTAATTTTCATAAAACCAGGTGTTGGTTTTATTTATAAGTTCAATAGTTTTCTTGCTTTAAATTTTATTAATTTCTCCTTTATTTTTTAGAATTTCAAATTTGGTATTTAATTAGGGTTTTAATTTGGTCTTTCTCTAATTTATTAGTTGCATATTAGTTTGATAAATTCTTCTTTCTCTAATTTATGCATGAAAACATTTAAAGATATAATATGTCCCCTGAGAGCTCCCTTGAGTGTATCCCGTAGGTTTTGGTATGTTGTTTAATTATTGTCATTATCTAGGATAAAATAATTAATTCTTTCTATAATTTGCTGCTTGATCCACTCATTCTTTAAAATGAGGTTATTTAGTTGCTAATTACTTCTAGGTATATATCTCCCCAGCCTGGTATTCCAAATGATTTTTATTGCATTATGATCCGATAAAGATTTATACACTATTTCTGCCTTTCTGCATTTTATCATTAGGTTTTTATGTTCTAGTACATGGGCAGTTTTAGTGTAAGTGCCATGTACTGCAGAAAAAAAAAAAATATATATATATATATATATATATATACATATATATATATATATATATATATATATATATTACATATATATATATTCCTTTCCATCCTCATTCAGTTTGCTCCAAAGGTCTATAATACTAGATTTTCTAACAATCTATTTACCTCATTAACTTCCTTCTTGTTTATTTTATGATTCAATTTATCTAAGTGTGAGAGTGGAACACTGAGGTATCCCACTAGTAGAGTTTTAATGTTTATATCTTCCTGTACCTCTTTCAACTTTACTCTAAGAATTTGGATGCTGTCCCATTGGGTGCATATAGATTTAGTATTGATATTACTTTATTTTCTATGGTATCTTTCAGGAGGATAAATTTTCCTTCGTTATCTCTTCATATATATATATATATGTACATATATATATATATATATATATATATATATATATATATATATATACATCTGCTTCAAATGAGTTTCTGATAAGCCGCATATTGTAGGATTCTGGGTTTTAATCCATTTGATTATGCACTTACGTATTAAGGGAGATCAGTCCATTCACATTCCAGGGTATAATTACTAACTCTTTATTGCCCTCCATGCTATCTTCCTTCTGTTTATATTTTTGCCCTTTTTCCCCTTTATCTCTATTCCCCAGTGTTTTGTTTCTGAATACTGCCACCTTCAGTGTGTTGGCTCTCTTCTATCAACCCCTTCTCCTTTCTTTCCCCTTTCCCTTTTCCCCTTCTTCTTTTCCTTCTGTTAGTTCCACTTTTTCTCTCCCTCCCTGTCCCCCCTTCCCTTTTTTCCCTTTTAATGCTTGAAAGGTGTGATAAGTTTCTTAACTAAGTTTGTCTAAGCTAAATTTAGGCCAAGTCTGATGAGATGAAGATTCAGGTGGTTTTCACCTCCTCCCTTCTTCCACTCAATTACAATAGGTATTTTGTACCTCTTCATGTAATGAGATTTACCATATGAAGTCTCCCTCCAAACTCCCTTCTCCTTACTCCCCAACTTGTTATGGAGGCATTGTTTTTAAGTCATTCTATCTGAATCACAGAAACGTTATGAGTGTACATCACTTCAGGCGACAAATATTCTCTCTAATAGAGTTAGAATTCTCAAGATTTATGAGACTCTTTCTGCCTAGTGCATATGTAGCTAGTTCCATCTTATTGGATAGAAGGGTTTTTTTAACATTTTCATTTGTCTCTTGACTCTCCTCTTTGATGTCCAAATTTTCTATTTACCTCTTGTCTTTTCATCATGAAATCCTGGACATCCCCCATTTCATTAAATGTCCATCTTTTCGCCCTGGAAGAGAAGGTTCAACTTTTCCAGGTAGTGGATTCTTGACTGCATTCCAAGATTCCTTGCTCTTTGGAATTTCTCATTCCAGGTCCTTTGATCCCTTAATGTTGCTGCAGTCAGGTCCCATGTAATTCTTACTTTGGTTCCTTTGTATTTAATTCTTTTCTTTCTGATGACTTGCAATATTTTTTTCTTTTATCTGATATTTCAGGGATTTGGCCACAACATTCCCTGGTAATTTCATTTTAGTGATCTCTTTCTGGAGGGCATTGATGTATTCCTTCAATAACTGTTTTACCCTCTGGTTTCATTATATAAGGGCAATTTTCCATCACTAAATACAGTTAAATTAAGTCCAGGCTTTTTTTTTTTTTTCTCTTCAATGTTTTCAGGAAGGCTGATAATTCTCAGTTTCTTCCATCTTGACCTGTTCTTGAAGTCAGTGGTTTTGCTGATGAGATATTTTACATTTTTTCCTCTTTTTTCACTCTTGGATTTCTTTAACACAATTGTATTGTCTCATGAAGTCTTTAGTTCTCACTGATTCCGTTTTTCTTTTTTGGAAAGGAAAATTTTCTTTATTTATCTTTTTCAACTCCTTTTCCAGTTCATCAATTCTAATTTTGAAATGCATTTCTATTTTCCCAAGTGTAGTTTTTTAAAATTTATTTTTATTAAAGATATTATTTGAGTTTCACAATTTTCCAACAATCTTGCTCCCCGCCCCCCAGAAAGCACTCTGTTAGTCTTTACTTTGTTTCCAGGTTGTACCTTGATCCAAATTGGGTGTGATGAGAGAGAAATCATATCCTTAAAGAGAAGAGAAGTCTAAGAGGTAACAAGATCAGACAATAAGATATCTATTTTTTTTCCCCCTAAATTAAAGGGAATAGTCCTTGCACTTTGTTCAAACTCCACAGCTGCTTATCTGGATACAGATGGTACTCTCCTTTGTAGACAGCCCAAAATTGTTCCCAATTGTTGCACTGATGGAATGAGCAAGTCCTTCAATGTTGAACATCACTCCCATGTTGCTGTTAGGGTGTACAGTATTTTTCTGGTTCTGCTCATCTCACTCAGCATCAGTTCATTCAAATCCCTCCAGGTTTCCCTGAAATCCTTTCCCCCCCTGGTTTCTAATAGAACAATAGTGTTCAATGATATACATATACCACAGTTTGCTAATCCATTCCCCAACTGAAGGACATTTACTGGATTTCCAATTCTTTGCCACAACAAACAGGGCTGCTATAAATATTTTTGTACAAGTATAGACCCAGTAGTGGTATGGCTGGGTCAAAGGGTATGCACATTTTTGTTGCGCTTTGGGCATATTTCCAAATAGCTCCCCAGAAGGGTTGGATGAGTTCACAGCTCCACCAGCAGTGTAATAGTGTCCCAGATTTCCCACATCCCTTCCAACAATGATCATTATCCTTCCTGGTCATACTGTCCAATCTGAGCAGTGTGATGTGGTACCTCAGAGAAGCTTTCATTTGCATTTCTCTAATAATTAATGATTTAGAGCATTTTTTCATATGGCTATGGATTACTTTGATCTCATCATCTGTAAATTGCCTCTGCATATCCTTTGACCATTTGTCAATTGGGGAATGGATTTTTGTTTTAAAAATATGACTCAGTTCTCTGCATATTTTAGAAATGACTCCTTTGTCAGAATCATTAGTTGTAAAGATTTTTTCCCAATTTACTACATTTCTTGATTACATTGGTTTTATCTGTGCAAAAGCTTTTTAATTTAATGTAATTGAAATCATGTAATTGGTTTTTGGTGATGTTCTCCAACTCTTCCTTAGTTATAAACTGTTCCCCTTTCCATAGATCTTACAAGTAGACTAGTCCTTGATCTTCTAATTTGCTTATACTATTGTTTTTTATGTCGATGTCCTGTAACCATTTGGATCTTTCTTGGTAAAGGGTGTGAGGTGTTGGTCTAATATAAGTTTCTTCCATACTAACTTCAAATTATCCCAGCAATTTTTATCAAAGAGGGAGTTTTTATCCCAATGGCTGGAGTCTTTGGGTTTATCGAACAGCAGATTACTATAATCATCTCCTGCTTTTACACCTAGTCTATTCCACTGGTCTACCATTCTATTTCTTAGCCAATATGAAACAGGTTTGATGACTGATTCTTCATGATATAATTTTAGATCAGGTAGGGCTAAGCCACCTTCTTTTGCACTTTTTTTTTTCATTAAGCTCCTGGCAATTCTTGACTTTTTATTTCTCCATATGAATTTACTTACAATTTTTTTCTAAATCGTTAAGGTAATTTTTTGGAATTTTGATTGGTAAGGCACTAAACAGATAGTTTAGTTTTGGTAGAATTGTCATTTTTATTATATTAGCTCTACCTATCCATGAGCAGTTAATATTTTCCCAGTTATTTAAATCTAATTTACTTTGTGTGAGAAGTGTTTCATAATTGTTTTCAAAAAGATTCTGAGTCTGTCTTGGCAAATAGACTCCCAAACATTTTATATTGTCTGAGGTTAGTTTGAATGGGATTTCTCTTTCTAGCTCTTCCTGATGTTTCTTGCTAGACATATATAGAAAAGTTGAGGATTTATGAGAGTTCATTTTATAACCTGGAACTTTGCTAAAATTGCTAATTATTTCCAGTAGTTCTTTAGATGATTTCTCGGGATTCTCTAGGTAGACCATCATGTCATCTGCAAAGAGTTAGAGTTTTGTCTCTTCTTTCCCAATTATAATTCCTTTAATTTCATTTTGTTCTCTAATTGCTGATACTAACATTTCTAATACAATATGGAATAGTAGTGGTGATAATGAGCACCCTTGTTTCACCCCTGATCTTATTGGGAATGCCTCTAGCCTCTCCCCATTGAATATAATGCTTGTTGATGGTTTCAGATAGATACCGCTAATTATTCTAAGGAACAGTCCATTTATTCCTATGCTCTCTAGTGTTTTTAATAGGAATGGATGCTGCACTTTGTCAAAAGCTTTTTCAGCATCTATTGATATGATTATATGATTTCTGATCAGTTTGTTGTTGATATAATTGAATATACTAACAGTTTTCCTAATATTGAACCAACCCTGCATTCCTGGAATAAATCCTACTTGATCAGTAATGTATTATCCTAGTGATGTCTTGTTGTAATTGTTTTGCTAAGATTTTATTTAGGATTTTTGCATCTATATTCAACAGGGAAGTAGATCTATAATTTTCTTTCTCTGTTTTAACTCTTCCTGGTTTAGGTCACAGTACCATATTGGTTTCATAGAAAGAGTTGGGCAGAGTTCCATCTTTCCCTATTTTTCCAAAGAGTTTATATACGATTGGAACCAATTGTTCCTTAAATGTTTGGTAGAATTCACTCGTGAATCCATCAGGCCCTGGAGATTATTTTTTAGGAAGTTCAGCAATGGCTTTTTGAATTTCTTTTTCTGAGTTAGGGTTGTTTAGGCATTTAATCTCTTCTTCATTTAACCTGGGCAACTTATATTTTTGTAAATATTCATCGATTTCACTTAGAATATCAAATTTATTGGCATAGAGTTGGGCAAAATAAGTTCGAATTATTACTTTAATTTCCTCCTCATTGGTGGTGAGTTCACCTTTTTCATTTATGATACTAGCAATTTGGTTTTCTTCTTTCCTTTTTTTTAATCAAATTTACCAGAGGTTTATCAATTTTATTGGTTTTATTTATTAATTCAATAGGTTTTTGCTTTCAATTTTATCAATTTCTCCTTTAATTTTTAGAATTTCTAATTTGGTATTTAATTGGGGATGTTTGATTTGTTCTTTCTCTAATTTTTTTTAGTTGCATTTTTAGTTCATTGATTTCCTCTTTCTCCAATTATTCATATAAGCATTTAGAGCTATAATATATCCCCTGAGAGTTGCTTTGAATGAATCCCATAGGTTTTGGTATGTTGTTTCATTATTATCATTATCTAGGATAAAATGTTTAATTCTATCTATAATTTGTTTTTTGGTCCACTCATTTTTTAAAATGAGGTTATTCAGTTTCCAATTTGTTCTGGGTCTATATCTCCTTGCCCCAGTATTGCATATGACTTTTATTCCATTGTGATCTGAGAAAAATGTGTTCACTACTTCTGCCTTTCTGCAGTTGATCATTAGGTTTTTATGTCCTAGTACATGGTCAATTTTTGTATAAGTCCCATATACTGCAGAGAAAAAGGTATATTCCTTTCTATCCCCATTCAGTTTCCTCCATAAGTCTACCATATCTAATTTTTCTAACAATCTATTTACCTCCTTAACTTCTTTCTTGTTTATTTTATTAGATTTATCTAGATCTGAGAGAGGGAGGTTGAGGTCTCCCACTAGTAGTGTTTTTCTGTCTATGTCTTCCTGTAGTTCTTTCAGCTTCTCCTCTAAGAATTTGGGTGCTGTCCCACTGCATGCATATATATTCAATATTGAAATGACATTATTGTCTATGGTACCTTTTAGGAGCATGAAGTTTCCTTCCTTATCTCTTTTAATGCTATCTATTTTTGCTGCTGCTTTGTCTGAGATAAGGATTGCTACCCCTGCTTTTTTTTTTACTTCAGCTGAGGCAAAATATATTTTGCTCCAACCTTTTACTTTTACTCTATGTGTATCTCTGTGCTTCAAAGAGTTTCTTGTAAGCAGCATATTGTAGGATTCTGGTTTTTAATCCACTCTGCTATGTCCTTAACTTTTAAGGGAGAGTTCATCCCATTCACATTCAAGGTTATGATTACTGATTCTTTATTGCCCTAAATGCTATCTTCCCTCTGTTTGTATTTTTCCCCCTTTCCCCCCTTTTATCCATATTCCCTAGTCGTTTGTTTCTGAAAACCACCCCCTTCAATGTGTTTCCCCTCCTATATCACACCCTCCCCTTTCTTTCCCCTTTCCCTTTTTCCCCCTTTTCCCTTCCCTTCCTTTTGTTATTTCCCCTTATTTCCTCCACTCCCCTTCCCTTTCTCTGTCCTCCCTTCCCCTTTTCCCCTTTTAATACTTGAAAGGTTAAATGTTTTATAAGTTAACTGAGTATGTGTAGGTTGACTTTAAGCCAAGTCTGATGAGAAGAAGATTCAGGTGATTTTCTTCTGCTCCCTTCTTCCCCACTATTACCATAGGTTTTTTGTACCTCTTAGTGTAATGAGATTTACCCTGTCCAAGTGTAATTTTTAGAGAATCACTTTCTTTTTGAATGTGCCTAATTGAGGATTTCAAAGAGTATTTCTCAGTTTGTATTTGTCCAATTCTATTTTCCAAGGATTATTTTTCTTTTTTTTCGAGATGTTAATTTTATCTTGCAATATGTAAATTTTCTCTTAAGTTTCTTTTTCCAGTTTTTCCAATTGATTTTTAAACTCCATCCTGATTTCTTCAAGTAAGCCTTTCTGGGCTGGAGACCACTTTATATTCTCCTCATCAGGGATAGATACATCTGGATTAGAATCTGTTCCTTTATGTATTCTTTCAGGGTCCCCCCTTTTTTCTTGCATTTTTTTCATCTTTCTGGAATTTTTTGTTTGGCAAGGTGGGAGCTGGCCCTCAGAGGTTTGCTTTTGAAGATCCTAGAGGTTTTGTGCACTTGGCTTAGTAATTCCAAGGGCCAGCCAGTAGGGGGTGCTGGTTGTTTTCTCTACAGTGTTTGAGGTCTCAGTTAACCTTGAACACTGGGATATGCCCTGGGGGTGGGAGTTAATCTCTTTCTGTTGAGTGAACTTTGTTGCCCTGAGGGGGTGGGGGGGCATTGTTTATCACTTGTTCTGTCAAAGGGCTCCCCTGTAACTATGGAGCTCAGGTCCCTGGCCCAGCTGATTGTTCTTTCACCATCATGCTCTGAAACTCTGAGTAATCCCCACCCCCCAGGTCCTTTCCCCCTAGTCAAAAACTCTGCAGCTAAAGTTGGATCTCACACTCACCATTCACCGAAGTCTTTATGGTTGAGGCTAGCCTTCTGTCTTTCCCCAGCTGCTGTCCCTGAACTGATCCTCTGCTCTCATCTCCTGGTTCACCCATGGACCCCTGAGACAGACCTTTTTGACAGGTGTTCTCCAAGCTTCTCTTTCTGGGTTTTGTTTACTGATTTTCTGTTAAGAGATTTCTCTCATGGTATTTTTGACTGGAAGGAGGAGCACTTATCACATTGCCCATCTTCTCTCTGCCATTTTGTTAGGTAATTCTTAAGGTTCTTGGGTCATGTTTGAACTCAGGTCTTCCTGACTCCAGGGCCAATGGTCTATCCACTGTACCAACTTGCTGCTCCTGATTTGTTTTCTTAGAAAAAAATGTGATGTAAAGTCTTTTTTCACAATAGAGATGAAACATTCAGGGATATTCATTAGAAATTATAAAGCAATTTTTTTCATTCTAGGTACTTGTATGTCTGGCATCTAACATCATGCCTGGCCCAAAATAGACAACTATATGATTGTTAAATAAACATGCATATGTATTAAGTATCTCTCATGTTCAAAGCTTTGTACTAAGTATTGTTATACTAAGATAAAATAAAAATATACTTTTAATGAGTTTATATTCTATTGAAAGAGAAAACATGAAAATTTGTAAATCTTTGAAAAAATATGAACATACATATTTGTTTATATATGTGCATATTTAATACAAAATCATTTAAGACAGAGTGACTCATGTTTGGAGTCTGCTAAATTAGACTTTTTCTACGATTCTCTCACTCACTTGAAATATTGAAATTTAACGAATGCAGGTTTTTATGAGTGCTTCTACGTATGTACTTAATGAAAGCTAAGATTATGTAACTTGTTATTATTTCTTTTACTTTTGGGGCAGCTAGGTGGTGCAGTGGATAGAGCACTGGACCTGGAGTCAGGAGGACCTAAGTTCAAAACTGGCCTCGGACACTTAATTGCCTAGCTGTGTGATCTTGGGCAAGTTACTTAACCCCATTGCCTTAAGTATATAAAAATATTTAAAAAGAGTATTATTATTTGTATTACTTTTAATTATCATTGTACTATCTACATTGTAGAAACTTATTGAATATTTATTAAAGTATGAAGAATCAATCTACCAGAACAGTTTATAATATTCAGGCACTGATATTCTATTTAGTTCTATTATTCCTTTTTTTTGTTTATTGCTGCTATTGCTTTTGCCCAATCTAAGTCACCTGCTCCTTCCTTACTCTTCTTATACCAGATTGCTGAGTTGGCACAGTTAATTTTGTTGGATCTTGAGTCCAGAAAACTAAGTTAAAATTCAGCTGTATGAACCTGAAAGAGTGATTTAAACTCTGTTTCCTCATCTGTCAAAGGGGGCTAATAATAGCACTTTCCTCTAAAGATTGTTGGGAAGATCAAATGACAATCATTAAGAAGTACATAAACACATCACTTGGCACATGGTAGGTACTCTAAAAATATTAGCTATTATTTTTCCATTTTAATGAAAGTCAGATTTTAAAATGCAACTTGTTATTTGGCAATAATTTATTCTAAATATTTGTAAGATTCTCAGTCTACTTTTATGACCTGTAGATTGAAGATGGTTAAGATAGCTATTAATACATAAAATCAAAGTTGTTTTATTAGCTTCACTTTTAGAACAGAAACATATAAGTCATCAATATGACTTTATTAGGCATAAGGTTTTTTTCCTATTATCAACTTTAAAATGGTTAAGATTACCCTCAGACAAAAGATTTAATTTAAAAAATCAAGGGTTAACTATCAGGCAACATAATATGATTTTTGATTGATATTTTGTTATTTTTCCAAATTTTCCATATTTTCCAAATTGTGATAGGTTTTCTACATTCATTTCAACATTGCGTATTTGTAAGTTACACAATTTTCTTCCATCCTCTTATCTCTCTCTTCCCTCAGCTGCAAATAGTCTAGTGAAATTTGTACACATACATTTGTGTTTAATATGTTTACATATTAGCTATTTTGCATATGAGACCTTAGGACTAAGGAAATAGAAAGAAAACCATTGATAAGAAGGTAAAACATAAGAGAATTTTTTTTAAATGTAACATTCATTCAGACTTTACTAATTTTTGCATTTGTTTCCTTCTTTTTCCATCTGTATATGAATGGTATTGACCATAACAGGACACCAGGGTTGTCCTATCTCTCTGACCTGCTAAGAGGAGCTGCATCCATCATAGTTGATCAATATACAATGTGATTGTTAATGTGTAAAATTTTCTCTTAGTTCTGCTGCCTTTGCTCAGTATCAGTACATGTAATTCTTTCCATACTTCTCTAGAGCCCATTCATTCATGGTTGCTTATAAAATAGTACTTCATATCATTCATATATCATAACTTCTTCAGCCATTCCCCAATTGATGTGCATTCCCTCAATTTCCAATTCTTTGCAAATTAGCATAATGTGGCATAACACCAGTGTCCTAATTTAGCTATTTAGACTTTCATCATAAGGTTACAATTAAAATGTGGTAAAGAGGAAGGGGCGAGAAGATGCATGCCTAAAAGAAGGAGGCAGAAGAAAAAATAATAGAGAAAGAGTTGGGAGTATCTGATGGTTGTTTTAACCCAGTGAAGAGAAAACACAAGGCATATAATACAAGTTTTTTAAGTATTTTGAGCACTACCTTGTGAAGGGGGAAAAAGAAAAAGAATTGAAAATTTTTTGACCTGAGATAGAAGAGTTTGCTGCAAAAATGACATATTTGCAAGTTTCCAAGCTAGACTTGACATGAGGAAAATATTCCTGAAAGTAAGACTCTTTGGTTCTAGAATGGGTCACTTCAAATGTAGTTCATTAAATACATCAAGCAAGTGATAGATGATGAATCGTTAATTCACATCTGATGATTAACAACTCTAAAGCTTTCTTATTATATAAAACAATGGAAGGAACTTTTGATACAAGAGGTAGCCCCTAGACATTCCGTAGTTTCCATTGCTGCCTCTTAAGAACTGGGCCATAAGATACTTTAAACTTTCAAAGCCTGATTCAAAAATTCAAGTTTTGAGCTTTGTTAGAGGCAAGTTCTGTTAGTGCCAAATGAATAAACAATGAATATGATCAATATATTTTTCCTCTCTCATTTATGGATACCTATTTGATAATTTAATAATAGATAAAAATGAATATTATTATATGAAATATGTCATCCAAGAATGCTCTTTTTTCACCTCTTTCATGTCACTAAATCTCCAAAATTATTGATATCAATGGAACTAATAGAACAAAGGACATATTTGGTGATTTTTGAAAGTTCTGATGGCCTAATCTAGTGTATCAAAGATATTTTATCAGGCATATAGGCAACCCTTTGTATCTGACCACAACCAAGAATTATCAATTCTCACGTTGGAGGATATCTATTTGTCTGAGATTATGCTGAGGCACATGATGATCTTGATTGTTGGTGCATGCCTGACTAGTGGAAGATGCCTATCTGCCTCTGGCTGCTGTTTCTGCTGTCTACCCTAAGGGTGAGGGGTCCTGGTGTTGCCTTTTGCCTGCTCAGAGTTTCAGGATCTACCATTGGTTTCTGAGGTGGGATTTGTTGCTGGATGCTCCCTGTCCTGGACTGTCTTCCCCTATTTCCCCTTTTCTTGAATGAAATGGACCTTTCCTGTTGTTCCTTCAGGTTTTCTGGGCTAAAAGATTGTTTCATGGCCTCTCCTTGCTGGTTGTTTAGTTCCAAGATTTGTTCTTGTGTCTATTTTTATGATTTTTTTGAGGTGAATAAGTGGGAATTGCAGAGACTGACCATTTACACTTCTTTCTTGACATACAGAAAAAATATCCCATGGAAACAAATTTAGATTATTTCCCTCATCCACTAGACTATTATTGCTATCCAAAAAGAATTGAGTTTAGACTGGCATGACCTGTTCTTGATAAAGCCATGTTAACTCTTTTAAATCACTTCTTTCTTTTCCAAAGGTTCAGCAATAACTGATACTTTTCTATATCCTAGTACTCTACCATGCCCAGGAACTGAAACTAAATGTGTTGACCAGTAGTTTGGGGCTTCACTTTTTTAAATGGAACAGCATTATTTTTTCTCATTTTATTAGTTTTTTTCTTTTTTTCTTTGTAAAGATTTTATTTTTTTATCCCTAATCTTGATTCCCTCCCTGCACCCCCGACAGAAGGCAGTCTTTACATTGTTTCCATGTATGCATTGATCTAAATTGAATGTGATGTGATAGAAATCATATCTTTAAGGAAGAAAAATAAAATGTAGGAGATTGCAAAATTTCATAATAAGTTAATGATTTTTTTTTCTAAATTGAAGGTAATAGTCTTTGGTCTTTGTTTAAACTCCACAACTCCTTCTCTGGCTACAGATGTGCTCTCCATCACAGATAGCCCAAAAGTGTCCCTGATTGTTGAACTGATGGAATGAGCAAGTCCATCAAGGATGGTGATCACCACCAAGTTGCTGTTAGGGTGCACAACATTCTCCTGGTTCCTGTCATCCCACTCAGCATCAGTTCATGCAAATCCCTCCATGCCTCCTTGAATTCCCATCGCTCCTTGTTTATTTTCTTATTTTTGGTAAATATGACACTATTTATACATTACTAAAACATTCTTGTTTAAGAGTAAATATAATGCCCTCTCCCTCACAAAAATGTTAGAACCTCATGAGGAATAAAGTAAAAGAAAGAGAAAAAAAATGTTTCAATATGTGTTCTGAGACTATCACCTCTGTCTTGGGTGGAACACATTCTTTATGATAAATCCATCAGAGAAGTTACTTCAATATTTTTTCTACAGTTTCTGTGGCTGATTGTAATTCCTTCCATCCATTCCTCCCAACTATCATCTATTACTTTTTCTCTCTCCTTTAACTCTTTCCCTCTTTTAAAATATGCTGTAGGGTTGTGAGTGGCACAATGGATAGAGTATTGGCCCTGGGGCCAAGAGGTCCCAAACCCACATATGACCCCAGAGACCCAGCAACCACGTGGCCCTGTGGTCCTAGACAGGCTGCCCAATCCCAGCACCTGGCAAAAAGAAAAAAAGAAAATGTGTTATATCTGACTATTCTCTCCTATGATCTACCCTCTCCTCTATCACCCACATTCCCCCCTTCCCCCATCCCATTTCTCTCCTTTTTAATCTAGATGTCTATACCCTATTGAGTATATATGCTGTTTCCTATCTGAGACAATTTTGGTGACAGTGTAGGTTCCCTCATTCCTGCTCACCTACCCCCCTTCTGTATCATTGCAAAAGCTCATTGCAAATATATATATATATATATATATATATATATATATATATATATATATATATTATATGAAATAGCTTAACCTATTCCACCTTTCCTTTCTCTTATTCCCCATCCATTTCTTTTAGCCATTGACCCCATTTTTACAATATATTATATCTTCAAATTCAGCTCTCTCCTATGCTTCATCCATAAAAGCTCCTTCTACCTGCTCTATTAAATGTGAAGGTTCATATGAGTATTGTCAGTATGATTTTTCTTTGCAGGAATACATGAAGTTCATCATCATTAAGTCCTTCATAATTTACCCTTCTCCTCCACTCTCTATGCTTCACCTGAGACCTGTACTTGAAGGTCAAACTTTCTGTTCAGCTCTGGTCATTTGAACAAGAACATTTGAAATTCCCCCGTTTCATTGAAAGCCTATCTTTTCCCCTGGAAGAGGAGGTTCAGTTTTGCTGGGTAGTTGATTCTTGGTCACATTCTAAGCTCTTTTGCCTTCTGGAATATTATATTCCAAGCCCTACAAGCCCTTAATGTAGTTGCTGCTAAGTACTGTGTGATCCTGACTGCAGCTCCACGATAATTGAATTGTGTCCTTCTGGCAGCTTGTAATATTTTCTCTTTGACTTGGGAGTTTTGGAACTTGGCCATAATATTCCTGGGGGTTAATTCATTCATTTATTTATTTATTTACTTACTTATTTATTTATTTATTGCAAGGCAATGGGGTTAAGTGGCTTGCCCAAGGTCACAAAGCTAGGTAATTATTGTGTCTGAGGTCCGATTTGAACTCAGCTACTCCTGACTCCAGGGCCAGTACTCTATCCACTGTGCCACCTAGCCCCCTGAGGGGGGGTGTTGATTTTTATGGATCTCTTTCGGGGTAGATAGGTGGATTATCTCAATTTCCATTTTGCCTTCCAATTCTAGGATATCTGGGCAATTTTCCTGTAGGAATTCTTTAAAAATGAGGTCAAGGCTCTTTTCTTGAACATGACTTTCAGGTATCCCAATAATTTTTAAATGATCTTTCCTGAATGTGTTGATGTTTCATATTTTCTTCTAATTTTTCATTCTTTTGTTATTGAAATATTGTATCTTGATTTCTCATAAATTCATCAGCTTCCTTTAGCTCCATTCTACATCTGAAGGATTTGTTTTCCTAAGAGAGCTTTCTTATCTCCTTTTCCATCTGGCCAGTTCTGCTTTTTAATGCATTCTTATCCTCAATAATTTTTTGTACTGTTTTATCCATTTGACCTAAGCTGGTTTTTAACATGTTATTTTCTTCAGCATTTTTTGGATCTCCTTGACTTAAGTGCTGACTTCATTTTCATGTTTTTCCTGCATAGCTCTCATTTCTTTTCCCAATTTTTCTTCTATCTCCCTTAGTTGATTTTCAAAATCTTTTTTGAACTTTGTCATAGCCTGAGTCTAGCTTCTATTTTTCTCAGAATCTTTATATGCATAAGCTTGTACTTCTTGATCTTCAGGTTGAGTATTTTGATGCTCCTTGGGATCATAGACAAAGTATTTGTCAATGGTCCAGTTCCTGTTATTTTTCTGTTTATTTATTTCCCCAGCCTAAGCTTTTGAGTTTTACTGGGACAACCCCGCAAGGACCTCAGTGTGTGAGGCTCTGACTGCTCTCCTGTTCTGTGAATGATCACATGCACACTCCTCTACCACAGGGCTGGGGGGGGGGGGGAGTCCCTGTTCTATGGGGTGCCTAGTCATGAGATCAGGATCTGAATGTGGTCAGAGCACCAGAGTCCTGTTCCAGGGAAAGAGGACAGTCCTCAAAATTCTCCCTCCACTCCCTTACCTTCTGTGGGCTGAGCACTCAGGGTGCAGCTGCCTAGAGGTTTGTGCTTGCAGGCTCTATGAACCTGCTTTCATTTCCTGGATCTAGGCATACTGTGTGCCATGGCTCCACTGAGTGTCATGAACATCTGAGGGCCTGGTCCCCATGCTTGCTGTGGCAGAGGTCTCCATTCTGATATTCTAAGTTGTGCTTTGTGCTACCTGGGGTGCTGGCCAGGAAACTGCTTCTGCTACTGGGAGCCAAAGGCTCCCAGGTGCCCTAGAGTTATTCCTGGGAGGCTGAAGTTTCTTGCCTCTGTTGGGGCCTTCCCTCTAATCCCATGGAACAGTTTTTCCACTATTTTCCAGGCTACCTTGGGCTGGAGAGTTGCCTCACTGGCTCTTTCTGTGGGTTCTGTTTCTCGAAAATTTAGAGTCATAATTTTAAGATTTTTAAATTAATTTGGAGAGAGCACCTAGGAAAGGCTCTTCTGTCACCATCTTGGCTCCCCCCACCATTTTTTTTTATTATCTTTTAGTTGTCACAGTCACTTGAAAAATCCCATATAGTAATCCATTCATATACCTACTTAATGGCTTGAGTTCATTGAGAACAACTAATTACTCTTATACTCTCTTCTTTTTTATCTTGGCCATAAATTTTATTTTAACCCACACTGTCCTGTCATTTAAAGTGTTTCAGTGTAAAGGTCATATTTCTTAGTAGAGAAAATAGGTATGAAATAAGCTTTGCCTTCTCTCTGTTGCCAGTTATCATCATCCTATGTACCTTATAAAATTGACATATGCTTAACTTGATCATCCTTTTTACTTCCGGTTCCTTCCTCACCATCTTTGAGTTATTCTATCATCTCTTTTAATTTTTTTTTCTTTAAATATAAAGTCATTGTTGAATTTGTTGTGCATTCACCATGTAAGAAAAGCATTAGATTTAGAGGCATCAACAGCTAGGTTCCACTCTGCATTGTACAAACTATGAGTTACAGTCTATTTATTCCTCTAACTCTCTGTTTCTAGAATTACAAATGGGGCTTCATAGTTGTTATTGTATATAATATATAGGTTTGGTGTGAAGAAAACACTTTACACGGATTAAGTGTCATATCATATGAATCATTTATTTTGAGATCTAGCAATGATCTGAGGGAGTAAATACAAATCAGTTCTCTTTCATTCAGCACAGTGATTTTTGTTTTATTTTCTTTGATTATTTGTTTTCTATAATACAGAGATCCTAGACAGGTTCTTAATGAAAAATGAATATATTGGCAACTCTTCTATTTCCTACCTTCATGAAACAGTCAACGTTTCTACTTTGACTTCTCTGCCAACAAGTCTTTATGCCTTAGCTATATTATTCTACTTTCTCTTTTTCTTGAGACTGATAATATAAGGGGAATATTCTAAACCTATTAAAAGCTTTACCTGAAATATGACTTTATCAATAATCCAAAACCAGAAGAGCTTAAGGAATAATTTAATGACAACCACATTTTACTTTTAATTAAAATCATTTTTTAAATACTGTGCTCAATTTCTATATTAAATGTCATAAGATTACATATCTCCTTGCCCATTTGATTTTTTTCATGTTTCCAAACATGGTATGAAGAAAAGTTCATAAAAACTAAATTATCAATATTAATAAAGTCAAATTTAATTATTTTTCTTTCAATTAAAGGAGCTTATAAAGGAATTAATAGTCTTGAACTAAAACTTTAGTAAACTAAGAAGTTTATCAGTAAATTTAAATAAAATCATTAGTGCAATAAGATCAATATTCTCACAAATGAGAATTTATATCCAAAGGAAATTAAATGGAATCTCCCATACAAATTACACCCCATTGTTTATTGAATAATTAGCACAGATGAGATACTTAATTTGCCTTCCTTTATTAATGTCAGCATCATGACAAGTATAGAATAGTAAGGAGAAATGATATTTTCATTACCTAAACAAAACTTTTTATAGAATGAAATTAAAATGGAATAGTTAAAGGAAATTACAGTCCATTTAAAAATATTTAAATTATTCAATAATTTAATATCTTCTCTTACAAATATTTACATTCTTTAATATAAGCATGCTGGGTAGACTGTTGCATTTTTGTATATACATACATGCATTTATGTCATATATATAAACAAATATATTGCATCTTAGTATAAATGAAAATCTCAGCAAGACTTTGAATCTATTTCTAAAAAGAACCTTAAATTTTATAGTATTCAAGGTCTTCATTTTGAAGGTGAAATAAAGCTAAAACCAGGAAACTTTTAAAGAAGAGGAAGAAGGTATAGGGAAAATATTTTTATTATGATTAAATACTTTCTAGATTTTAGGCACTGTACTAAATACTTTCCAAAAATCATACCATTTGTTCTTCCCAACAGTTCCAGAATAGATACTTTTATTATCACCATTTTACAGTTGAGGGAATTGAGACAGAGTTAATAAATGATTTGCTGACAATCCTGCAGCTAGATAGTGTCGGAGAGCAGTGCTGAATTCAAGTTTTCCTGAATCTAGGCTCAGAAATCTATGTACTGATCATCTGGCTTACATAAAAAAAGGAATTGGAATTGGAATTGGAACCTATGTTCTCTTAGTCTCCTTCATATATTTCCCCATAACAGATAGGATAATAGGTAAAACATAATATGGTAAGTTTGTACATGTTTAAAAGAGCATATTTAATAGTTGACTATTAGAGAAGTTTCTAGAGGGAAAAGATTATCCTTTGCCAATTTTTGTATTAATAGTAATGAATACAATGTCTGTTAGAGAGCTGGAGGTTAATCAATATTTAATGAATAAATTCCTCAAATATAAGACTAGTTAAGACCTTGTATATCTAAGCATTTTACTTGATGCCCATCAATTGAGGAATGGCTAAACAAGTTATGGTATATGGACACTATGGAATACTATTGCTCTATAAGAAACTATAAATATCAATACTCTAGAGAAGCATAGACTGATTTATGGATCTGATGCTGAGCAAAAGGAGTAGAACCAAAAGAACAATATACACATCAATAACAGTATTGTGAGATGATCAGCCTTGATGGAAACAGGTCCTCTCAGCTTTCCAGAGAGCTAGGACAATTGTATTTGACTGGCTATGGACTAAATTATTCCCCCTCCAGAGGAAGAAAAACACACACAGACACATACACACAAACACTCAAACAACCCTTACAAATCTTATGAACACTTTATAAAAATTACGTTTTCCCCCCTTAATCCTAATTCCTCATACCAAAAATTTGCTAATTTTTAAACATGTTTATCAAAATATGTATATTCATGGCTGAGAGGAGGGAGGTGGGAAGGGAGGGTGGAAGGAAATT
This sequence comes from Macrotis lagotis, assembly GCF_037893015.1. Classification (NCBI taxonomy): domain Eukaryota; kingdom Metazoa; phylum Chordata; class Mammalia; order Peramelemorphia; family Peramelidae; genus Macrotis; species Macrotis lagotis. The sequence continues at coordinate 52,620,205 of NC_133662.1, forward strand.
TTTGTAACTTAAAAATATGCATGTGTATATGGATGAATATAAACAAATAAATTTATAAATAAAAAAAGAATTTGACTTGATGACAGAAAACTTGTAATTCAAAAGACCACATAAACTACACTGTAGTCTACAAGTTAGGTATAATCTGAGTTCAGAATGGGAAAGGGTTTGTTTATCCATCAAGAAGCTATTTGGCAATGAATAGAAATCTGGATATCAATTCAAAATAAAATCTGATTTCAAAAAGGGTCTCAAATCTTTACTAGTGGTGTGAAACTTGTCAAATAATTTTCCTGCTTCCTGCTTCATCTTTCTCAATTTCCCATAGGATTATAATGGAATCTACCTTTCAGTGTTGTTTTAGGGATTTAATAAGATAATAATTGGAAGTGCTTAGCACAATATCTAGTAGATAGTGAGCACATAATAAATTGTATGTTTCTTTCTGTCTAAAAAAATATATAAAATAGGAAGTAGACTACATTTGGAATCAAAAAGGGCTTTTGATAGATCCTAGTTCTCACTTAATTATTTTAAAATCAATATTCCCAGATTCCATTGAAATCTCTTTGCAATACCTAAAATGGATTCAAGTTTTTCCGGTTATGCTAGAACAACCTATATTCTGTTAAATAGTACCACAATAGAAAGCCTGGAAGGGTGAATTCTTTATTCAAGAACATAAATAGAGGAAGTGTTATAATCAAATGGTTGATGACCAATTATGAATTTTTAAGGTACAAGAGATCATGAAGACCATGTATTCAGCTTCTTTAGCTCTTAAGGTAGGTAGAGGCAATATCTGTTTAAAGGAAGGGAATCTTAGTCCATTCTGTTTCATGAACCTGAAGCACCATTGTATCCTCCTTTGAAATCAGTCACTTCTGTTTCATCAGCAGTTCTTCTTGCCTTATGCTGAACCATCTTTGTGCACATAAGAATTTCAATGGCCCTTTGCTCTTCAATCCTTTTCTTCAATTCCCTCTCTAAATCAGGCCATTTTGCTAACTTGTCTCTCATGATCTTCTGTTGTGGCATTTTCAGTAGGGTTTCTTTTTGCCCTAGCCAGTCTCAGATTGTTTTCTCAGTTGGAGAAAGTTACACAGAATGATTTACATTCCATTTTGCAAGCTGGATCACTTTTACCTTGAAATCAACACTGTATGAAAAACTTTTCTGTGCCATTTCTGGGCAGAATGTGGAAAAACATAACCTAATATACCGGTAACAAATGCAAAACAATGAGTGCAGTGACAAGAAATGTGAAAATGCAAGAAATGCAAGTAAAAAAATCTATAACCACTGTATGAGATGTTCCTACTTTTTAGACCTGAAATTTTATTGAAAAGGGGTTTAACTTATACAGTGCACAATCATATAAAACTCTCATCACTTAAAAGGCTGAGGAAGCCCTCTTTTTGCCTTTAGCCCTCTCCTAGTTAACTGTTTTTGAGGGGTAGTCTTTGGTTTCACAAAGAGCCACAAAATAATTGCAATAAAGCATTGCATCAGTCTTGACCACTTGTGTTTAGCACCAACACATAGCACTTGTGCAATTCTTAGGAGTAGGTAATTTATCCTTTATGTAACACAAGTTCCTTAGTTTGCCAATACATTCTTTAGGATCCTGACATAAGTACTATCTGTCTACTAATATGTGGTCTTTATGTCTACCAAAGACCCTGCACTCAGGAGTAACCACATATAAAAGGGAAACAGAATGTGATAGTCTTGCTTCCCTGGATTTTGTGCCTTTTTCTCATTTCTATTGCTATCCTAGGATGCTTTTTGATGCTATTTCTTGGTTTTTGTCTCAGGAAATTTTGGGGTTCTTCATACCAGACTGCAGAAGTGTGGCAGAGTGTAGACGGAATTGGCAGTCCTGCCAAGAGAAATCAATTCTCTGATATATATTTCATGCTGCCACACCCTTCCTTCCCACCCACACCATGAACCATACTTAATCTTCCTTCTCTTTTATCCAGTTTTTTTTTCCTTCTGATTCATGTCAAATTGGCTCAAAGTTAATAATCTGGAGTGTTTTCTTCCTTCCACATGCAATTATTAATTCATAGACATAGATGTCTGTTTTACAGAAAGCCAAGTCAGCATGATCCTTTATCAAAGAAATATTTCATTTAGTCCTTGAAAGTCCTGAAGCATAAATACACACATACCCACACAAAAGTGAAGTGTTTTCTTCTGTTTATTTCATTCAAATTTTCACTTAACACCAGGGTATTTCACATTTGTGGCTGTTCTTAATGCATACATGTACAAAGTTTTTATCCATAATCAATATTAATAATAATTCAGAATTAATTATATGAAATTATATCAGAATAAATAATTTAAAGATTGCCACAACAGGTGCTGAATTAATTTTCTTCTCATCCACCAAAAGTGATTTTCTTCCCAATCTTAACATAGCATTTAGAGCAGGTTTTTACATTCTTTTTAACTATTTGTGCCCTTTATATTAGGAACACAAAGAATTGGTATTTAAAAAATATTTTTTGCAACTAAAACTGATTTTCAAGGAAAACAATTTCTCATAAAGGCCAAAATATATGTTTCATTCAGCATTTTGAATCCATATTTTGGTTGGTGTTATTCTTCATCATCAGTTCTATGTAATTAATTTTTGACCATCACAATGATCAGAATTTTCATCTTTCAATATCTTATAATGCTTTATTGAAATGTTGTCCACCTGGTATGCTCAGTCTACCCATCAGTTTATGCAAAGCTTAGCAGTTCTCACTGACATGATCCCCTTTTGCATTTTAAATAACACAATAATTTTTATTGTATTTATTTACTATAGGTTATTCAGGCATTCTTCAAGTGATAGACATCGTTTTAGTAGTTAGCTACTAAATTTAGCAGTTAGCTATTAAATTTTTCATTTATGATCACTTAACCCAAAAGATCTTAGTTTGTCCAATTACTATTATTCCTCAACCTGTAACTTCTTTTTGATTAGTATTTGGAAGAGAGGAAGAGGGAGAGATAAAAATAGTGAATTTATGTCATAAAGGAGTGACCTGGCTGTGGTTCCCAATGAATCTTTTACAGTCACTTTAAAGCATTATTGTGTACCCAAATTCTGTGATTAGACTCTGAGTTCCATGATCCTTCCCTGTGAAAATTTTTTTCACATTCAATCAGATTCTAAATCTGGAGTCATTTCCAAAACTTTCCCTTAATTTGCTGCACCAAATCTTACCAAATAACAAATAAAAAAAACAAACAAATAAATAAACAAACCTTATAGATCAAAACTTTGTCTTGCCATTTTTTGAATATAATCACTCATTACCTTACAACTCTGGATTGATATTATGGTTACTTGGTATTTTTAGTGTGTTTTATTCATTTCTAAGAATTTGACATCTCCTATGTTCTTTCTCATTTCATATCCTTGAGGAGCATATTATTGCTTTTGTCGATGAGGAATCTGGAAGTCAAAGAGATTAATTTGTCTTCGCTAGGTCATAGAAATACTGGAATAAACTATCATATATATCATAGCATCATAAATTTAGACTTACATAGGACCTTAGAGATCACCAAGTCTATGTCCTTTATTTTCTAATTGAGAAAACTAAGGTATAGGGAAGTTAAGTACTTAGAAAAATGAACACATTTAGTATGTACTTATGTAGACATTTAACCCTGACACTCCTGATTCCAAATGTATAACTCTATCAATTATACTTTGCCACCTCTTCATGGCACAATATTAAATTTTTTAGAGTTAAAGAATTTCTGTCTAATACATTTAGATCTTTCATAATACCTTTGGATCACGAGCTAAAGAAATTAGTTCTGTGTTGGCTTTGCTATTTATTTATACTATGGTGACTATGGGCAAGTATTTCTGGGACTTGGTTTCTTTATCCCTGAAAGATTAGGGATATTAGTCCTGTTCAGGTCTAAATACTCTGAAATAAAAATTTCTGGTTCTGCCATTCAAGGTCAGTCACAATGTGCTCTTATTATTTATACACAATCTCTAATTTATCTCCCCCCATCACCATTATCATCAACATCATATGCTTCAGTCAAATGGCAACTACAAAGTTCTCCATTATGATTAGTGCCAACTGTCCTTTCCTCACTCTATTCTTCCTACTTAAAATGTTATCCCTCCTCTCTTTTACTTAATCAAATTTTCCCACTTCAAGTCCTACTTCCAAAAAAAAATCACCTCCACAAACCTTGTATATTAACTGCAGCTAACACTAACCATTCACTTTTTGACCATGCACAAAACTTAACATTCTATGGACAACATGTCCATAGAAAGTGTATGAGTCAATTTAGCATTTAATGATAATTTTTAAAAATTTAATTTATTGTATTCTTTAATTGCTTCATCAATTTGAATTCTGACTCCTCGTTTAGACTGCAAACTCCCTTTACAGAGGGGTTAACTAAATGTTTGATTTAAAGCTCTAAGAAATTTCAGAGATCATGTAGGTTAACCTTTTTAGTCTTGGGTGCAAAATGAATAGCCCATGGGCCATTTGGCAGGCAGTATTTAAAATTCAGTAAATCTAGGAGCTTTTTAGGTGTGGAATTAATTAAATGCTTCATCAAATATAGCAGGTAAATGATGTTATAATTTTTCAAATGGTCCTTGACAAAAAAGTTCCCCATCCCTGCTTTAAATTAATAATTATTCAGTTAGTTATTTTCATTTTTCTCTCTAGAACTTTTGCATTATCTAGCAAAGTTATAGACAGACACTATTTAGAAAATACTTCTTGAATTATGGTGAAAATCGGAAACGAATTCCTTAGTCATTTTCCAATTCCATATAGGATTTCTTCTTTCCTTTTTTCCTTCCTTCCTTCCTTTCTTCCTTTCTTCCCTCCCTCCCCCTCCATTCCTCCCCCTTCTTCCTTCTTTATGATTCTTTCTGTTCCTGTCACTCTTGTATCTCTACTTATCTCTCTGTTTCTATATTTCTGTCTGTGTCAATTTTTGTCTGTCTGTCTGTCTGTCTGTCTGTCTGTCTCTCTCTCTCTCTCTCTCTCTCTCTCTCTTCCCTTTCTCATATGTGGCACCTTGACTTTAGGAAAATTGCTTAACATCTCCTGAAAGGCAGTCAAAGAATTTTTCATATACCCTTTTTGAATAATGAATGATAATATCAAATATTAGTATGCTAACTTGACACTGCAAAGACTGGTCATCAGCTCTCTCAAGCTGCCTATATTTGCTTTAATATTGAGAATGGTTCTTTTCTCTTATTTTAAATTCTGTTGATGAAGGATACTCAAACAGTTCTCTATAAAACTCAGACTGTCCTTATTTATACTTGTCCAAAAGATCATATTTTAAGGGTGGGATACAGAATATTACATTTCTTAGAATGTTTTAATTGGATCATCTAATTTTGCAAGAAACAAAAAAAGTAAAATATATTTTTTTCTAAATCACTTATCACTGATACAGGCATAATTTTGGGTCAGCTTACAAGCTCCATATTTTTTCCCACATCAGGTTTCTATATTAAGTTTAAAAATACTAATTATTACAAGAAATTAGATGATCCAGATTAGAAAATGAGATGGTTATCTCATAAATCAGGACCAAGAAACACAGGTGAGTTGGTTTCAGAAAATATAAAATATTAATATCTCTTATGAACACTTTCTATATGACCAGTTTTTGATGAACTGATTCTGTGTAATTTCTAAATCTCATGCTGTGTATATTATTCAATATTATTCAATCCAGAGTCATAGTGCTCCATACAATTTTGCTGGCTGGAAAATATCAGCTATTCTAGTTTTACTACATCTTATTGCTTCTCATCTTATATATTTTCTTCTATTTAGCATCGCCATATCCATGAGAATTAGAGACCTTATAATCATTATGCTCCAATAAATAGGTAATGAAATTAATATCAGATATTTAAATAATGAGTCAAGTGGATTCATTCCTTTGTGTGTACTTAATAAAGTCCATCATATGGTGAACAATTACATAATAATTGAAAGCAATTATTCTAAATGTATTTTTCTCTGTGAATTTTTTTAAATTGTCTTTAGTTTTTTAAGTGGAGAATATGCTCTTTCTCTCTCTCTCTCTCTCTCTCTCTCTCTCTCTCTTTCTCTCTCTCTCCCTTCTTCCCTCCCCCCCCACTTTCTGTTTCTGTCCTCTTTCTGTCTTTGTCTTTATCTCTTCCTTGTCTCTCTTTGTCTTTGGCTCTCTGTTTCTGTCTCTGTATCTTTTAACTTAACTTCTCTTTTCAAAAACAGCAAAGCAAAGAAAGAGATTTAAGATTTATCTAACAAGGTAATGTAAAAATGACCAGATTAGACAATTGAGAAAGGAAATTCCTCAACTAGATAGAGTTCACTATGTCAAGAAAATCCTAAGTCTAGTAAAAAAATGGCTTCTGAAAATACCTTATACATAGAATAACATAAATTATATTCAATTAAATATAGCAAACTATTACAATTTTGCTGCCTACTATGCCCAAGTAACTGGGTTAATGCAGGCACTAAAGTAGTTGAAAACTATCTACAGCACGATAGAATTTTGGATAGGATGTACCTAAAGTCAAAACTCAAAAGGAAAAACAGAAAGCAAAATTAAAAATTAAATATTACGTGTAGATTTTTAATTATCAGCAAACACCTACCCTGTTATTCACTATTTTTATTTAGCTAAATATCTGTAACGCATGAGAATTTTTTGGTTTGTGTTTTTGTTTTTGTCTTTTTTTAACGTTCTGAAAATACTTTAACAAAGATTTTATCTCCTGTTACTGGAAAATCTACTTTATTTCTTCTTGCTTTTATTGCCATCTACTGCAAGTGTCCTTTTTTTATTGTAAAGTAAAAAATGTTACAAAATGTATGCTGCTCCAATACTGTACTCGATTTAGTGCACTATTCATCCTCTTCATCATTTATCAAAGCCACTGTCTTCAAACTATAAACTCAATTTCCTCAGAAGTCACTTCTGGCTTCTTAGCATCATTTTTAGATTTCTGACTTAACAGTTTGAAGTAGTTGCTCAGACTCTTGTAGAGATACTGATGAGTTCTTTATGCTTCTTTCAGATTCCATAAGTCACTGTCAAATGAGGTTTCCATATCAATTTTCCTTGGCATGTCTTTTGAATGTGCTTATACATTTACATGCATGTGAAGGGTTGCTAATAATACTCCTGAGAGGTAGATGGGAGTAAATTAGCCTGGACTCGATAGTGTCCTGAATCAACCCTCTTCGAGGATATGAATGTGTCCATTATTGCCACTTTAAGAATAAAGATATACAATCATATATAAAGCATTTTCCTCACAACAATCCTATGAAGTTGTACATAGGAATAAACTGAGATTCTAAAGGTCCAGTGATAGGCCCATAATTATAAATTATATGTAAATATATAATTTTATTACTATATATAAAAAGAATAGTTTTATCTAATATATATATTATATAACAAGTGCCTTCAAGTTGTGTTCTTTTCACTATACTGTGGCCATCTCAAAGATCATAAAATAGACAACCATGATATAATATTCATGAACTTCCATGACAGTGAAATAAAATTATTATTTTGTAAAAAGTATTCCTAAGATTTGTGTTTGTGTTCTCCAAATGATCAAGGCAGGAATGAATAAGTACATGTGATAGTAAATCTGTTCAAAAATAGGTATGATTTTGCCTTTGAATCATGAAAATATCTGCATTTATACAGAAAATTCAAATTATAATCAATATATCTGAATGAAAGATTTTATATATATATGCTATTTAATGTCTATTTGATTTTAGTTCAAATGTATTAAAATTAATTCAGTATTTAATGGATATTCATGCTTATATAAATATGTATATTTTACAATAATAAAAAATTCACAAATATAAATAACTTTTAAATTCAATGTATTTATAATTTATTAAAAATCTGCTGTATGCCAGACACTGGTATAGCCTAGGAATATAACCGAAAATAGAAATGCATTCATAATAAATAATAGTTAACATTTATAATGATCTATTTTCTTTCCTACAACTTTCTTTTCCTACAACATATATATTACAACTATCCTTTTTTCCCCTGTAAATTTACAGAAGCAGTTGAGTTTCAGAGATTTTCAGTGATTTACTCATGGTTACAGAATTTGTATCAAAGACATTCAATCAATTTATTCTAATTGTAGGGCTATTAATTAGTCTTTCTGATGCCATTATTTCCCCTTTCCAATACATTTTTCACATAGTTACCAAATTGATATTCCTTTGGTCCAGGTTTGAATATGTAATCAACACTCATGTAGAACAATGGGGATAATGAATTTGTTTCTTTTTTATTAAATTTTGGGGGGTTGGGGAATGCAGTCTTCATAGCCACAACTTATATATAACTCCTAATGAGCTTTTGGGAAAAAAAGTATTTTTAAATGGATACTGGTGTCTTAAGATCATCATCTAACCCTAAGTCAAATGATTGTCTTGGAAATGATTTAGTGTCATTACCAGAGTCAGTTTTTAAAATGACCAATTTTAGACTGGGACATTCTGGATAGCTTATGCTGGTTTCCCTTAATTAGGTATTTTGCTTTATAACCTTGATGATAGAATTTCTATCCATAAGATTGCCCTTGTCAGAAATAGGTTTTCTTCTTTCTACACATTATATACATGCTGACAAAAAATCACTGAAACCTAGGAAATGGTACAATAGAAGCATATGTGATCAGAGATAGGGAGCAGGGACAATGTGATGATCAACAGATATGAAATGTCCTTAAAGATATGATATGATATGAGAAATAGGAAGCAACATGTTATTACAAGAGGGCAATGATAACTCCACAGCATCAGAGATGTGAGCTGGAATAGACATAATTTTTTCCCATTATTTAATCTTCATTCATGTGCCCTGGCTACATAGACTCAGAATATCTGCTTCCTATTTATATTTACCTGGATACATGTGTTACCTTCATATATTACCTCCTTCTTTGGTGATATGGTAATATCTGAAAAGTTAAACCTGCAAATACATGGGGCTTTTATTATTTCATCATTTTATTTCCTACACTATAAAATTAAACTTTTGTTTTGAACTAGTCCTCAGGAGAGTAATAATAATTGCCATTGAAAGTTCTTCTGAGGAAATTGAGTTTATAGTTTGAAGACAGTGGCTTTGATAAATGATGAAGAGGATAAATAGTGCACTAAATTGAGTACAGTGTTGGAGCAGCATACATTTTGTAACTTTTTTTTTTACTTTCCAATAAAAAAAGGACACCTGCAGTAGATGGCAATAAAAGCAAGAAGAAATAAAGGCAGCTAGGTGGTGCAGTGGATAGAACACTGACCTTGGAGTCAGGAGCACCTGAGTTCAAATCTGGCCTCAGACATTTAATAATTATCTAGCCAGGTGGCCTTGGACAAGCCCTTTAACCCTGTTGCCTTGCAAAAACTAAAAAAAAAAATTCATGAGCTATGATTTTTAAAGAATATATAAATCACTGAGCATTTCTGTCTAGAGAAACTGTGTTCTTTAATTTCTAAGTATTTAATTTCTAAGTTGTTTAATTACCAAGTATTTTTGTTATTTAATTTCTTAGTATTCCACGTTCAATTAAAGAAACTAATATAGTTAAATTTTTGTATGGGGAAGTATATATATGTATATATATATATTTTTTTTAATTGTACATTTAAAGTGTACATTTTAAAATAAGTTTCATAATGTAGTAGGAAGGTAGGGAGCTAGCCTCAAATGCAGGTAGACCTAGGTTCATCTTTCAGCTTTAACACATATAGGCTATGTGAGGACAAGATCAGGAATATTTGGGTTCGATTTCTGCATCCAAAAATCAAGCTATTTGGTGAAGCTCTTTTGTGAAGGAGAAGGGTCAATCACTTGCTATAAAAAAATCTGAGTTTGAATTCTGCCTCTGATTATTATTACCTACATGACCTTTGGAAGCCAGTGAATCTTCTTCAGTTTCCATTTATACAGCTATAAAATAAAGGGGTTGAACTACATAATATCTGAAATCTACCGCGACAATGGTAAAAGTAATTCAATATAAAGTCTTTTGACATTTTAAGTGGAATTTCAATGAAGTACCAATCTTTAATTGAAGTAGTTTGTTAAACTTCTGATATTGCATTCAATGTGCAAAGTTCTAAAATTTTCATTGGTTATCTGCTTACCTCCAAGACTGGAGTTGTTTTTTTCTCATATAAAATATAGCAGACTATAATAAAATGCCCAAACTAAGAATAAAGTTTGAAATGATGTTAGATTGATTAAATCATTTCTATTGCTCCTAGGAAATAACCATTTGAGAGAAATGGTCTTCATGATCTTTTGGATATCACAATAACTATAAAAAGATACACTGCTCATGTCTACTTTCATGACTATTTGTCTTTAGGTTCATTCATTTCTCTGATTCTTTTTAATCTGTAATTTTTCTAGCTACCATATTTAAATCTACAATACTTTGAATGTTCCTCAACTATACTTACTGTGGGGACATTACCTGAGTTCAATCATATCTCTCTCTAATCCCTATATTCTAATCCCATTTTTCCTTCAATCCTCACCCTTCATTCATATAAATTCAAATGCTTTCTTTTTGGAAAGATTCTTCTTTTATTTCTATATTTTGTTTGACCTCTGCCATTACATACCCCTTTGATTTTGGGAATGGTTAAATTTTTCATATAGGACAGTGATTACAAAACATATTTCAATATAATAATTCATTTTAATACACAAAAAAATGTCTAGCAGGTAATTCCCCTCCCATATGATAATGCTATTCTGGATAACATTATGCAAAATAATAAAATACATTAAAAATTCATTCATAATTTCAGAAGTTGTGCTATGAATAATTTTTTATAGATTTGAAAATATTTATGCATACAACAAATTTACAATTCCTCAAGCAAGCCTTTTGATTATTTTTAATATCAAAAACATAGAAGCAGCTAGATGGTACAGTGGATAGAGCACTGGCCCTGGAGTCAGGAGGACCTGAGTTCAAATCCAGCCTCAGACAGTTAATAAGTTCCTAGCTATGTGACCTTGGGCAAGTCACTTAACCCCATTGCCTTGCAAAAAACAAACAAATCAAAAAAAACCATACGTATTGGTTAAAAATTGTTAAATTCACAATTTAAAATAATGCCATGAAACACTTCTTTGGGAAATAATTTAATTATTTAACTATAGTGACTTGTCTTAGATCACTTGATTTATTTAGTGTTGCTACATTTTGGGAGGAGAGGGATTACTTAAATAGAAATTCCTGCCAATGGAATCCACCTTTTATTGTGAACTGCCACCTCCCCCACAAAATTGTCACCCTGATTCAAATATCTTCATGCCTTTCTCTTTTCAGACTCTTAAACCCTCAGGACTTAAATGGTATTTATTTACAGAAAAGGATAAAGTTCACCTAAAGATTAGAACAGGACCATGAGTTATGAGAAAATCAAATAACTAATAGACTACATGAATTAAGGGACCCTGATTGTAAGTTAGTTTTCTTCCAAGTTCTATCAGTCATCCAGATTGCAATTTTTTGCATTTTAGTGAAGATGCCAAAGCATGGGTTTATTTCCTTTTTAATGATACTTCAGACCACAATGATATCTTTGACTCCTAAGAAGCACTCTCTAGACTGTTCTGACCAACTTCTGTTTGATCAAGTTTATTCCATTGGTGAGAAACAGAACAAAAGTAGAATATAGCAAACTGGACTGAAAGGCAGAAAGAAATGGTTTACTTGGTTCTTTATCTGCTGCATTTGCTTATTGGATGACCCTGGGGAAGTTATTTAAACTTTCAATGTTATTAGGCAAGTTTCTAAAACTGCAAATTTCAGATATAATGTTGATTGGCATTATTAGATAGCAATTTACCCTTCCATGAGTTCCTTATATTGTTGAAATAGCATGGTTAACTAAATTCTATCTTTGGTCCATTGATTGGATTATAATCAACATTATATTCCAAACAAGTAAAGGATCTTTAAGTATAATTGACAGTCCCAAATGACCATTGCAAGAATCATCAAGGGTCCTATATGCATAACTATTTGAAAGTCAAGTATACCTGTTTATTTTACCCTGAATCTTCTCTCCTTTCTATACAACCATGTATAGCAACCATTTTAAATACCTTGACTTCATACATTCTCACATTGCAAACTGAATCTTGAATTACCTTTTTTCCAGAGTTGATTTCTAAATCTAGCTGTGTCTCACTAGCACTTCAAACTCAACATGTGCAAAAACTAAATTTACTATTTACAACCAAGTTTTTCCTGAGTCATTATTCCTGTTACTGGTTTTCCCATTTGCTCCATTTCTTATTTTCAGATTCAGGTATTTTTCCATTTATCATATTCAACCTGTTACTAAGTCTTGTCAATTCTACCTTTGCATAACTTCTCTAATCTATTCTCAATTCAACTTTATTCCAGCACAATTAGTTGCACTACTGAAAGATGTTTATTTACATCAAAAAGTAAAACTTCAGTAGCCTTTTGGGGATCTGCATTCTTTTTTCATTCCTATTCATCCTTTTAACTGCTGCCACTATCATGTTATGTACTTCTGTGCTCAAAAAACCAAACAAACAATGATTATTTTCCTTAATGGGAAAAATGCATGCAACACTTTTAATACCACACTGAGACAGGAAGATATCTACAAAGGTCCCCCACCATGTGGGCTAGACTAGTTATTTTCTTTAAAAGAAAGTAATACTGTATCCTAAATGCAATTGACTAATACATTAAAGACTCAAACCATTGACACAAATTCCTGCTTCCTGAGACCAAAAAGAACCAGAACATTAGGAACTCCAACAGGGTCCTCTGAACTAGGAAAATGTCATGGACACTTAGATAAGGGATTGCACTCAAATAATTGCATACTCAATTCTTGTGAAATATCCTTTACCTTTTATAAATATCTTCCCCCTTTTATGGCTAATTTAATGTGCTTCTGTATATGTCTGTATATATTTGCCAAGTGTCTCATATATTCCAGTCACCACACTTGCTTTTTTAGGCCTATTTATCCCCCCATAATCTGCTGTCATCCTATCTTTCTTGAGTATAATCAAATTGCTTCCCTCCAGATAAAGCTCACTACAGATAAGGTGAACAAATTCACCTTTCCAATTCCTTGCCTTTGTGACTCTGCTCATGCCACTCCCTGTGCAAGGAATATGTTATCTCTTTTTTATTTAGTTTGTTTTGTTTGTTTGGTTTTGTTTTTTGCAAAGCTATGGGGTTAAGTGGCTTGCCCAAGGCCACACAGCTAGATGATTATTAAGTGTCTGAGGCCATATTTGAACTCCAGTATTCCTGACTCCAGGGCCAATGCTCTATCCACTGTGCAATCTAGCTCTATCCACCTAGCCACCCCTATTAATTCCTTTAACCTCCATCTCTTAAATCCCTACTCATTTTAATTGATTAACTCAAATTTTGTCTGTTCAATTAATTCTTATAGACTCCTCTCTTCATAGTTTTAGTCATTTATCATTTCATTCATCACTTTTAGTTTTTCACCTTTGTAATGAACTTTTCACATAGTATTGTTATTTAGCTATGTAAATCATAAGTATGTGTTTATATATATTAATTATACAGAAAAATTAATACATAGATTATATATAAATACATTCACATATAAATTCATACCCATATGCCCATGTGACTATTATATGTGTGCATATGCATTTATACATATATACATATGTTTTTATGTATATTTATGTATTTATACATATATACACATATGTATATGTGTGTGTAGAAATACAATATGCACATTTTATGTAGCTCCCACAACTTTTTTTTCTTGGTATTCAATTCATTAGTTTAAGAACCTTATAAAGAAGGAAACTAATCTATAGGCAGCTAGTCTGAAATTTATATCCTTCAAAAGTTGCTCTATTTGACTTTAAATTTCATGAGTGCAGGGGCTTATCTAAACTTTGCACATTCCCAGTGCAGAGCACAATGTTATAAATGCAGGATTGATGTGATAAATGACTATTAAATTGAAATAAATGAAATAAGATCATGGGGGGACTTGTCTGGGAACCTAACCAGCATTTATAGCATCATTTCTAATCAGAAAATGAAGTAAATCTCCAAATGATCAAGTTACAAAAGTATCTTTGAATACCTAACTATACCTAAATTAAGGAGATCTCATAATAGAACATAAATATAAATGTATAAATTAATACATACTTACACACTTATTTATATGCATGTATACATATACATACAACCATAAAAATGGTTCTGAATTTAATATAAGAAATTTTGAATTTGAGTATTGCTTCTAGGACTAGCTTGATCTCTCTGTGATTTTGTTTTTTCATCTGAAAGTGGGGATAGTAATATCACTGCTTTCTATTTAACAGGACAGCTTTGTGAATCAGATGAGATAAAAACTGTATACTTTATTTTGTAAAAAAGAGGGTGCTACTTAAATATCAGTTACTATTAATTAATAAAATCAGAAAATTTATTTTTACATTCAGAAAGCTTTACTGGATAAAAAATATATAAAAGATGAATCCTTCTATTTAGAAGTTTGCAATCTAGTTGTAGAGACAAGAAATAAAAAAAAATTAAGTTACTAAATAAGTATTAAATATTGAAAAGTCAGTTAAAGATAAGAAAATGTCTATAATTAATCGATTAATGAATTTTTATAGAAAAGAGGATGTATTGAGGAATTCACAAGACGATGATCACTTCAATTTGGAGTGGTCAGAGAAGACTTAAAATAGGAGAAAAAGGTAATTAAATTATTTGTAGGGTAGAACAAAGTCCCACATATAGTTGTACTATTTAATTTCTTCCTCAAATGTTTATAGTCATGGTTATAGTGATCCAGGGATTTTAATATATAGTATCTTTCTATATCATACTTTACATTGCACCAAATGTGTACAGACACATCAGAATTGATGATGAGTCATGGGCTAGTTGAATCAGACTAATTGAATTTTTATCCCAGTTCTGCTATCTAATGACTAGGTGGTCTGTCTAAGACAATTATTCCATTTTGCTTCAAGGTCTTCATTTGTATAGTGGCATAATAATATTATTGATCTAAACAACTGTTGTCAAGCAAAGATGAATTGTGAGACCTTAAATACTATATTTAAATATAAAACAGTAACATTCACCCTTTTGATATATGCAAAGATATATAGAATCCTTAAAAAAAATTTAAAGTGAATTACTATGAATTGAATTCTTCCTCCTTTCTAATCTTATGGATATAAATTTTTTTTTGCCCAATTGATATTTTACTTTATTGGAGAATTTCAATATAAGTAATTGATCCCAAGACCTGAACAAAAATATGCTTCTGAAAGCATTATCCTTCTTAAACACTTATTTAAAAGGTTAAATAATCATGTCATTTTCTTTGTTTTTTTTTTCTCTCATTCAGTTTTCACATCCTGTTTATTCTTCTAACTATGCAATCTTCCTCACTTATCTCTTTTTATAAAATATGTAATAATCATTTATATACTTCTTGCAGCCTCTTCTCAATGGATTCTCACTTGTAAAAAAATTTTAATTAAATGAAACCTACAGACATAATGACCATGTCTGAAAACACATGCACTCACAAGTACTCAGATTTTCTCCCTTCTCAAAAGAAGTATCTTTCAAATGCTTTTGTCACCTCTCTAATTCAGGCCCTCATGACTAATTTCAAAGACTACTGCAATAACGTCCTGAAAAATCTTTCCATTTAGTCTTTTTCTCTCTCTTCTTATATGTCATTTACTATAGCATCATATTTTTGGTCTTGTTATTCATAAGTCAAGTCATGTCAACCCTCTGCTGAAAAGGTTTCAATAGCTACTTCAACAGTTAACATGTTAATGTCTGATTAGACTGGGTTCCTTTTGCAAGGGAGAAAAGGTTTCTGTGGGTGAAGGGGGGGTATGTAGAGAAAGAAACAAAAAGGAATATGTTTATTAAAACCCAGGAAAAAATCAACACATCTCTTAAAATGCTTATAGTCTAATAGAGGAAGACAACATGAAAACAACCATGCACAAATAAGACACATATAGCATAAAGTTAATAAACTCATAGTGAGAGGAGGTCATGAGCACTGATGTGGATTAGGAAAGACTTTTTCTGGAATATCATCTTTTTGTTGTATCTTGAAAGTCAGGGAGAAGATGAAGAGAGACATCCAGGAATGAAATTTTAATGAAATTGGCAGAAAATGGAGTCTCTTAATTAAGGCATTATTCCTTGGATCTTTTCTTCTTTTCTTGCTCTATTGCTCAGACTCAATTTCCCTAAAAGAAACAATGTGTGTGTTTGTTTTTTTATGTGTGTTTGTGTGTGTGTGTGTGTGAGAGAGAGAGAGAGAGAGAGAGAGAGAGAGAGAGAGAGAGAGAGAGAGAGAGAGAGAGAGAGAGAGAGAGAGAGAGAGAGAGAGAGAGAGAGAGAGAGAGAGAGAGAGAGAGAGAATATGTATGCATAGGATAAGAAATAAGGAAAATTTTTTTTTATATTTTATTTTCTTTGTCTAAAGGAAATTACGTTCTCACCTTTCTATTTCTACCCAAAACTTATAGAATATTAGTCAAGGCTTTTTTTTTAAATAAAATAATTCAATGATATCTCTGTTTTCTAAGACCATATTTCAGGTCACAGGCTTACTTATTCTGGGGAATTTCTCTTTCTAATCATAAGCAGTAGAATGTGAGAAGAATCTCACCAATTTTGAAGATTATAAAAGTTTAAATGAAACGATTAACAAATTCATGACTATTTGACAATTTCCAAAACATCCTTAAAATAGAAATCAATGTGTACAAAAAAAATATCCTTTTCACAAAGTTTGAGTCAGTGACAGTCTTTGGATATGTCATCAATAATCATATATTACTTACTTGAATATTTGAATCAATGATATATGTATATGCACATGCATATTCCTATATATACGCACATGAAACTATATAACTACATATACTAATATACTCAAACATTATACATAAACTTATGTGAAAAAGTATTTGCCAAATCTTAGTTTTGATGGAGTATATACAATCATGGACATTAAATTATCAGTTCTTTATTTCTATTCTTGAACATTCTGGTGGGACAATTGATTTGACTGATATAATAGGACTGATATAATAAAAAAATTATATATACTTGATAAATGTAGCTTCAACTTTTGCAATAATTAAATAGAATTCAGATATTAAATATTCTTTTTATTTCTTTCTTTTTTAGGGATGATGACTTCAAATTCCTCCAATTAACCACTCAGCTGAAGATGATGTGATATATAATAAAAAATTGAAATATCTTTAGATCACCACTGAAATGTAGTTAGTAAATATTGTCAAAGTATCACAATTATCACTATTTATCTATTTAGCTGTATGTTCATTCATATGTGTTAAATATGTCCATATGCATGAATATATATATATGTAAGCACAATTATACATGTGTGTAAGTGTTTTTATACACATATACCCACATTTTCATACATGTACATTTCTATATTTAGCATTGTAATGCTAATAAGCACTGTTCATGCTCATACATACAACAGAATATAAATGTCATGAGTATAGAGACTATTTCCTTTTCTTCCTTGTCTACTTAGAGTCCAGCACGGTGTGTGGTACTTGCCATTTATTGAATTCATTTGAATTGAACAGATAATAAATTATATAATAAATGTACTAGAGTGTAATTTAAAGCATTTTGACATCATTTTGAGCATCATTAACTAATTGATTAACATTTTCCAAAGGTTGTTGTATTTAAATTGCATAATAAAAAAACTGGTACCCATTTAGATTATAACTATTACATATTGGAGGATAGGTTCAAAAGGGAGTCAACGTCTATGATTTCATCCATAAAAGCATAAGTAGCAAAAATATTGACTTGTGTGACTTTATTTAAAAACAAGATCATAGGTTAACTTTAGATCTGGTAGGAGCCCCAGAATTCATTTAGTTCAAAATTTTTATTTTAATTAGTGTATCTAAAGGCAGAATATGCCAAAAAAAATCTAAAAGGAACATAGGAAATTCATGAGAGACGTTGAAGAGAATATAATTTAAACCTAAATGTAAATTTAATCTGAATGGAAAAATTCCCTTGAATCTATCCAAATGAAGATCCTATCTCTGGCATGGACTGGGTCACTGAGGGGTTGTAGCTCACCCTGCTCAAAAGAAATGAGTAAAAACAATGTCACCTTCTTTGAGAGGTTCCTACTTATAAAATGTGTAGTAATTTGAAGCAATTACCTTCAAATTTCTGAACTTCAGTTTTTTCATATGTGAAATAATTGTGAAAATTAGGGCCTTCATAAGTATGTCATAGGTAGGAAATTAGAGAAATTGTTTAAAATTCACAATCAACTGCAAAGTTCTCACTGCATATGTACCAGTAGAAAATGTAAGTAAGAGAATCATACACATTTTTAAAAAATTCATTCAAATGTAAATTGATTGACAAATAAATAGGTCCACATATGAATCTATCTATATGTGTGTGAAAGAGCATATATGTATATATTTGGATAACATGTGTCTATAATATTTACATATATATATATATATATATACTATATAAAACATGACATACTAATAATAGCTATTAGTATTGATAATACTATTGCTATTATCTTTATAGAAACAGAAATAAAATACTTCTCTGATGCTTCTAGAATAGAATAAAGGTCACTACTAGACATTTAAATTTCTTCAGAATATTTCAAACATTATTTTCCATTTATTTCGGCAAATTTTCCTCATACACTTTCTATTGCAATCAAATTAGACTCTCTTATCCCCAGAACAACCTTATTTCCATTTCTAGATTATCACAAAATCCTGGAATGTTTTCATCTTTTAAGTCATCCTTTTGCCAAGCTTGACTATCTCCAAGGCTTATTTCAACTTTTAACTCCAGGTTGTCTTTCCTGATCCCTAGAGCAGTATGTTTTCTTTCACTCCTAAAATTATCATTTATCAATTAACCTCTTGTATTGCTATATCTCCCAATAGAATATAAATACTTCAGGGGCAAAGACAATAGTTTGACTTCAGTTTTTATATTTCCTGTATTTAGTATATTTGCACAGATTTGGATTTTAAATGTATACTTTATATAAAGGAGTCAAATGAATAAAGATATTCTTCTTAAATACCCTGGAATTTTGGTCTAATGTAAATTTTCCAAGTTTTTGTGCTGTCTTGGAGCCAATCAGACATTTTATGTTAATATCTCTACCAATGGAAAGGAGGTTTTCTGTATGTGTGTTGTGTGTGTGTGTGTGTGTGTGTGTGTGTGTGTGTGTGAGAGAGAGAGTTTCTTTCCTTGTATCTCTATCTTTCTATTATGTTTTTCAGATAATATGGACTTAATAGTTCATACTGATTAGCTTCATAAGGAAATCTTACAAATTCTTATGCTCCTAAACCCATTTTATATGTTCCTTTTTCTACATAATTTCATTCACTTAAAAATAATGACATAAGGAGGGGCTAATATAAAGTTCATCTTCAAAATAGGTATCTGAACAAAAAGAACATCTGACAAGATAGCAGTCAATAATTCAGGATTTCTTTATTGCTTTCTGAAAGAATCCTCAGCTGACTCTGAAAATTATATAATGACGATGAGTTAATCTAATGGAAAAAGGTAAAGGAGCAATAACATGCAATTGGTTGTTACTATTTTTATTTATGATTCTATGTCATTCATTCTGAATGTTTTGTAATTTCAGTTTTCAAAAGAAATTATCTAGTCAAAAGACAGCTAATATATTGAGCATTATCTTCCATGAATCATTGATCCGGTATTAAATATGCTGAGATTTTAAAAGATTTTAAAGCACCTACATCAGGCAAAGATATCATACTTGTTGGCATTCTAACTTTGTATATAAACACTTAAGTTCTTTTGCTGTCACTTACCTAATAAACATATAATCCTAGAACATGACACATGTTTGAGAAACAATATAGGGTTCTTCCTGGGTGGAGACAAGATTGTGGCATGAAACTAACAAGTTACCAAATGAAATTTTGGATGAAGCCTCTAAACAGATTCTAAAGTAACAGAACCCATAAAAAAACAGTGAAACAAATTCTCAGTTCAAGATATCATGGAAGAACTTCAGAAAACATCTGTCTCATGAGTGAAAGGAGAGTGTAGCCCAGCACAGGGAGAAGAGATGAGTAGTCAGGAGAAGGCTCTTAGCCAAATTGCACCTTAGTTCCTAGCTCAGTAGGTCATCAATGAGTATCCAAATTCTAGTCTAAAAAGCAGAGTTCAAGCATAGGAACTGGTATAGCAGGTGAGATTTGACTGGGTTACTCTAATTCAGAGAATAAACTATGATCAACTGAGATGCAAGAGTAGAAAGCAAGGGATCAGACTCTCAACCCTCAGGAAAAAGAGCTTGGGACTCTAACCCTGTTTATCAGGAGCAGAACTCAATTATCAAAAGGAGCCAAAAAGCACAAAGACTGTTTTTTTTTTAGTTTTTGATGGTCAATGGGGCTAAGATAATTGCCTAAGATCACAAAACTAGTAAGTATCAAGCATCTGAGGTCAGATTTGAATTCAGATCCTTCTGACTCCAGAACCAGTGCTATATCCACTGTATCACATATTTGACTCATAACACTTAGTACAGTTGAAAGGAGCATAATTAAATATAAATTGATCATGATGTGATGATTTTTTAGTTCATGCAGTTTGTACTTGGGACAGTTGGAGGGTATAGGTATGAATTCATGATGAAGTGATGACACTTTACCTTATGATGGTTGAATTTCTATTGGGACACTGGAGGAAGTACATTTATACAGGAGGTATAGGTATAAATTATTTATGATGTGTTTGTATTTATGACTCTTGAGAATTGCACTTCTATCCAGGAGAGTTGACAATGGGTATGGGTCCAAGACAGGGATAAAACAATTAAGACATACAAAAAGGATGATACTGAGAGAAGAAAGTGATCACATTACTGGATAAACAACACCACTTGAAGATCATAAAAGACCCATTACAGTAGAGGGAATGAAGGGAAAGTATGAACACCAAGTAAATATTACTCTCCACAGATATTAACCAAAGTAAAAACAACATGCCTTCTAAGTAGAGTTTAGAAACTTATCTTACCTTACACAGAAGTAGGAGGTGAAAAGGGCAAGGGTAAAAGGTATAGTTAGGGAGTCAGCAGTCAGAAGCAAAATATTGATGAGGAGGGATAAGAGGAAAGGATAAAGAAAAATAAATGAGAAAGGAGTTCTGCCAAATCCTCTTTGTTGCATGAATATTATACTAATGACTCAATCAACAAGAACGAAAACAAAGAAAATTATAGACAAATTTACCTAATCAATATTCATGCAAAAAATTTAAATGAAATACTAACAGAGAGATGACATCTAGTGATCATTAATATAATAAATTTGAATCAAACTGAATTTATAGCACAAATTATGGGATAGTCCATTATTACAAAACAATCAGCATAATTGAGCATATCAATAACAACATTAACATAAATTTTAGGATTATTTAAATAGATGCAGAAAAAGTCTTTGACAAAATATAGTAGTCATTCCCATTAAATATAATTTAGACCTTGGGAATAAATACTATTTTCTTTAAAATAATAATCAGTATCTATCTATAACCACCAGCAAACATTATATGTAATGAAAATTAACTAGGAAAATTCCCAATAAAGTCAGGGGGGAAACAAGGGTGTTCATTATATTCACTATTATTCAATTGCATATTAGAAATATTAGCTTCAGCAATGAGAGAAGAAAAAAATAAATTGTAGCAATTTGAACAGGCAATGATTAAAAAAACCCTTACTCTTTGCAGATAATATACTGGTATTTATAAAGAACTCTACAAAACATAAAATCATATAAAAATCTACTTGAAATAATTTAACAAAATAGCAGGATATAGTATAAACATATATTAAATCATCAGCATTTCTAAATATAAGCAAAATAGACCAAAAGATAGAGATAGAAAGAGTAATTACATTTAAAGTAGCTGTTGAAAAAATAAAATACATGGGAATCTGTCTACCAAGATAAACGCAGAAAATGTATGATATAATGACAAAAATTTTTTTCACACAAATACAGTCATATTTAACTAATTTGAAAAGGGCAGTTGCTAAAGGTTGGGCCATGAGCAATATAATATTGATAATATAATAAAATGTCAATTGTATGTAATTACTTATCCAGTGCAATATATAATAATATTATAACAATATAGCATAATATAATAAAAATGACAATTCTACATAATTACTTGTTCAGTGAAATAAAAATAAAACTGCCAAAAAAAACAGAACTAAAAAAATTAAGAAAGACATCAAGAATATCAAAGAAATTAATGAAAAAGGATTCAATGAAAGTTTGCCTAGCTATACCAGATCTAAAACTATATTATAAAACAGCAGTCATCAAAACCCTCAGGTGATGGCTAAAAAATATAATGGTGGATCAGTGGAAGAGATTGGGTACAAAAGAAATAGTAGTAAATGACTACAGTAATCTAATGTTTAATAAATCTGAAGTTTCCTGTTTCTGTGATAAGAAGTCACTTTTTAACAAAAACTACTAGGAAAATTGGAAAATAGTATGCCAAAACTAAACATAGATGAACATTTCACACTCAATACCTAGAAAAGATAGAAATGGTTACAGGATTTAGACATAACGTTTGATACCAGAGGCTAATTAGGAGAACAAGGAATAATTTATTCATCAGAACTATGGAATTGGGAGAAGGTAGTGATCACTAAGATATAGAGAATCTTGTAAATTATAGAAATAATAATGTAACTAATTAAAACATTTTTTAGGTTTTTGCAAGGCAAATGGGGTTAAGTGGCTTACCAAGGCCACACAGCTAGGTAATTATTAAGTGTCTGAGGCCAAATTTGAACTCAGGTACTCCTGACTCCAGGGCCTGTGCTCTATCCACTGCATCACCTAGCTGCCCCAATAATTAAAAATTTAAAAAAGTTTTTACATAAACATATGCAATTTAGAATAGAATAAAAGAATAAAGCTGGGAAAAAATTTTTTTCCAGTTAATGTCCCTGATAAAGGATTCAGTTTGAAAATATTTAAAGAACAAAGTCTCATCACACAAATAAAGTCATATCTAAACAACTGGAAAAGCATCAACTATTCAAGATTAGGTGATATTAATATAATAAAAATGACAATTCTACCCAAGTTAAATTGCTTATTCAGTGCCATACCAATCAAACTACCAAATAACCATTTTACAGAGGTTGAAAAAAATTGCAACAAAATTCATCTGGAACAAAAATAATACAAGAGTAATGAGGGAATTGATGGGGAACAAGGTAAAGGATGGTAGCCTAGCTTTACCAGATGTAAAACTATACTAAAGTCATCAGCAGTCATCAAAATTACCTGGTAATGGTTAAGATATAGAGCAATGGACCAGTGCATTACAATAGAAACAAAAGAAACAGAAGTAAATGACCATAGTAATCTATTATTTGAAAAACCCAAAGATGTTAGCCTCTAGTATAAGAAGTCACTATTTGACAAAAGTTGCTGGGGAAAACTGGTAAATAGTATGACAAAAACTAAGCATAGATCAACATGTCACACCCTATACAAACATAACATCAAAATGGGTAAATGGGTACAGAATTTAGACACAAAGTGTGATACCATAGACCAATTAATAGATCTAGAATCACTCTTATCTGTTAGATCTAGGGAAAGTGAAGAAATTTATAAACAACAAGAACTAGAGTACATTATAAATGGTAAATAGATGATTTTGACCATAATAAATTTAAATAAATTTAAATAAATTTAAATGTTTTTGTACTAATAAACTTAATGCAGCTACGATTAGAAGTAAAACAGAAAATTGGGAAACAATTTTCACCTCCTGTGCTGCTTGTAAAAGTCTCATTTCCAAAAAAATATATAGAATTAAATCAAATTTCTAAAGTTACAATTCATTCTCCAATTGATAAATGGTCAAAGGATATGAATAGGCTACTTTCAAATGAAGGAATTAAATGAAAAATATTCCAAATCATAATTGATTAGAGAAATGCAAATTAAAATATCAAATACTACCTCATACCAATCAGTTTGTCTCAGAAGACAAAAAAGGAAAATAGAGAAGGTTTGGGAAGTTTGGGACTTTAATGTATTGTTTGTGAAATTGTAAACTAATCCTGTCCTGCTGAAGCACAATATGGAACTATGCCCCAAAAGACATAAATCTGATTATACTTTTAATCAAAAGCCTATTTAAAAATGAAATCATAAAATTGGGAAAAGTCCAACATGTACAAAAATTTTTATAACAACTCTTTTAGTAGTGGCCAAGAATTAGAAATGAAGACACTGCCTATCAATTGTGGAATGAGTGATGAATGATATAGAGTATTATTATTTTATAACAATGAATGGACAGACTCAAGAGAAACATGGAAAGAATTATACCAACTAATACTGAATGAAGGGAGCAAAACCTAGTGAACATTATACAAATTAATAGAATTGTGAGTTGACTGTGATGGATGCAACTCTTCTCAGCATTTCAGAGATCTTGGACAACCCTGGAAGACCTATTAGGAACTATGCCATCCACATAAAGAGGGAAAAAAACAGGCTCTGAATGGATACTATGTTCACTTGTTTAAAACTTCTCTTTTGTTTTTCTTTCCTATACCAATGTTGTCTTTCTTTTTTGCTTAGTTCTGATTGTCATACACAAATTGACTAATATATAAACAATTTAAATGTACAACATTTATCACACTGTTTGCTCATGAGAGGACAGGGTGGGGAAGGGAGAAAGGCAGAAAAATGTGTATAATGTATCAAGATGGAAAAACTGACATTAGTTATCATATTTTAAATGCTATAATTATCTATTGAAACATTAAAATTAAAATAACTCTGTAGTACCACTTCCAACCCTATCAGATTAGTTAAAATGAGAAATAATGTAAAATGAACAATGTTGAAGAGGATATGGGAAAACTGGGACACTAATGCATTGTTTGATGGAGTTATGAACTGATCCCACAATTCTGGAGAGCAATGTGGAAGTATGCCCAAATGGAAAATAAAACTGCACATATTCTGTGATCCAGCAATACCTCTACTAGGTCTATATATATCTTAAATAAATTATAAAACAGGGAAGGGGGAAAGTCCCACATATATTAAAATATTTAAAGTAACTCTGTTGTGGCAAAAAAATTGCAAATTGAAAAAATGCCCGCGAATTGGGGAATAATTGAACAAATTATGGTATATAAATGTCATTGGCTACAATTGTGTTATATATATATATATATATATATATATATATATATATATATATATATATATATATTATCACTATATTGTTATACGAGTAGCTAGACTTTTGAAAAGCCTGGACATATTTGTGGTAACTTATGTTGATTTAAGTGAGCAAAACCAGTGTGCACATTAATAACAGCATTGTGAGATGATCAACTATGACAGACACAGCTCTTCTCAGCAGTTACATGATTAAGGATAATCCTGAAAGACTTCTTATGGAAAATGTAATCCACATTCAGAGAAAAAAAACTATGGAGTCTAAATTGAAAGCAAAACATCTTATGGTCATATTTTTAAACTTCTTTGATAAGTTTTTTCTCATGTTTTCCCCTAAGTTTTAATTTCTATTTCAAAACATGAATCATATGGAACTAAATTAAACACAATTTTACATGTACAATCTATATGAAATTGTTCTGTGCCATGGCGAGGGGGAGATAGGGTGGTTGGTGAAAAAATGTAGAACTTAAAAGCTTACAAAAGTATGAATGTAAAAAATAACCTTTTCAAGTAATTGGAAAAAAAAGTAAATAAAAAATTTTAAAAAGTGAAACAATTTCTTTTTATCCATAGAGTCTATAAAAGAATTATAAACCAACTCAGAATGCATTTCAAAGAAATATTTAAATAAAGCAGACTGATTTGTAAACTTTTCTGGATTTTGCAGAGTTAAATTCATTAAATTTGTCACTATTAAATAGTGAATCAATAATAATGTAAGATAATAGAAACTCATTCCACTGAAATTTAGAATTTCTGCAAATAAGTATCTGGGTGGCCTTAAATGAATCAATTTAATTCCTTAAGACTCTCTCCTCTTCTAAAAATGGAACTATGAGATAAGATGATCTGTAAACTCCCACAGAATTCTAAAATTCTATGCCAATAAAATAAGCCACAAACAATTCAATTGAAGTCCCTTTAAGAACCATATTTAGAACTACTTTAATGTTAAATGGTCAATGTCAGTGATGACAATAATGTGAATTTTAGCAGAACCTAAAAATATTGACATAGTACATGCATGATAGATGCCTGAATAAATAAGTATATTATCTTCACAAATGGAAAACTTTTATTTTGATGGGAATCTGTGATACTTCTTAAGGGGCTCATTTGAAATATGAAACAGACAGAATTTATGATCAACAATTTTCAAGCCTCACTCATGTGTCACCTAGTACAGCTTTACAGTGCTGACTAGGAAAGTTTAAGTCAGAATATGTCTTAACATGCATAGGCAAATTTGTGTTAGACTCAAATAGTCCAGCAGACTATTCAGAGAAGAATCAAAATGTATGAACTAATGATGAACTATAGAATAAAAAATTAAATTCTGCAATGGATTCAGAAACAGGTTAAATTTTTGTAACTTCAAACTAAATTTTCCCCATGAGAATTTAGAATTCCTAAATAATGTCATGTCTTTTTAAAAAAAATGTTCTTAAAATTCTTTTTGTAAATATTTTAATATAGTATTAACTATGTTACTCATTAAAGAAATTCTGTATAGAAAGAATTTTTAGGAGAATGTGTAGTAGAGTAAATTTAAAAGAATGGATAAAATGATATTAGTGTTTTTATTTTTATTTTTACTGTTACTGAATATATTTAAACTCATACTATTAAACTTGTTCAAAATAGGGTGACATATTTCATGTAATTTGACTGACAATACAGCTGTTAAAATGCTGACAGTATTTCTAATTAACACCATTTATTTTGAAAAAATGCAATCTCACAAACCTTTCTATTTTCAACTTTTCCTATCTGCTTCCTAGTTTTTACCAGAAAAATAAAAATATGAAAAAAAGATCCTGAAACTCACATGGACACTTTCTACATTTTCTGTGAAACATTGAATCTAATTTCACTGGAGTTACCCAATTACTGTTGCACAGAAATCTAGTTTGTTTGCTCTCATTATAGCTAATGTTATCTGTAACCATAGTTCAGTAACTGGATTTGCCTTACCCATCTTTGTCTATTGCTGTTAATTCACTATAAATATGTAGGGGATGGGTTGTTTCAGGTTAAATTCATTATGACAATATCTATCAAAAACTAACAAAACTACATTTTGATAATTCCTGTCAATTTCAGACTACCAGGCACA
This sequence comes from Macrotis lagotis, assembly GCF_037893015.1. Classification (NCBI taxonomy): domain Eukaryota; kingdom Metazoa; phylum Chordata; class Mammalia; order Peramelemorphia; family Peramelidae; genus Macrotis; species Macrotis lagotis. The sequence goes on from NC_133662.1 coordinate 52,647,806, forward strand.
GTAAAGACCAAAAGCAAATAAACCAAAACAAAACAAAACAAAAAGCATGAGTAAATAAAAACAAATTTTTTATCCTAATAATATATAAATATATATAGTAAACATTTTACTATAGAACTAGTCTCAGAATCTCAGTTTTTATGTAATTTTTTCCTTTTCTATGTACAATCATCTCTCTCACACACAGACATCATATATGTATATATATATATATATATATATATATATATATAATATTTATATATGTGGAGCTTAGGAGAATGTTTAAAAATGGAGATAATACTTGTAAATTAGCTGAATAGAAAAGAATAATTCTATTCTTTCAAACTTTCTAAAATAATACCATAGTTTGATTTCATCATAAGAGCAATTAGGAAAGAATATAATCGTTCTCAGTAATTATCTTTCTTTGATTTATGTATATCTCCTGTTCATGTCATGTCATAATTTTGCTGCTGCTGATGTTGTTTATTGATTTCAGGAATGTAAAACGTTTTGAGACCCCATTTGTATTTTAATTGGCAAAGATGTTGGAGTACTTTGCCTTTTCTATCTTCAGCTCATTTTAAAGATGAAGATACAGAGTCAAACAAGTTACTCAAGATGACACATATAATAAGTATCTGAGACTGAAGTTAAGCTCAGATATTTCTGACTCAAGGTCCAGAACTCTACCCACTAGACCACCTAACTGATACCATTTATAATTATTGCCTTTCAAATTATGACTTAGCATTATATATATGAAATTATTTCCTGAATTATTTGATTAGTGTTTGCAAGTATATTTCCATTATTTTTGTTTTTGTAATTCTTCATTACTCATATTTAATTTTTAACTTGATTTTACTTCATTAATATCATTGCAACTTTTATATTTGTTATGTAACCTTTTTATATTGCATAAACTTCTATTTAATTTATTGATGAATTGCTTCTTGATCTATGAGTGCTTTCTGTTCCTTTGACAAACTAATTTATATCATTCATATTTTTTATTCAGTAATGTTTAGGTAACTTTAATGTCACTGTCTTATGATTAATTTTTATAGGCTTATATTATTACCTTTTGCCCACTTACATGCCCCCAGTATCTGAACAACAATTTATAACAAAGCAATCTGAAAAACTTATCCCTAAAACCATTTCCCATTTCTTAGTCCTCTGATCTCCATTGTTTCATATGTCTTGATAATTTATTCCTATCTATACCTTCAACCATAATCTCACTGAGAATTATTTATGAGTTTTTTTTATCTGAACCCTTGACTAAATTCTTATGGGACCTCACAAAACTAAAATAAGTTTTAAAAATATAAAAGTTGATGCTGTAATGCTTTTCTTTTGGGCTTAATCTCATTTTCACCACCACCCCAATTGAATATCTAATGAGTCATGAATATTGATGGAAATTATTAAATTCATATAAGAAAAGTTTCTTATTTATGTAGAGAATACAGGAAATAAAATATATTTTCATTCTTTTTCATTGAACAAATTGCTTACTTTGATTAGAAAAAAAAGAATTCCTTAAAATTTTTGGGAGACAGATTTTTTTCACAGAAAAATGCTTGCATAGACATGGATTTCTTGGCATAATTTTCCTATAATTGTTACTAAAACTCATATAGTTATTTCCACTCTCCAATTCCAATCCCGTTGTCATGAAATTCTTTCTCATCTTTCACTACTATAAAATAAGTATTGAAAATTGTATGAATAGGGAGGACTTTTCAACTTGACAAAAAGAATACTTTGAGTCAGAAATCTGTATCTCCAGGCAGATTTATTCATGAATTAAGTTAAATTAGTGACTGATTTTACTAAACAAACAAAATTTAAGATACTGTATTTCTAACCTCCATATATACATTCAATTTCTATGTAGGGTCTTCTACAGTACTTCATTAATCACATTCCAAATATATTTATTCCTCCAAACAAAAAAAGTGTTCCCTTCCCTGTTATCTTGATCTCTATTAGTAGAAGAACTGTTCTCTCCTTAACTCAGGCTTGTGCCCTTAAGAATAGCTTTAATTTTTCCCTCTGTTTTACTTCCTTACCTGATCAGTCACCCACATTTATGAATACTTTTAATACGTTTTCTTCCATTTTGCTATCTACGCTGCTCCTTCCTTCAAGTCTTTATTAACTCTTCATTAGTGCAATGAAATAATAAATTGTAATTCTTTGTCTCTTACCTTCTCTCTAATCTATCCATCATATTGTGAAATTAATGTTGTGTCACAAGGAATCACCATCTATTCAAAAAATTTTAGTTGGTATCATTTTCTACAGAATAAGATATATACTTTGTTTGACATTAAAGATTCATTACATTATAACTTTTATATTTCACATTATTTCCTTTCTGTCCAAATTTGATTGCTTAACATCACCCACAATAAGACCTTCTTTTTTTATACCTCTGGGACAATGAAAAGGCCTAGACTGGTTTTCCAGATCCTAACACTATCTGTGAAAATACTATTTTTTTCAAAAAGTCTCCTAAAATGATATATTTCATTTAAGAAGTTCATTTAGTTCAAATATAACTTTTTTCTTTCTTAGTAATTTTCATCTGACTTCACAATTCTAATGTAATTAATTATATCTTGTTTTGTTTTATAGTTACTTTTGTACATGTCTTCTATCTCATTTAAATTAAATGTACTTTAAAGAGTATGTATCCTTTCCCAATTACTTGCATTTTTATTGCTTTCATTTCCCAAAACTATTCTTTTAAAATGATAGGTGCTTAAATGATGTTCCATTGAGTAAATTTGTTTTTAATTCATATGAAATAATCAACCCTAAGGACTTAGGTAAATATATCTGGAGAATTATGTCTAGTTGTGCATCATTCTAGGCAAGATATTTTATAAGAAATGCTTGGAAGGATAGTAAGAAGATGGGGGATTCTCTGAAAATAATTGAAAAGAACTGTTGCAGGAGTGGAGATGAATTAATCAGAGTATCTAAAAGACTATCATATGGAAGAAACAAGAAACTTCCTATATTCCATACAAGAAATTTTTAAAAAGTGAATGCATATATTTGTAAGCAGGAAGCCTAGTAATGGGATAGAATATCTCAAGAAGCAATAAGTTACTAGAGGTTAAGAAATTTCAAATCTACATTTGTCAGAAATGGTGTTGAAAAGATTCATAACACTGAGTAAAATTGTACTCTATATTTTGAGTGTTTTTTCACTTCTAATATTTTATAATTCTGGGAAAAATTAATATGACTTATTGTATCTTATTCTGCCAATTCCTTGATATTTTATATTCTCACAATGAAATGTTAATTTTATAACCTGTATATTGGGTATGACATAACTTTTGAATCTTCAAAAATGTGTCCAATATTTTATATGTTTACTTAATATAAGTCCTTCACTATTCATGAAAAAATCACAGATTTTCCTGAATATAATTTGTATTGTGCTATTCTAATCATTGAAATTGGTAAAACTAAATGTGCAAACTTTTGTCATGTTAATTTATATTTTCTTTTGGCATAAGAGATATTGGTGAATTTTAAATAAAGAAAATTGGTGCCTCCTAAATTTTATCCGTAGACATTCATTTCAATTGCTATGCATAGCAACTGACTGATTCTTTATTAGCTGAATTTCCTTGAAGCTCTCTCAACTAGACAAATGAAACATGCATTCATCTTGTGATCATGGAAATAGAACTTCCTATTGTTTTGAAAAAATGCTTTCATATTATCAACAGAATGGACTAGGTTGTTTTTGAAATCTTGATCATTCCTAGTAAAAACTGAAAGCTCTTTAATGTAAAATATATATTTCCTTTACATTTTGTGTTTTGAATAATGAAACGATCTTTCATTCTATTTATTTTGGCCCCATCTCCTTCATAAGAAAATATACCATTTAAGATCTCTGAAGTAACTATCAGTATGCTTAGCACAGAGTTTAACAATTTGAATAATAGCATATCCATATAAAGTAAATCTTCTGTTTTATATGTGGAAATCTATTCAATATAAGCCCAAATCATGTTTTCTTATACTTCATAGATTTTTTCTTAAAATCTGAGTAAGACTTTTATAATATTTTGTGGATTACATTTGTGTGCATAGGTGCTTGAGAGTGTGTGTATGTGTGTGTGTATATGTTTGTGTGTGTGTGTGTGTGTGTGTGTGTGTAAATTACCCTAATGTGGAATCATTTCATTTTTATCACCACTGTTATTTAATATTGAATTAGTAATGTTAGTTTTATCAATATGATAAAAAAATGGAAGGAATGAAAATAGTCAATGAGAAAAATTAAGCTCTTACTCTTTGCAGGTGATATGATGGAATACTTACAGAAACCTAGAAAATCAACTTAAAACAGTTTGAAGCAATTAACAACTTTAGGAAAGTGGATGGATATAAATTAAACACAGAAAAATAATTTACATTGCTATACCTTACCAAAAAAGCCCAGCACCAAGATAAGGAAAGAGAAATTCCATTTAACGTAACTGCAGACAATATAAAATATTTGGGCATATATATGCCAAAACATAGAAATTTTTTAAAAAAATCGCAAACACTTTTCACACACAAACTAACATTTTAACACATAAAAAAACATGTCAATTACTCAAGGGCAAGATAATTCACATGACAAAAATGATAATTCTACCTCATTAAATTACTTTTTCAGTGTCATACCAATCAAATTTTCAAAATTTTCTTTTGCAGAGTTAGGAAAAAAGAGTCAAGAATATCAAAGCAATATCGATGCAATAGAATGTATAAGATATCAAAGATCTCAAAGGATTTTATAAATCATCAGTCATGGATTTCTTGCCAAGATGACAGAGGAAGACAGGCACTGTATTCAGTGCTCCTCTTTCCCCTCACAAACAACATGAGAGAAATATCTTAACAGAAATTTGATCAACAAATTCAAGAAAGTGAAACTAGGACAAAAACATCTACCAAGAAGGTCTGACTCAGGGGACCATGGGTGAACCAGGAGACAAGAACAGACAATCAGCATGAGGCCAGCAGCTGGAGGAAGCCAGAGGGCTAGCCTCAACTGTAGAGGCTTCAGTGAGTGGACCCAGCACAGTGCTAAAGTCAACTCAGACCCTGTTGCTGAGGACCTCAAGCACTCAAGAGAAATCAATCAGTGCCCCTTACTTGCTGGTCCTTGGAATTACTAAGCCAAGTGAACAAAGCCTGTAGGAACTACAAAAGCAAACCTCTGAGAGTCAGTTCTTCCCCAACACAAGATCCTAGAAAGATGGAAAAAGGCCAGAGAAATGGGGGGCCCATGGAGAAATATTTAGAAGAGACAGATTCTAGCCCAGAAATATCTAGCGCTGCTGAGGAGAATATGAACTGCTCTCCAACACAGAAATATTTCCTTGAAGAAATCAAGAAGGAGTTTAAAAATAAATTGGAAAAGTTGGGAAAAGGAACTCAAGAGAAAATTAACAACTCACAAGTAAACAAATCCTTGGAAAATACAATTGGCAATACAAAATGAGCATAACTCTCTCAAATATTCAATTGGGCAAATGCAAAAAGAAAATAATTCTCTAAAAACTACACTTGGGGGGCAGCTAGGTGGCACAGTGGATAGAATACCAGCCTTGGAGTCAGGAGTACCTGAGTTCAAATATGGCCTCAGACACTTAATAATTGCCTAGCTGTGTGACCTTGGGCAAACCACTTAACCCCATTTGCTTTGGAAAAAAATAACCTAAGGGGAAAAAACTACACTTGGGCAAATGGAAAACTCCTTGAAAATTGAAAACAGCTTCAAAAAATTGAATTGACTAACTGGAAAAGGAGTTGTGAAATATAAATGAAGAAAAATCTTCATCCCTAAAGAAAAGAATGGAATCTGAAGAAACTAATGACTTCATCAGCAGCAAGATTGTGTTAAACAAAGCCAAAAGATTGAAAAAATAGAAAAAAATGTAAAATACCTCATCAGCAAATGACCTCAAGAACAGATCAAGATGGGAGAACCTGAGAATTATAAATTATGAAAAAATGAAAGAGGAAAAAATGCCTGGACGTAAAATGACAGGATTTAGTGATGGAAAATTGTCCTGATATCATGGAACCAGAGGGGAAAATAGTTATTGAAAGAATACATCGATCTCTTCTGGAAAGAGATCCTAAAATGAGGGTGGCTAGATGTAGCAGTGGATAGAGCACAGGCCCTGGTGTCCTGAGTACCTGAGTTCAAATCTGGCCTCAGACATTTAATAATGACCTAGCTGTGTGGCCTTGGGCAAGCCATTTAACCCCACTGCCTTGCAAAAAAAAAAAAAAAAAGCTCAGAAAAAGAGATCCTAAAATGAAATCACCAAATAATGTTGTGGCCAAATTCCAGAGCTATCAGATAAAAGAAAAAATCTTGCAAGCAACCATAGAGAAAAAATTTAAATACCAAGGAGCCACAGTAAGGATTATGCAGGACCTAACTGCATCAACATTAAGGGATCTAAAGGCCTGGAATGAGATATATCAAAAAGCAAGGGAGCTTGGAATGCAGCCAGGAATCTACTACCTGACAAAGCTGAGCCTTCTCTTCCAGGGGAAAAGATGGACCTTTAATGAAATGAGAGATTTCCAAGATTTCATTATGAAAAGAACAGAGGTGAATAGAAAATTTGGACATCAAACAGGAGGAGGAGGCTCAAGAGAAACATGAAAAGGTTAAAAAAAATAAGGAAAAATAACTTTATCCAATAAGATGAAATTGAATATTTAAACACTTGGGAGAAAGAGTCTCATAGCTCTTGAGAATTGTAACTTTATTAGAGAGAATATACATAGCCATAAGTGATGGACACTCATAAATGTTCAGTGACTCAGAATGATTTAAAAGCAAAAACTCCTTAAAAGGAGGGGACGGTAAGGAGAGGGAAGAAGGGAGGAGGTGATAACTCCCTGAATCTTCATCTCATCAGACTTGGCTTAAAGGTAACTTAAGCACACTCAATTGAGTGAAGAAGCTTACTTTATCTTTCAAACATTAAAGGTGGAAAAGGGGAGGGGGGATAGGGAGTGGGAGAAAAAGGGGAATTAACAGAAAGAAAGGGGAAAAGAGAAAGGGAAAAGAAAGGGAGAGAGGTATTGATATAGTAGGACAAACACAGTGAAGGTGGCAGTATTCAGAAACAAAACACTGGGGAATAGGGATAAAGGGGGAAAAGGGGAAAATACAAACCAAAGGAAAGTAGCATGGAGGACAATAAAGAATTAGGGTACTATTACACTCACTGAGTAAATCCTCTAGCACCCCCTACTCGACAGCTGGAGATATTACACTCAATGTATAAAGCCTCTAGTGATCCATGAAGAAAGGCCAGCAGATAGGAGGGTTCATAGAAAAATTTTTGGAAGGAAAAGACATTAATTCACAGAGACCTACATCCTCTGAGGAGAATATGATCTGATCTCTAGCACAGAAAGTCCTCCTTGAAAAAATAAGTAAGGAGTTTGAAAATAAAGTTGAAAATTTGGGGAAAGAAATCCAAGAGAAGATGGACACCTTACAACAAGAAAACAAATAATTGGAAAATTCAATTGGACAAATGCAAAATGAGAATAATTCTTTCAGATCTCAAATGGGCAAATGTAAAACTTTCAAAAATAGAATTGGCCAATTGGAAAAGGAGTTGCAAAAGGTAAATGAAGAAAATTCTCTAAAAAAATGGAGTCCATGGAAACTAATGATGTTATGAGACAACAAGAGCCTGTTAAAAAAAACCCAAAAGATTGAAGAAATAGAAGAAACTGTAAAAATACATCATCAGCAAAACCACTGGCCTTGAGAGTAGATCCAGAAGGGACAACCTGACAATTATGACTCTTCCTGAAAGCAATGAAGAAAAAAATAGTCTAGACTTTAGATTACAGGATTTAGTGATGGAAAATTGCCCTGATATCATGGAACCAGAGGGCAAAATAGTTATTCAAAGAATACATCACTCCCCTCTGGAAAGAGATCCTAAAATGAAAACACCAAGGAATTTGTGGCCAGATTCCAGAACTATCAGATAAAAGAAAAATTCCTGCAAGTAGAAAAAAATATATAAATATCAAGGAGCCACAGTAAGGATTGCACAGGACCTGGGTGCATCAACACTAAGAGACAGAAGGCCCAGGGATGAGACATTATGAAGAGCAATTGAGCTTGGAATGCAGCTAAGAATCCACTATCCGGTAAATAGAAAATCTGGACATCAAACAGGAGCTTTAAGAGACAAATGAAAAGGTAAAAAAGGGAGGGGGGGTAAATAAAAAAATAAGATGAATCAATAAGATGGAACTGGCTATATCCCAACATGGGGGCAAAAGATTCTCATAACTCTTGAGAACTGTAATTCAATCAGAGAGAATATACTTAGCCAGAAGTGATGGATACTCTGGATTTTTATGACAGAAAGAGTGATTCAAAAACACTTCCTCCTTAAAAAGGGGGACAGAAAGGAGATAAGAGGAGAGAGGGAATTGAATGGGGTAAATATCATTACATTAAGAGACACAAAAGACCTATAGTAATAGAGGGAGGATATGAGAAACACTTGAATCTTCCTCTCATCAGATTTGGATTAAAGTTAACTTACACACACACACACACACACACACACACACACAGAGACAAAGTTAACTTAAAAAACATCTTCCCTTTCAAGTTTTAGAAGGGGGGGAAAGGGGAAGGAGGAGGGAGGATGGAAACAGGGAGGGGGAGGAAAAGGGGAACTAACTGAAGGAAGGGAAGGGGAAAGAAAGAGGAGGGGTTGGATACAGGAGGACAAACACACTGAAGGAGGCAGTATTCAGAAACAAAATACTGGGAAATAAAGATAAAGAGGAAAAAAGGAAAAAAATACAAACAGAAGGAAGATATCAGGGAGGGCAATAAAGTGTTAGTAATTATAACTTTGAATATGAATAGGATGAAATCTCCCTTAAAATGTAAGTGAATAGCAGACTGAATTAAAAACTAGAATCCTACAATTTACTGTTTACAAAAAACTCATTTAAAGAAGAGAGATACATAAAATAGAGGTAAAAGATTGGAGCAAAATATATTTTGCTTCAGCTGAAGTGAAAACATCAGGGGTAGCAGTCCTTATCTCAGACAAAGCAGCTGTAAAAACACATAGCCTTAAAAGAGATAAGGAAGTAAACTATGTCCTCCTAAAAGGTACCATAGACAAAGAAGTGATTTCAGTACTGAATATGTATGCACCTAATGGGATAGAGTAGAAGCTGACAGAACTACAGGAAGATGTAGACAGTAAAGGTCTACAAGTGTGAGACCTCAAACTCCCACTCTCAGATTTAGATAAATCAAATCATAAAATAAACAAGAAAGAAGTTAAGGAGGTAAATAGCTTGTTAGAAAACCAAGATATGATAGACTTATGGGGGAAATTGAATGGGGAAAGAAAGGAATATACCTTTTTTTCTTTAGTACATGGCACTTACACAAAAATAGACCATGTACTAGGGCATAAAAACTTAATTAAAAATTGCAGAAAGACAGAAATAGTGAATATATTTTTCTCAGATCATAATGCAATAAAAATCATATGTAATATTGGGCCAAGGAGATATCAACTCAGAAGTAATTACAAACTGAATAAAATCACTTAAAAGAATGAGTGGATTAAACAACAAATTATAGAAATAATTAATTATTTTATCCTAGATAATGTCAATAATGCAATAACATAACAAAACCTATGAGATTCACTCAAAACGGCAGTCAGGGGATATGTTATGTTTTGAAATGCTTACATGATTAATTAGAGAAATATGAAATCAATGAACTAAATATGCACCTAAAAAATTAGAGAAAGAACAAATTAAAACCCCCCAAACAAATACCAAATGATAAATTCTAAAAATTAAAAGAGAATTTAATAAAATTGAAAGAAAAAAGATATTGAATTAAAAAAAAACAAAGAGTTGGTTTTATGAAAAAAACAATAAAATTGATAAACCTCTGGTAAATTTGATTAAAAAAAAGAAAGAAGAAAACCAAATTGCTAGTATCATAAATGAAAAAGTTAAACTCACCACCAATCAGGAAGAAATTAAAATAATAATTTGGAAAATATTTTGCCCAACTCTTTGCCAATAAATTTGATAATCTTTGTGAAATGGACAATTATTTACAAAACTATAAGTTGCCCAGGTTAAATGAAGAAGAGATTAAATACCTAAACAGACCTATCTCAGAAAAAGAAATTCAACAATTCATCACTGAACTCCCTAAGAAAAAATCTCCAGGTCTTGATGGATTCACAAGTGAATTCTACTAAGCATTTAAGGAACACTTGGTTCCAATTCTATATAAACTCTTTGGCATAATAGGTGAAGATGGAACTTGGCCTAACTCTTTCTATGAGACCAATATGGTGCTGATTTCAAAACCAAGAAGAGTTAAAACAGAGAAAGATAATTATAGACCTATGTCCCTAATGAAAATAGATGCAAAAATCTTAAATAAAATGTTAGCAAAATGAATAGAAGTTATCACAAGGATCATACATTATGATCAAGTAGGATGTATCCCAGGAATGCATGGTTGGTTCAATATTAGGAAACCTGTTACTTTAATTAATTATATCAACAACAAACCTATCAGAAATTATTACTAGCCTTTTGCTGCAGCAAGATCCATTCCCTGCCAGTGCTAACTCCATGGGCCATCGTCCTGCCCGCTGTTATAGGTATTGTAAAAACAAGCCATACCCCAAATCCTGGTTCTGCAGAGGAGTTCCTGATGCCAAGATAAGAATCTTCAATCGTGGTAGGAAGAAAGCAAAAGTGGAAGAGCTCCCATTGTGTGGCCACATGGTATCAAATGAGTATGAACAGCTGTCTTCAGAAGCCTTGGAAGTCACACGCATCTGTGCCAACAAATACATGGTCAAGAGTTGTTGCAAGAATGGCTTTCACATCCGTGTGTTCCTGCATCTTTTCCATGTCATCCGCATCAATAAGATGCTGTTGTGTGCTGGAGCTGATAGGCATGCAAGGGGCTTTTGGGAAGCCCCAGGGCACCGTAGCCTAGTTTCACATTGGCCAAGTCATCATGTCAATTTGAGGCAAGGTCCAGAACAAAGAGCATGTGATTGAAGCTTTGAGCAGAGCCAAGTTCAAGTTCCCTGGCCACCAGAAGATTCACATCTCCAAGAAGTGGAGTTTCACCAAGTTTAATGGTGATGAGTTTGAGGATATGATAGCTCAGAAGCAGCTGATTCCTGATGGCTGTGGGGTTAAATATATCTCCAGCCATGGCCCCTGGATCAAGTGGCAGGCATTCCACCAATAAATGGAGTGTCCTATGAATTCAGCCTTATAAGGCATAAATAAACTAAATAGTGCATAAATAAAAAATGATTAATTATATTAATATATAAATGCTGAAAAAGTTTTTGACAAAAATACAGCACCCATTCCTACTAAAAACACTAGAGAGTAAAGGAATAAATGAGCAGTATCTATCTGAGCCCATCAACAAGCATTATATCCAATGGTTATAGTCTTGAGACATTTCCAAAGAGATTAGTGGTGAAACAAGGATGCCAATTATTGCCACTACTATTCAATATCATATTAGAAATGTTAACCTCAGCAATAAGAGAAGAAAAAGAAACTGAAGGAATTAGAATAGAGAAGGAAGAGACAAAACTCTCTTTGCAGATGATATAACGGTATACCTAGAGAATTCCCAAAAGTCACCTGAAAAACTACCAGAAATAATTAGCAATTTTAGCATAGTAGCAGGATATAAAATAAATTCTTATAAATCCTCAACATTTCTATATATGACTAGGAAGACACAGCAGAAAGAGCTAGAAAGAGAAATCTCATTCAACGTAACTTCAGACAAAATAAAATACATGGGAGGCTACTTGCCAAGGCAGACCCAAAAGCTTTTTGAAAACAATACCAAAACACTTCTCAAACAAATAAAATCAGATTTAAATACCTGGTATGGATAGGTCAAGCTAATATATTAAAAATGAAAATCCTAACAAAACTAAACTACTTGTTTAGTGCCCTACCAATCAAAATTCCAAAAAAAAAAAAAAATACTGTAATGAATTAGAAAAAGTTGTAAATAAATTTATATGGAGAAAGAAAAAGTAAATAATTTTCAGGAGTTCAATGAAAAAAATTACAAAAGAAGGTGGCTTACCCTTACCACGCCTAAAATTATATTATAAAGCATCAGTCATCAAAACTGTCTGGTATTGACTAAGAAAAAGTGTGGTGGAGCAGTGGAATAGACTCCGTTCAAAAGTAGAAAAGGATGATAGTAATCTGTTATTTGATAAGCCCAAGGAGTGCAGCTTTTGGGATAAAAAAAACACTCTTTAATGAAAACTGCTGGAAAAATTGGAAGTTAATATGGAAGAAACTTAGATTAGACCAACACCTTATGCCCTTTAACTAGATAAGATCCAAATGGATACAGGATCTAGACATAAAAAAAAAAAAAAAAAACATTATAAGCAAACTAGAAGATCAAGGAGCTGTTTACCTGTCAGATCTATGGAAAGGGAAGCAGTTCATGACCAAGGAAGAGATGGAGCGTATCATTAAAAACAAACTAGATAACTTTAATTACATTAAATTTAAAATCTTTTGCACAGACAAAACCACTGTAACCAAGATCAAAAGAAATGTAGTAAACTGGGAAACAATCTTTACAACTAGAAATTCTGACAAAGGACTCATTTGTAAAATATACAGCTAAATGTGTCAAATTTTCAAATTAAAAAAAGCCATTCCCCAATTGACAAATCATCAAAGGATATGCAAAGGCTATTTACAGCAGAGGAATTCAAAGCAATCCATAGTCATATGACAAATTGTTCTAAATCATTTTTTTATTAGAGAAATGCAATTAAAACTTGTCTGAGCTACCACCTACCACCTTACACCTCTCAGATTGACCAATATTACCAGAAAGGACAATGATCAATGTTGGAAGGGATGTGGAAAATCTGGGACACTATTACATTGTTTGTGGAGCTGTGACCTTATCTAAACTTTCTGGAGAACAATTTGGAGCTATGCCCAAAGGACAACAAGAATATGTATATCCTTTGATCCAGCAATCCTACTACTGAGTTTATACTCTGAAGAGATGATTAAAATGGGTAAAAACATCACTTCTACAAAAATATTCATAAGCTGCCTTCAAGTATCTACTTCTTAGCCATTACCAAACAGTTTTGATGACTGATGCTTTATAATACAATTTTAGGTCTGGTAAGGCTAAGTCACATTCTTTTTCACTTTTTTTCATTGAATGCAGTCAGAAATTCTTGATTTTTATTTCTCCATATGAATTTACTTGCATCTTTTTCTAACTCAATGAAGTAAATTTTTGGAATATTGATTGGTAGGGCACTAAAGAAGTAGTTTAGTTTTGGTAGAATTGCCATTTTTATTATATTAGCTTTATGTATTCATGAACATTTGATGCTTTCCCAGTTATTTAAATCTTATTTTATTTGGGTGAGTAGTGTTTTGTAATTGTTTTCAAACAGTTTTTGAGTTAGGCTCTGCAGATAGACTCTTAGTTATTTTATATTGCCTGAGGTTAATTTGAATAGGATTTCTCTTTCTGCTGCATCTTGCTAGTCATATATAAAAATGTTGAGGATTTATGAAAGATTGTTTTATATCCTGCTACTTTACCAGAGTTGTTAATTATTTCTAGTAGTTTTTTAGATGATTTTTTTCGATTCTCTAGGTATACCATCCTGTTATCTGAAAAAAAAGTGAAAGGTTGTTCTTCTTCCTCCCCAATTCTAATTTCTTGAATTTATTTTTCTTCTCTGATTGCTGAAGCTAACAGTTCTAATAAAATATTGAATAGTAGTGGTAATAATGGGCATCCTTCTTTCACCCCTGATATTATTGGGAATGCCTCTAGCCTTTCCCTGTTGAATATAATGCTTGTTGATAGTTTTAGATAGATACTGCTTATTATAGTAAGGAAAAAACATTTATTCCCACACTCTCTAGTGTAGGAATGGCTGCTGTGTTTTGTCAAAAGCTTTTTCAGCATCTATTAACATAATCACATGATTTCTGATAGGTTTTTATTGATATAGTAAATTATACTAAGAATCTTCCTAATATTGAACCAACCTTGCATTCCTGGGATAAATCCTTCTTGATCATAATGTATTATGCAAGTGATAACTTCTAATCATTTTGCTAAGATTTTATTTAATATTTTTCCATCTATGTTTATCAGGGAGAAAGGGCTATAATTTTCTTTTTCTGTTTTAACTCTTCTTGGTTTAGGTATCAACACCACCATATTGGTGTCATAGAATGAGTTAGGTAATCTTCACCTCTTAATACATGCAGTTTATATATAATTGGAACCAATTTTCCTTTAATGTTTGATAGAATTCATCTATCAATCCCTCTGGCCCTGGAGATTTTTTCTTAGGGAGTTGAATAATGCTGAGCCACTTAAATCTTACCTGTGATGCCACAAAGCAGGAGAAAATACAATGGCCACAGTCAACTAAATTGTTTAAGCAGATTGGTTAAACCATGTTGAGGGTACTTGAGGGGTCTCAAACTCATAGGTGAGTTGGGGGTGATTCTTACCCCCAGTATGTGAAGTCTTTCTCTAGTGGAATGGATAGATGAGAACAATTCATTCCAAATTCCATGAAAGCAGCTGAGGCAGTCTTTGTGGAGTGCTGAGAGATTGACTAGAAATCAAAGGTTCAAATGACATCCACTAAATCTACAGCCATCGCCATTTTGTCTTGACTATCTTGCCACTGGACCATGAAGACTACAGAAATGAGACTGAGGCTAATAATTTCATGGAACTTGCCTCTTAAATCTCATTAGGCATATATCAATTGAAACTGCCCATACCATTTTGTCATTCTTACCTATCTTAAAGGCAAGTGCTAAATCAATGGGTATGGATAAACTGGAAGCTGTAGTGACAAAACTGTACACAGGTGACGTAGGTGAAAGGTTCTTCTCCTCACTGGAATTAGAAGTGGTTTTCAGCAGCCCCATGGCTATCTGAGCTGCCTCTTTATGACAGCACTGTTCACTTACTGGTGTGAGGAAGGGGCTAGAATAAAATCGTCTTCTTATCTAACCATGGTCTGAGTACTACAGCAGGCTTGGATCATGCCCTATGGTTGATGCACAAAAAAAATGTAGAAAAATTGTTTAAGGAAGATTCTACTCACCTTCAGTGCATGGAATGTGCACACACACTCCCAAACAACATAAGATCCAGTGCACCAGAAAGATGAACAGTTTTTGTTCATCAGGCATCATAGGCAAATAGCAGACCTGAATATAACTGGAAAATGAGGGCAAGTTCCTGAAGTTGAAGTTGAATACATTTTTCTGGAGTGGTCACAATGAAGAGGAGCATTGTAAAGTTGGAGTAGATTTTGCACTCAAAACTAATCTAGTTAAGATGCTGAGCTAGATGAACAGAAACAGAAGGACACTGTACACCCTAACAGCAAAATAGGGGTGATGATAAACCTTGATGGACTTGCTCATTCCATCAGTGCAATAATCAGACACAATTTTGGTATATCTGTGATGGAGAGTACCATCTGTACCCAGAAAAGAATTGTGGAGTTTAAACAAAGACCAAAGACTATTACCTTTAATTTATGTAATTTTACTATCTCTTAGTCTTTATTTTTTTGGCCCTTAAGGATATGATTTCTCTCTTGCCACATTCAGCTTAGATCAATGTATATCATGGAAACAATGTAAAGACTAACAGATTGCCTTCTGTGGGGATGGGGGGAGATAAGCAAGATTAGATGGAAAAATGTAAAATTCAAAATAAATAAATATAAAAAATTAAAA
The DNA here is from genome assembly GCF_037893015.1 of Macrotis lagotis. Taxonomy (NCBI): domain Eukaryota; kingdom Metazoa; phylum Chordata; class Mammalia; order Peramelemorphia; family Peramelidae; genus Macrotis; species Macrotis lagotis. The sequence continues at coordinate 52,663,709 of NC_133662.1, forward strand.
ATAAAAAAAAAAACTAATTTAGGAAGAAGTTTGTATGCCTACCAAAATGAGTCAATGACAGGCTCATGACAATGTGATCGCCCCTTGCAGGAAAATACCTTGCCACCATCATCACTGCCTATGCTCCCACCATGGCAACCTGATGAAGTCAAAGGAAAAACTTTATGAAGAAATTGAAACCCCTATCATCAATATACCAAAGAGAAAAGATTTATAATTCTAGGTTACTTTAATAATAGAGTTGACTCAGACTGCCAGTCATGGCAGATATTCCTTGGAAGGAATGGAACTGTAAACAGAAAAAGCTGTTTAGTCACTTACTGCTAAAAACATGTGCAACTACAACTTAATCTCACGGTCTTCTGTTTATACTAACGTCATAAAACTTCCTAGATGCATGTTCACAGCAAACATGACCATTTACCAGACTATGAGACTGTAAGGAGAAGAGTCAGACGGTATATGAGAGTGATGAACAGTACAGGACTGAAAACAGACACAATCTCTCCAGGTTAAATATTTACATTCATCTGAAGCAGTGAATCTAAAGCAAAATGACTTACATAAGAATTAATGTTTAGAAATCAGTCCTTCTCTGAGCTGAAAGTTTGTTGCTAATTTCAAAAGAAAACTGAACCAACACACAATTAACAACATTGAAATTGAAAAGAAGTGGGCAACTTTCAGAGATTTGGAGTTCAGCACTGCATTTTCTCATCTGGGTCTATTAATAAACATCTAGCCTGGTTTAGTGAAAATGATGTGGAAATACAGAAGCTTCTATATGAAAAATAAGAACTCCACCGGGATATTCAGGAGGATACTTCATTCATTCTAAGAAGATAGTATTTAATTCCATCAGAAGTACAGTACAAGTGAAAATAGGAAGATACAGGATTCCTAGTTCAGAAAGAAGACAGATGAAATTGTTTATGGTATCATTCAGGAAGTTGAGTTTCCTTCCATATTCCTTTTGCTTTGTTTTGGATAAGGATCGCTAACCCTGCTTTTTTCCACTCTGACTGGAGCAAAATATACACTGCTGTAGTCTTTTATATTTACAATGTAGGTATCCCTCTACTTCAATTGTGTTTCTTATAAACAGCACATGGTATGATTCTGATTCTTCATCCACTACATTTTTGCCTTCATATAGAGTTATGATTATTAATTCTGTATTACTTTATCCCATCTTACTTCTGTTTACACATTCTCTCTCCTTTCATTCTATCCTGCCTAACTAGTGTTTTACTTCTGATCACGGTCTACCTCAAAGTGCTTTCTTTTCTGTCAAATGTTCTCCCTTTCCTTCACATTATTCCTTTTACTTCTCCCCTTATTATTGATATTGACCTTACTGCTTCCCTCCCCCTTTCCTTTCCTAATTCGCAATAGAACAGGGAAAGCTTCTAAACCACACACACACACACACACACACACACACACACACACACACACACACACAGAGTTTATATATATATATATATATATATATATATATGTATGTATATATGTATATATGTATATATATATATATATATATATATATATATATATATATATATTTCCTTCCTTGAACCAAGTCTGAAGAAAGTAAGATACACATAATTCTTACCTCTCCTTGCTTATCCTCTATTATAATAGGTCCATTGCAATATTTCATGTGATAGAAGTTACCCTATTTTGCCTCCCCCTTCTTCTTGTTCTTATATAATCTCTTTTTAAATGCAATTTTTAACAAACACATCCCACCAAATCAATATATACCCCTACTTCAATGTACGTATATGTCCTCAATTAGAGATATATTTCTATAAGTTATAAACATCCTGCTCCCATGAAGGGATATAATCAGTTTAATCCTATAAAATAGCTTTTATTCTCTTTTTTTCCTTTTTTGCAATTTTATTTATCTCTTGATTCTATGTTTAAATATTGAATGTCCTGTTCAGATCTTTTCTTTTTTATAAGGAAACATTTAATCACCTATTTAATTAAATGCCCATCTTTTCCCCAGAAAGAGTATGCTCAGCTTTCAAGGGTAGTTGATCTTGGTGGCAATCCAAGCACATTTGTTCTCTGGAATATTATATTCCATGCTCCTTGATATTTTAATGTTGACCATGGCTCCTTGGTATTGTTTCATTCTGACTGTGCAATATTTTCTTTTTGACCTGAAATTCTGAAATTTGGCTACAATACCTATGAGCATATTCATTTTGGGGTATCTTTCAAAAGGTGATCATTGGTTTTTTTCAATGATATTTTACCCCTAGGATATAGTATGTCAGGGAAGTTTTCTTTAATGATTTCATGAAAGGTTTTGTTCAGGCTTTTTTTATTTGATCATGGTATTCAGATAGTCCACTAATTTTTAAATTTTCTCTCCTGGATCTATTTTTCCAGGTCAAGTGTTTTTTTAATGATGCATTTAATTTACAATTTCTTCTTTTTTTATATTTTTTTAAATTTTGTTTGATTGATTTTTAAAGTGTCACAGAATTTTGGGCTTTGACTTGTCCATTTTTTTCAGAGAATAATTTTCTTCATTTATCTTTTGCAACTTCTTATCCATTTGGTCAATCCAAATTTACTTTTTAATATTATATAAATATTTTAATTTGTTTTTAATTATATACAATAGTTTCTACCTATAATTTTTTGGAAATGTTTTGAATTTTATACTTTTCCCCTCACTGTCCATTCCCTTTCACTTTCACCCACAGAAGGCAATCTGATAATCTTCACATTTTTTCCATGTTATGCATTGATCAAAATTGAATGTGTTGAGTGAAAAAAACTTATCTTTGCAGAAAAGATAAAATATTAGAGAGAGCAAAATTATTAGTACATAAGCCAACATATTTTTTTTAAAAATTAAGGTAATAATCTTTGGTCTTGTTTAAATTCCACAGTTCTTTCTCTGGGTACAGATACATATTCTCCATCACAAATATCCTAAAATTTTACTAGTTATTGCACTGATGGAATGAGCAAGTCCATTAAGGTTGATCATCACTCCAGTCTTGCTTGTAAGGGTGTATAATATTCTTCTGGTTCTGCTCATCTCACTCAGCATCAATCCATGCAAGGTTTCCCAGGCTTCTCTGAAACCCCATCTCTTCCAGTTTCATTTTTTTAATGAAAAAAGATTTTATTCATTTTGAATTATACAATTTTCCTCTTGATTCTCACTTCCTTCCCCCCATAATATGGATTGATCTAAGTTGAATGTGATGAGAGAGAAATCATATCCTTAAGGAAGAAACATATAGTATGAGATATAGCAGAATTACCTAATTAAGAGTTTTTTTCTTAAATTAAAGGTAAGAGTCTTTGGTCTTTGTTCAAACTTCACAATTCTTTCTCAAGATATGGAGAGCATTCTTTACCACAGACACCCTAAAATTGTGCCTGCATGCTGTTTTGTTGGTATGAGCAAGTTCATTAAGGTTGATCATCACTACCATGTAGCTGTTAGTGTGTATAATTTTCTTCTGGTTCTACTCATCTTCCTCAGCATCAGTTCATGCAAATCCTTCCAGGGTTCCCTGAATTCCCATTCCTCCTGGTCTCTAAAAGAACAATAGTGTTCCATCAAATACATATACTACATATTGTTAAGGTATTCCCCAATTGATGGACTTTCCCTCAATTTCCATTTCTTTGCCACCACAAACAGAGCTTCTATGAACATTTTTGTACAAGTTATGTTTTTATCCTTTTTCATAATCTCATCAGGGTATAGACCCAGTAGTGGTATTGCTGGATGAAAGGGTATGCCAATTTTTATTGCCCTTTGGTATAATTCCAAATTGCTCTCCAGAAAGGTTGGCTGAGTTCACAGTTCCAGCAATAATGTATAAGTGTCCCAGATTTCCCACATCCTTTCCAATATTGATCATTGTCCTTTCTAGTCATATTGGCCAGTCTGAGAGGTGTGAGGGGGTACCTCAGAGATGTTTTAATTTGCATTTCACTAATAATTATTTAGAGCAATTTCTAAAATGATTATGGATTGCTTTGATTTCATCATCTGTAAATTGCTTTTGCATATCCTTCAAAAATTTGTCTATTGGGAAATGACTTATATTTTTTTTTAAATTGACTCAGTTCTCTGTATAATTTAGAGATGAGTCCTTTGTCAGAAACACTAGTTGTAAAACTTGTTTCCAAGTTTACTAGATTTGGGGCGGCTAGGTATCATAGTGGATAAAGCACCAGCCTTGGAGTCAGGAGTACCTGGGTTCAAATCTGGTCTCAGACACCTAGCTGTGTGGCCTTGGGCAAGCCACCTAACCCCATTTTCCTTGCAAAAACCTAAAAAAACCCAAGTTTAATAGATTTCTTTTGATCTTGGTTACAGTGGTTTTGTCTGTGCAAAAGCTTTTTAATTTAATGTAATCAAAATTATCTGGTTTGTTTTTAATGGTGTTCTCCATCTCTTGCTCCTTCATACATTGCTTCCCTTTCCATAGATCTGACAGGCAAACTACTTCTTGATCTTCTAGTTTGTCTCTGAGTATCTAATAAAACAATAGTGTTTGCACAATTTGTTCAGCAGTTCCCCAATTGATGGACATCCCCTTTATTTCTATTTCTCTGCCTCTATAAAAAGTGAGTACAAAATGCAAAGTTTTTACCCTATTTCATATTTTTTTCAGAGTACAAACTCAATAGTGGTATTTCTGGAAGAAAGCATATGCACATTTTTATTGCAAATAGGGAAAAATTCCAAATTGTTATCCAGAAAGGTTAGATCAGTAGACAGCTCCACCAACAATGGATTAGTGTCCCAGAATTCCCACATTCCTTCCAACATAGATGATTTTTCTTTCTGGTCATTTTGACCAAACTGAGATGTGTGCTGTGGTACCTTAGAAATACTTTAATTTACATTTTTCTCATAAGTAGTGATTTATAGCAATTTTTCATATGACTTTGGATGGTTTTGATTTTCTCATCTGCAATTTGCTTTTGCATATACTTTAAGCATTTGTCCATTGGGCAACGGCTTTTTTTTTTTATATATTTGACACAGTTATCTAAATATTTTAGAAATGAAGCCTTTGTCAGAAGTACTACTCATAAAAAATTTTCCCCGATTTAGTATATTTCTTTTATTCTTGTTTACAGTGTCTCTGTTTGTGCAAAAGCTTTTTAATTTAATGAAATCAAAATAAGAGAATTTGCTTTTAATGATGTTTTCCATGACTTCCTTGGTCATAGAAAGCTTACCTTTCCATAAACCTGACAGGTAAACTTTTCCTTGTTCTCCTAGATTGCTGATAAACATTACCTTTTATGTCTAAATACTGCACCAATTGTTATCTCATCTTGGTATGCGATGCGAGATGTTGGTCTAAGTCAAGTTTCTAACTACTAACTTCATACTAACTACCAATTTTCCAAACAGATTTTATCAAAGAAAGAATTATTCTCCTAGAAGCTGGGCTCTTTTCTTCCGTCTCTTTTGCTCCTTGTCTATTTCAATGATCCACCACTCCTGTTTGTTGGCCAGTACTAGATAGTTTGGATGACTGATACTTTATAAAATAATTTTAGATATGATAAGCCTAAGCCACCTTCTTTGCACTTCTTTTCAATAAATACCTTGATATTCTTGACTTGGTTTCTCCATATTAATTTTAACACTTTTTTTCTTGCTCATTAAAGTAATATTTTGGAGGTTTGATTGGTAATGAACTAAATAAGTAGTTTAATTTAAATAGAATTGTCATTTTTATTATTTTAGCTTGGTCTAACCATGAGAAATTGATTTTTGAACAGTTATTTTAAAATGATTTTATTTGTGTTAAAAGTGTTTTATAGTTGTTTACATAAAGTTTCTGAGTCTTCCTTGGCAGGTAGACTCCCACGTATTTTAAATTGTCGGAAGGTATTTTAAATGGGATTTCTCTTTCTGGCTCTTGCTATTGTATCTTGCTAGTAATATCTAGAGATGCAGAGGATTTATGTGGGTTGATTTTATATCCTGCAACTTTGCTAAATTTTCTAATTGTTTCCAGTACTTTCTAGATGATTTTTAGGTTTCTCTAGTTATGCCGTCATGTTATCTGCTAAGAGTAACAGTTTTATTTCTTCCTTCCCAATTCTAATTCCTTCAATTTCTTTTTCTCATCTTATTGCTAAAAAATAATGACTAAAACAATATTGAATAGTAGTGGTGATAATGGGCATCCTTTTTTCACCCTTGATCTTATTGGGAATAACTCTAGCTTATCCCCATTGCATATAATGCTTGTAGGTGGTTTAGTATAGCTATGCTTATCATTCTAAAGACAAATGCATTTATTCCTATGCTCTCTAGTGTTTTCACTAGGAATGGGTGCTGTATTTTGTCATAGGCTTTTTCTGCATCTATTGTGCTATGATTTCTGTTAGCCTTGTTATTGATATAGTGAATTATACTGACAGTTTTCCTAAATATTGAATGAACTCTGCATTCCTGAGATAAATTTGGCTTGGTCATAGTGTATTATCCCTGTGATAGCTGCTGTATTCACTTTGTTTAGATTTTATTTAAAATTTTTTATCCATATTCAATAGGGAAATTGTCTATAATTTTTCATTCTCTATTTTAACTCTTTCTTATTTAGGTATCAGCACCATAATGCTGCCATAGAAGGAGTTAGGCAGAGTTCCATCTTAACAAATTTTTCAAAAAAAGTTTATATAGAATTAGAACCAACTATTCCTTAAATGGTTGATAGAATTCATTCATGAATCCAACTGGTACTGGAGATTTTTTTCCTTAGGGAGGTCACTGATGGCATGCTGAATTTCTTTTTCTGAGACAGAATTATTTAGGTATTTGCTTTCCTCTTCATTAAACCTGGGCAAATAATAATTTTGTAAATATTCCTTTCACTTAGATTATCAAATTTATTGGCACACAGTTGAGCAAAATAGTTCTGAATTAACCCTTTAATTTCCTGCTCATTGGTGATGAGTTCATTTTTTCATTTATGATTCTAATGATTTGATTTTCTTCTTTACTTTTTAAATAAATTAATCAAAAGTGTATCTATTTTATTGTTTTTTTCATGAAACCAACACTTGGTTTTAATTGTTAGTTCAATAGTTTTCTTGATTTTTATTTTATTAATTTCTCCTTTAATTTTGGGAATTTCTAATTTTGTATTTAATTAGGAGTTTTTAATTTGTTCTTTTTTAATTTTAATTGCATGATTAATTCATTACTTTCCTCTTTTTCTCTTTCATTTATGTGAGCATTTAATACATTCCCTAATAACTAATTTGTCTAGATACCATAGGGTTTGGTATGTTATCTCATTATTGTCATTTTTAAGATGAAATAATTAATTGTATCTATAATTTGATGCACTCATTCTTTAAAATGATGTTATTTAATTTCCATTTCCTTTTAGGTCCATCTCTCCATGTCCCATTATTGCACATGAATTTTATTGCATCATGGGCTGAGAAGGAAGTATTCACTATTTCTTCCTTTCTGCATTTGATTATGAGGTTTTATGTCTAGTAGAAGGTCAATTTTTATGTAGGTGCCATGTACATCAGAAAGAAAGGTATATATTCCTTTCTATCCCCTTTCAATTTTCTCCAATGACCTATCATGCCTAGATATTCTAACATTTTATTTACTTCCTTTTTGTTTCTTTTATGGTTAGATTTTTCTAATTTTGAGAGAGGAAGCTTGATGTCTCCTACCAGTAGAATTTTGCTGTCTAGGACTTCCTGTCACTTATTCAGATACTCCTCTAAGAATCTGGATGCTATGTCATTTAGTGCATGCATATTTAGTTTTGAAATTGCTCCATTTCCTATGATAACTTTTAGCAGGATATTGTTTCCTTCCTTATCTCTTTAAATAAGATTTAATTTTGCAGCTATTTTGTCTGAGATTAGGGTTGCTTCCCCTATGTTTTTCACTGAACCTTAAGTATAACATATTCTGCTCTAACCCTTTTCCTTTACTCTGTATCGATTTGTGCTTCAAATGAATTTTATATAAGCAGCATACTGTAGAATTCTGGTTTGGGGTATTTTTGGGGGGGATTGCAAGGCAATGGGGTCAAGTGACTTGCTGAAAGTCAGACAGCTAAGTAATTATTAAATGTATGAGGATGGATTTGAAATCAGGTCCTCCTGACTCCAGTGCTGGTACTCTATGCACTGTGCCACCTAGCTAATATTCTGGTTTTTAATCCACTCTGCTATTTGATTAAATTGTATGGGAGTATTCATTATATTCACATTCACATTCACATTCAAAGTTATAAGTGCTAATGCTTTCTTGCCCTCCATGCTATGTTGCCTACATTTGCATTTTCCCCTTATCCTTATGCCCCAGTATTTTGCTTATGAATACCACCTCTATCAGGGGATTCACCCCTTAATATCCAACCACCCTCCCCTTTCCTTCCCCTTGTCTTTTGTCCCTTCTTTCTTACCTTCTGTCAGTTCCTTTTTTCTCCCCTTCCCCTTTCCTCTCTTAATACATGACAGATTAGATAAGTTTCTAAAATTAAGTGAGTGTGTATATATGAATCCTTCACTGACTCAAATCTGATGAGAGTAAAATTTGAATCATTCTTACCTCTTCCCTTCTTCACTTCTATTGCAATAAGTCCTTTATACCTCTTCCTGTGACATAGTTTACCCAATTCACTCTCTTCCATTCACCCATTTTTTGACTGTCCCCCCCCCCCTTTTTAAGGAGATATTTTTAAATCAGTCTGTTAGAGTCGTGAACAAGTCATGAGTATCCATGAATTTTGGCTAAGGATTTTTTCTCTAATAGTGTTAAATTCTCAAGAGATATGAAAATCTTCCTGTCTAGTCAGGATATAATCAGTTTCATCTTATTGGACAGCAGTTTTTTTCTCTTCTCTTTTTTAACTTTTCATGGGTCTCTTGTTTGAAGTCCAATATTTCTATTTAGCTGTGGTCTTTTCATCAGGAAAAGATAGAAATCTCCTAGTTAAATGTCAATTTAACTGAGAAGGCTCAGTTTTGCTGTATAGTGAATTCTTGGTTGCATTCCAAGCTCCCTTGCTCTTTAGAGTATCAAATTCCAGGCCCTTTTATTCCTTAATGTTGATGCAGCCTGGTCCTGCTTTAAATTGTTTCTTTCTGACTTTTTGGGGATAGAAGAGAACCATAAATTACAAAAAGTTAAGAGAAAATTCATGTTGTTAAAAAGTTACATTTAAGGTAAAAAAAGAGTAAAACACCATCCCAGAAAAGAATGTCAGAAAAAAGTATTATGTGTGAAGCTCCAGAATGGAATATAATTCATTATCCATGCCCAAAAGACTTCTTGAAAGAGCTCAAAATGGATTTTAAAAATCTCAAGAAAGCTTGAGAAAATAAAGGCAAGAGAAATTGAATATCTTGCAAAAGAAAGTACAAAGACTGATGGAAGAAAATAATTCCATCTGATAGTTCTGGAATTTATCCACAGTATTTGTTGGTGTTTTCATTTTTGGGTCCCTTTCAGGAGGGAATCAGTGTATTCATTCAATAACTATTTGTCCCTCTGGTTCCATGGTATCAGGGCAATTCTCCTTCACTGTATCTTGAAGTATGGAGTACAGGCTATTTTCTCCTCAATGTTTTCAGGAAGCTCAATGGTTCTTGAGTTGTCTCTCCTGGATCAGTTCTTGAGGTCAGCTGTTTTATTGATGAGGTATTTTACATTTTCTTCTATATTTACAATATTTTTGACAGATTCCTGTTGTCTCATGAAGTCATTAGGACCCTTAGATTCCAATTTTTCGAGAATTTTCTTCATTTACCTTTTTTAAATCCTTTCCAAATTGTTTATTTATATTTTTAGGAGTTTTACATTTACCCAATTGTGGTTTTGAGATAATTGTTTTCTTTTTGCACTTGTCCATTATTATTTTCTTTTTCTTGTTGCAAAAGGATAATTTTTTTCTTGCAAAATGTTAATTTTCTTTTGTGTTTCTTTTCCCAGTTTTTCCAATTCATTTTTAAACTCCTTAATGATCTCTTCTAAGGAGTCTTTCTGGGTTGGAGAGCAATTAATACTCTTCTCTGATTTAGTTCTCTCTGAGTTAGGATCTGTTTCTTAAAGGTAACTTTCAATGAATCATGCCTTACAGTTGGCTTTTCTTCATTTTCCTAGGATCTTTTATTAGGAGGAGTTGCTGGTTCACAGACTTTTGCTGTGAAATCCCTAGATGCTTTACTCATGGGACATAGTAACTCCAAGTGCACTAGCCCATAGGGAATGCTGATTGATTTCTCTGGAGTTTCTGTGACCTTGATTAATGATTCACTCCTTAGTGTGGGAGGGTGGGGAGTACAGCAGGATCAAGACTACCCTCAAACAATATGGGCTGGGCCCTTGGGCTATATAATTCATCTACTTAAACCTCACTCATCACTGGGGGAGATCTGTTGCTCACACCTGAACAGAGGGGTATGGGTGGGTGGAGGGTGGTTTGTAATTATGTTTTTTCTTGGAAGACTCACTTTCACTCATAGATATGGAGTAGGAGGGGACTCAATTGGAAACAGGGAGACTTCACTGAAAACACGGGGGCTCATAGCCCTGGTCTTCCAGACCAGCTGAATTGAGTAGATCAATGTCTAATCACCACACTGGATCTCTCCTGCCCAATACAATATATGGTTCCAAGCTAGAGCTCTTCCTGCTGCCATGAATACAGGAAAGGTTTCTGCAGCTGTTCTCGGGTCAATCCCTGAGACTCAGCCCATAGGCCCTGCATTGGCTTTTGTTCTCTGCCCCAACCAGCCAAGGCTTCCCTGGGACAGACTTTTTTTGGTAGATATTCCTGTCCTAGGTTCACTTATGGGTTCTGTGGATCCAAATGCTGTTAAGAGTCTTGGGTAAAATTAGATTTGAGGGAAAACTAGGAGAACTTAAATCAGTGCCTGGCTTCTCTCCACCATCTTGGCCAGAATTCACTTCAACTGTATTTTTAAAGGAATTTTTTTCTTCAATTTTTGTACTTTTTTTGCAAGATATCAAATTTCTCTGGCCTTTATTTTCTCAGGTTTTCTTGAGATTTTTTTTAAAATCTATCTTAAGCTCTTTCAAGAAGTCTTTTGGGAATGGAGAATGAATCATATTCCTTTCTGGGGCTTCAGATATAATACTTTTTCTGACATCCTTTTTTGGGATGGGATTTTACTCTTTTTTTTACCTTAAATGTAACTTTTTAACAACATGAATTTTCTCTTAACTGTTTTTAACCCATATGTTTCTGCTCTCCCAAGATTCTTGTGTTGATTGAGGGATTCCCTAGCAGACTTTCTCTGCTGGCAATGTTAGTACCTTGCTCACTCAATGGGGTTCCAACCCAGTAGTGCCATCTAAACAGTGATTCTGTTTTGGGGCCCTGCTATCTTACCTTAACATGGGCTGCTAAACTGAATTACAGGGACCTCTACCACAGATCTCTGCTTTGCCTGTCAGTCATAAACAGATCTCCTCTATATCTTTCTTGTCCAGGTCTCAGCATCCTACAATGTGCTGCACTCCTTGTTTTGGGCCCAGCTTTCCCTCCACTTTAGTGATACTAATATTTTCTGAACTCCTTTCCAAATATCTTAAAACTGGAAATTGTTCAAACTGTCTGTAAATTCTGTCATTGAGAATCCATTTAGATACTTGATTAATGTTGTTTCTGAGGTAAATTCATATAATTACTAAAATTTTGTCTTATTGTTGAATGTCCATGTATGTAAAAATGCGAATGTATGTGTGTTTATGAGTTTGTGTGGGTGTGTGTGTTTAATCTTTTTTTCCACTGACTAAATTGCAAACTGCCTAGAGAATAATTGTGATAGTTTTTTGTCTTTGACTGCAAATAAACACCCAGCAAAATGGTATTAACATGATCAATACTAAAATAACTCCGATTTTAAAAATATGGTTCCTGACTTCATTCAAATTGTAGTCTTGCTATTTTTCTTTTCTTTTTTCATAAAAAAGAATTTATTTATTTTGAATTTTACATTTTTTTGCTAATCTTGTTTCCTTCTACCCACACTCACAAAAGGCAGCCTGTTAATATTTCATTGCTTCCATGCTATACATTGATCTAAGTTGAATGTGATGAGAGAGAAATCATATCCTTAAGGAAGGAAAATAAAGTATAAGAGAAAGTGAAATTACATAATAAGATCATTTTTAAAAATTAAACCTAATAAACTTTGATACTTGTTCAAACTCTACAATTCTTTCTCTAGATATAGATGATATTCTCCAAGACAGATATCCCAAAATTGTGCCCAATGGCTGCACTGATGGAATGAGGAAGTCCATTAAGATTGATCATCACCACCATTTTGTTGTTAGCATGTACAGTGTTTTTCCGGTTCTTCTCATCTCACTCAGGATCAGTTCATGAAAATCCTTCCAGGCTTCCCTGAATTCCCTTCCCTCTTGGTTACTAATAGAACAACAGTGTTCCATCACATACATCGACCACAGTTTGTTAAGCCATTCCTCAGTTGAAGGACATTCACTTAAATTCCAGGTCTTTACCACCACAAACATGGCTTCTATGAACATTTTTGTACAAGTGATATTCTTACCTTTTTTCACAAAATCTTCAGGATATACACTCAATAGTGATACTTTTGGATCAAAGGGTATGCACATTTTTGTTGTCCTTTGGGCATAATTGCAAATACCTCTCCAGAAATGTTGGATGAGTTCACAGCTCCACCAACAATGCATCAGTGGCCCATATTTCCCACATTCCTTCCAACATAGATCATTGTCTTTTCTTGTCATATTGGCCAGTCTGAGAGTTATGAGTTGGTACCTCAGAGATGCTTTAATTTGCATTTCTCTAATAAGTAATGATTTGGAGCAATTTTTCATATGACTATCAAATGCTTTGATTTCCACACCTGTAAAATGCCTTTGTATATCATTTGACATTTATCAATTGGGGAATGGCATGTTTTTTTAAAATTTAACACAGTTCTCTATATACTTTAGAAATGAGTCCTTTATCAGAAATACTAGTTGTAAATTTTTTTCCCAATTTACTGCTTTTGATCTTAGTTATAGTGGTTTTGTCACTGCAAAAGCTATTTAATTTAATATAATCAAAAGTATCTACTTTGTAAATATGTTCTCCATTTCTTCCTTGCTCATAAACTGCTTCCCTTTCCATAGATATATGAGGGAAAGTATTATTTTATCTAGGCTTATAATATTGTTTTTATATCTAAATCCTGTGTCCATTATGATCTTATCTTGGTAAAGGGTGTGATGTGTTAGCCTAATCCAAGTTTCTGCCATACTAACTTCCAATTTTCCCAACAGTTTTTTATAAAGAGAGTTTTTATCCAAATACCTGGACTTTTTGGCTTTATCAAACAGCTGATTACTATAATCATTACATGCTATTGTACCTAGCCCATTCCATTGATTCACCATTCTGTCTCTTGACCAATATCAGACAGGATTTTTTTTTTATGTTTTGGGGGGGGGAGAGGGTTTGCAAGGCAAAAGGGGTTATGTGGTTTGCCCAAGGCCACATGGCTATTTAATTACTAAGTGTCTGAGACCAGATTTGAACCCAGGTACTCCTGACTCAAGGGCTGGTGCTTTATCCACTATGCCACCTAGCCACCCAATACCAGACAGTTTGGAAAACTGATGCTTTATAATATAATTTTAGATCTAATAGGGTTAAGACACCTTCTTTTGAACCTGTATTCATTAAGGCCCTGGGAATTCTTGATTTTTATTTCTTCATATGAATGTATTTATGACTTTTCCTAACTCATTATGTAATTTTTTGGAAGGTTGATTTGTAGGGCACAAAATAAGTAGTTTAATTTTGTTAGAATGGTCATTTTTATTATAATAGATCAGTTTATCTATTAGCAGCTGATATTTGCTCAGTTACTTACACTTGATTTTATTTGTGTGAGATATGCCTTGCAATTGTTTTCAAATAGTTTTTCCATCTGACTTGGCAGGAAGACTCATAGGTATTTTATGTTGTATGAAGTTACTTTGAATGGGGTTTCTCTTTCTAGCTCTTTCTGCTGCATCTTGCTAATAATATATAGAAATGTTGATGATTTCTGAGGGTTTATTTTATATCCTGTGGCTATGCTAAAGTTTCTAATTATTTCTAGTAGTATTTTAAGATAATTTTTTTTTTATGATTTGATGGGTATACATTCTGTTATCTGCACAGACTGAGAGTTTTGACTCTTCCTTCCCAACTCTAAATCCTTCAATTTGTTTTTCTTCTCTTATTGTTGAAGCTAACATTTCTAATATAATGCTGAATAGTAGTGGTGATAATGGGCACACTTCTTTTACTTCTGATCTTATTTGGAATACCTCAAACCTATTGCCATTGCATATAATGCTTGCTGATGGTTTCAGATAAATACTGCTTAGTAGTCTAAGGAACAATCTATTTATTCCTATGCTCTCTAGTGTTTTTAGTAAGAATGGGTGTTATATTTTGTCAAAATCTTTTTCAGCATCTATTGAGAGAATCATATGATTTCTCAAAAGTTTGTTCTTAATATGATTAATTGTGCTAACATTTTTCCTAATACTGAACCAACACTGCATTCCTGGGTTGAATCCAACTAGGTCATAAAGTATTATCCTAGTAATAAATTGATTTAATTGTTTTGCTAAGACTTTAATTAATATTTTTGCATCCATATTCATCAAGGAGATAGGTCTATAATTTTCTTTTTTGGTTTTAACTCTTTTTGGTTTAGGTATCAGCAGCATATTTGCATGTCATAGAAAGAGTTAGGCAGGGTTCCATCTTTACACATTTTTACAAAGAGTTTATATCAAGGTAGAACCAATTGTTCCTTTAATGTTTGATGGAATTCACTTGTAAATCCATCTGGTCCTGGAGATTTTTTTTCTTAGGGAGAACAATAATGGCTTGCTAAATTTATTTTTCTGAGATACGGTTATTTAGGCATTTATTTTCCTCTTCATTTTAACTGGGAAAATTTTATTTGTAAATATTCATCTGTTTCACTTAGATTATTAAATTTGTTGGCATATAGTTGGGCAACATAATTCCAAGTCATTACTTTACTTTCCTCCTCTTTGGTGATGAGTTCACACTTTTCATTAAAGATACTAGCAATTTGGTTTTCTTCTTTCTTTTTTTTAGTCAAACTGACCAGAATTTTATGAATTTAATTGTATTTTTTTACAAAAACAACTCTTGGTTTTATTTATTTGTTCAATAATTTTCTTTTTCTAATTTTATTAATTTCACCTTTAATTTTTAGAATTTATAATTTGATATTTATCTGGGAGTTTTTGAATTATACTTTTTTCTCAATTTTAGTTGAATATTTAGAACATTGATTTCTTCTTTCTCAAATTTATTCAAGTAAACATTAATGTTATAATAGATCTCCTGACTGCTGCCTTGATTTAAATACATAGGTTTTGTCATGTTGTTTTATTATTTCCATTATCTAGGATGAAATAATACTTTCTACAGCTTACTGCTTGATGCACTCATTCTTGAAAATGGGGTTATTTAGTTTCAAATTAGTTCTGGTTCTATATCTTCCTGGCCCAAAATTACATGTGATTAATTTTGCATTATAGTCTTAGCTATATTCACTATTTCTGCCTTTCTGCAATTGATAATTAAGTTTTTATGCCCTACTACATGTCCAATTTTTGCATATGTGCCATGCACTTAAGAAAAAAAAGTATATTCCTTTCTATCCCCATTCAATTTCCTCCATAAGTCTATCATGTCTAGTTTTTTTAACAATCTATTTACCTCCTTAACTTCCTTCTTGTTTATTTGATGATTAATTTTATCTAAATCTGAAGTTGAGGCCTCCCATAAGTAGAATTTTGCTGTCTTTGTCTCCATCTAACTCCTTCAACTTCTCTAAGAACTGGATGCTATACCATTGGGCACATATATATTTAGTATTGAAAATATTTTATTGTCTATGGAAACTTTTAGGAAGCTATAGTTTCCTTCCTTATCTCTTTTAAATATATCCATGCTTGCAGCTGCTTTGTCTGAGATAAGGATTGTTACTGCTGCTTTTTTCACTTCAGCTGAAGCAAAATATATTTTTCTCTAAACTTTTACCATTACTCTATATGTATATCTCTGCTCCAAATGAGTTTCTTGTAAGCAGCATATTGTGGGATTCTGATTTATAACCCACTCTGCTATTTGCTTACGTTTTAATGGAGAGTTCATCCCATTCATATTCAAATTTATAAGTATTCACTCTTTTTTGCCCTCCATGCTATCCTTCCCTTTGTTTATACTTTTCCCTTTTTTCACTTTTTCCAGTAGTTTGCTTCTGAATACCACCACCTTCAGTGTGTTTGCTATCCTATATCCAACCCCTTCTCCTTTCCCATTTCTCTTTGCCCCTTCTTTCTTCTCTTCCTTCTGTTAGTTCCCCTTTTCCTCGCCCTCCCTTTTTCCCTTTTAATATTTGAAAGATAAGTTTCATAACTTAACTGAGTGTAGCTATGTTAACTTTAAGCCAAGTCTGATGAGGTGAAGATTCATGTAGTTCTCACCTCCTCCCTTCTTCCCCTGTATTATAATAGATCCTTTGTATCTATTAATGCAATGAGATTTATACCATTCAATCGCCTCCATCCTCTCATCCCCTTACTACCCCCCCCTTTTAAGGGAGAATTCTTCTTTTTTTAGGTTTTTGGAAGGCAATGGGGTTAAGTGGCTTTCCCAAGGCCACACAGCTAGGTAATTAAGTGTCTAAGGCCAGTACTCCTGATTCCAGGGCCAGTGCTATATCCACTGTGCCACCTAGTCACTCTGGGAGTATTCTTTTTAATTCAGTCTATCTGAGTCACAGAAAAGTTATGAGGGTCCATCACTTCTGGTTAAGTATATTTCCTCTAATAGACTTATAATTCTCAAGATTTATTAGAGTCTTTCTCCCAGGGAGGTATATAGCTAGTTTTATCTTATTGGATAGCAGTTTCATGGATAAGTCATGAGTATCCATTACTTCTAGCTAAGTATATTCCCTCTAATAGAGTTAAAATTATCAAGTGTTATGCTAATCTTTCTCCAAGGTCAGGATATAGCCAGTTTCATCTTATTGGATAGCAATTTTTTACTTTTCCCTATTTTTAGCCTTTTGATGTGTATCTTAAGTCTCCTGTTTGATTTCCAAATTTTCTATTTAGCTCTGGTCTTTTCATCAGGAAATATTGGGAGTATACCATTTTGTTTAATGTCCATCTTTCCCCCTGGAAGAGAAGGCTCAGTTTTGCCAGATAGTGGATTTTTGACTTCATACCAATCTCTCTTGCTCTTCAGAATATCTCATTCCAGGCAATTCAATCCCTTAATATTGATGTAGCCAGGTCCTGTGTAATCCCTCCTGTGGCTCTTTGGTATCTAAATTGTTTATTTCTGACTGCTTGCAGGATTTTCTCTTTTATTTGATAGTTCTGAAATTTAGCTACAATATTCCTTGGTGTTTTTATTTTAGGATACCTTTATGGAGGAGATGGATGTATTCTTTCAATAACTATTTTGCCTTCTGGTTTCATGATGTCAGGACAGTTTGTGCTCACTAAATCCTGTCATTTTAAGTCCAGGCTTTTTTTCTCTTCAGTGTTTTCAGGAAGTCCAATAATTCTTACGTTGTCTTTTCTCTATCTATTTTCAAGGTCAGTGGTTTTTCTGATGAAATAAGTTATATTTTCTTCTTTTTTCGATCTTTTGTTTTTGTATAACAGAATCTTTTTGTCTCAACAGAACAAAGGTTTGTTCTTGATATGTACACAGATTCCATTCTTTTTTTGAGAGAAGAATTTTCTTCATTTACCTTTTACAACTCCTTTGCCAATTGGTCAGTTCTGTTTTTGAAGGAGTTCTCCATTTGCCCCAGTGTAGTTTTGAGAGAATTATTTTCTGTTTTGCATTTGCCTAATTGAGGATCTGATGGAATTTTTCCCATTTTGCATTTGAACAATCATATTTTTCAAGGTTTGTTTTCATATTGCAGGATGTTAATGTTCTCTTGCAAGGGGAATTTCCTCTTGAGTTTCTTTCCCCATGTTTTTCCAATTGATTTTTAAACTCCATCCTGATTTCTTCAAGGAAGTCTTTCTGAAAAGAAGACCAGTTCATATTCTCCTCAGAAGATCTAGATCTCTCTGGGTTAGGATCTGTGCCTTGAAAGAAATTCTCAATGAGTCCCCATTTCAATGGCATTTCTTCATTTTCCTAGGATCTTTTATTGGGGGCAGGGCTGTATCACAGAAGTTTGCTTTTGAAAAACCCTAGAGGCTTTGTTCTTTTGGCTCAGTAACTCCAATTGATTCAGCCCGTAGGAATTGCTGGTTACTTTCTTTGGAGTGCTTGAGGCATTCTCCCTAGGCTTCAAGGGAGTGAGGTTGGGAAGCAGGGCCTGAATTATTCTTGAACAATGTGGGCTGAGCCCTGGTGGAGGTAGTTAATCCCCCTTTCAGCTCAGTGAACTCTGCTGCCCCCACCTGAGCATGGCGGGGGGGCTGTTACTGTTTGTTCTGGGAAGAGAGTCCCTGAAAGTATGGAACTTAGGTCCCCAAGGCCAGCTGGCCGACTCCCTGCCATGCTCCGCAGCTCTCTGTACTGGAACTCTCCCTCCAGTCTGGCTGGTACTCACCAGCCCTCTGTGTCCCCAGCAAAGATTCTGCAGCTAAAGTTGAACCTCGGACCTACCACTCACCAAACCCTCCAGGGCTAAGATCCTCTGGCTTCACTCTGCCCCCACTGGCTCTCTGCTCGTGACTTATCTCCCAGTTCATCTGTGGGCTCTTGAGATAGACATTTTGGTAGGTGTTCTCCTAGCATCTCTTTCTGTGTTTTGTCAATTGAATTTCTGTTAAGAAATTTCCTTCATGTTATTTTTCAGGGGAAACCAGGAGACCTTAGTACAATGCATGTCTTTCCTCTGCCATTTTGGCTGGAAGTGTCTTGCTATTTTCAATGGTACTTGATCATTGTCATGGCCAATAATATCATTACCTTGTAACCAAACTTCAGATTTGTTCACTAAGTTCAGTTATATTGGTCCTTACACATGTATAAAGTCTCTCTGTAAAGGATGTAAACCCAAAATCCTGGGTTTACAAGCTTGATAGGAGCATCTGGAACTTGTGAAATGTTAATGTAGCCTTTGAAAAATGAGTCACCAACAAACTATGAATAAGCACTTAACCAGGGGTCTTATACAAATTAAATATTTAATAATTATTTATTTCCTTAAGTCAATTGTTTTCCTGATAAAATTTGCCTCTCAGATTTCATAACTTTGCAAAAAATATTTGATATTGGCTTGTATTTTGGATTTGTAATTTGCTAGATTGAAACCTCTTGCCTTATACCCATATGGTTTTTAGTTATTATTTCACTAAAGTGAAACTAATTATTCATTTATTTATTAAAGCATTGCAGGAGACATACTGCTCAGCAGGGCCCCAAATTCAGTATGTTATGAATTTATGAGAAAATTAACAAAACCCCAAAGCTCTGAGTCCTGTTTGATTTGTTTATTTGTGTTCATCCTCTTGGGAATAAAGACTATTTCTTATTTAAATCCTGTAAAAATCAATGATTTTCATAGGCTGAAAGATATAAGAAGTCAACAAATTTTCAATGGATATGAAATGATCCTTCATTCCCCACTGGACTGTATTCCTCTCTGATTCTTTATGACCTAATAACATGTTTCTGA
This sequence comes from Macrotis lagotis, assembly GCF_037893015.1. Classification (NCBI taxonomy): domain Eukaryota; kingdom Metazoa; phylum Chordata; class Mammalia; order Peramelemorphia; family Peramelidae; genus Macrotis; species Macrotis lagotis. The sequence continues at coordinate 52,683,467 of NC_133662.1, forward strand.
AATATCACATCAACCTGGGAACTCACATCTTGTCAGTATAATCTATCCCTCTGCCCCACTCCCTCCAACTGATAGGAGGGTAGAGATTTCTTTTCCAGAATTTCCAGTTAAAGAGGGAGTCTCATTCCTCAATACTTTCTAATCATACAGCCTTGTATGGTTCTTTTTCTTTTCACCAGATTGCTTTTCTGCTTCCTGTTGTACATTGTCATCCCCCATGAGTTAGTAAGGTCTTTGAAGGCAGAAACAATCCTTTGATTTCATTTATTTCCCCAGTACTTAGAATTGTGCCTGACACACAATAGACTCTTTAAAATGTTTATTGATGGACTGAGGTGATTAGTTAAAAGAAGCAAATCTTTTGGCTTTTTGAATTAATAAAGCTATCCTGGAGAAAGCAAAAGAGACTTTAGCACAAATCAATTAGTCAAATCAAAAAACATTTTAGATGCTTTGTGTCAGAAGCTGAGCAAATGGTGTTGTTATAAATAATATGAATAAAAGAGCCCCTACACATAAAGAACTTGCATTCTAATAGGGAGACATTAATTACATACTGTGTGTCAGGAAGCTGGAAAAGGCTGGGAATATAAAAAGTTGCAAAATACATTATTCAGTTAACACTCTAACAAGAAAGCAAATTATTATATATATATATATATATATATATATATATATATACATATATATATATATGAACATATATATGTATAATAGTAAAAATTTATATATATATATATGCAAATAAATCTATGAACAGGATAAATTGGAAATAATAAATAGAAGGAAGGCACTAGAATAAAAAAGAGTTGAAGATTTCCGATAAAAGGTGGCATTTTAATTAATACATAAAGGAAAAAATAGTAAGAGATAAGGCCATCAAGTATATTTCTACACATAATAATTTAAATAGCATATGGATAGGAACTGGACTTAGATTTTCATTAATATAATTTTCTCAGATAAAGAGACTTCGTCTATCAGTATAGTTTTATATGTTTTCTATCACTACCATGTATTTCATATTTTCTATCACCATTTAAATTTCTTTTTATCTTAGTTTTCTAAGATTTTGTTCAACTTTTTTCCTTCCTTCTTGTTTATTTTTTTATTTAGAAATATCTAGGTTTGTGCAAGGTAGGTTGAGGCACCTCACTATTATTGTTTTGCTATCCATGTCTCCTTGTAATTCATTCAGTTATTCCTATAAGAATTTGGATGCTAATGACCACTTGGTGCTTTTATGTTTAATAATTATATAACTTTATTGCCTATGATGCCATTTAAGAAGATGCTGTTTCCTTCCTTTTCCCTTTTAATGAGATCAATTTTTCCTTTATGCTTTGTCTAACATTAGGATTGCTACCCCTAAATTTTTCACTTCCACTAAAGCACAATATATTTTGCTCTAGCCTTTCAATTTTATTTCTTTGTATACTTCTCCACTTCACATGTGTTTCTTGTAAACAAGATTTTATAGGATTATATTTTTTAATCCATTTTTTCCATTGACTTCCATTTTATGGGAGAGGTCTTTCCATTGACATTTACAGTTAAGATTGCTAATTCTGCTTCTCAAGACAAATACTTCTCAAGACAAATCCAGAAACTGCATGAACACAATTATAAAGCACTTCTCACCCAAAAAAAGTCAGATCTAAATGATTGGGGAAATGGCAATTGCTCATGCTTAAGTAAAGCTAATTTAATAAAAATGACAATTCAACAAAAATTAAATTGATTATTCAGTGCCATACCAACCAAACTACCAAATAACTTCTTTATTAGTAAGAAAAAAATAGTGAAAAAATTCAGTTAGAACAAGAAAAATCAAGAATACTAAGGGAACTGATGAAAAAGCATTATAAAGGAAGGTATACTAGCAGATCAGTGAATTAGGATAAGTTCAAAATAAAATGTAGGAAATGACTACAGCAATCTACTATTTGACAAACCCAAAGGCATCATCCTCTGGGTAAGAACTTTGTATTTGAAAAAATTGTTGAGAAAACAAGAAATCAATTTGGCAAACAGTAGGCATAGACCCCCAACTCACAACATATGCCAAAATAAGGTCAAAATGGGTACAGAATTTAGACATGGGGGGTGACAGCAAATAATGAATTAATAAACCAAGAAATACACTATATATCAGATTTATGGAAAGGGGATAAATGTATGACCAAACAGAAACTGGAGTACATTATAAACTGCAAAGTGAATTTAGAACATTTTGCACAAGTAAAATCAGTGCTGTCAAAATTGAAAGGAAAGCAGAAAGCTGGGAAATAATCTTCACAACCAAGAGTTCTGATAAAATTTCTAAAATATATAGAGAAAATGTGTAAAATATATGTATAGAGAATTGTATCCAATTTATAAGGACACAAGTCATTCCCTAATTGATAAATAGACAAAGAATATGATTAAACAATTTTCAAAAGAAACTAAAGCTATATATAATCATATGAAAAAATGCTTCAGATCATTATTGATTAGAGTAAACGCGAATTAAACCACCTCTGAGGTATCAACTTACACCTTTCAGACTGACGAAAATGAGAAAAATGGAAAATGCTTAATGTTGGAGAGATTGTGGGAGGAAAGGTACATTGATGCATTGCTGGTAGATTTTTCAAGTGATACAATCTTTCTGGAGAGCAATATCAATATCTAACTATGTTCAAAGAGCAATAAATATATTCATTCCCTTTGACCCAGCAATTCCAATTCTAGGCCTATATCCATAAATAATATAAAAAATGGAAAAGTCTCACATGTACCAAAATTTTCATAGCAGCTCTTTTTGTAGTGGCAAAGAATTGGCAAGTGAGGGGATGCCCATCAATTGGGAAATGGCTAAACAAGTTATGGTACATGAATAGCATGAAATATTAGTGTTCTATAAGAAAACATAAGTGGTTCAACTCTAGAGAGGCATGGAATGAGATGCAGGATCTAATGTTAATCGAAGGGACCAGAACCAAAAGAACAATATGCTAGTTAGTATTGCATAGGCAAATTCCAAAATTCTCAATAAAGGAGAAAGCACTGTGAAAAGTCAAAGTGAAGCAATTTAAATACAAAGGGAATATAATCAGATTTACACAAGACTAATCAGCTTCAACATTAAAGGACTGGACAGGCTGAGAATATATTTCTGAGGGCAAAGAACCTTGGATTTTAACCAACAATTTACTACCTTGAAAAATTCAATGTATTCTGTTCAAGGGAAAAATGGATGTTCAATGAAATAGACGACTTTCAAAATTTGCTGCTAAAAATACCAGAATTGGACAGAGAATTTGGTCTTTGAATAAAAGATTGAAGAGATGCATAAAAAGGTAAATGAATGGCAGCTAGGTGTGCATATAGAGCACTGGCCTTGGGGTCAGGAAGACCTGAGTTCAAATCTCGTCTTAAGACACATAAAAATTTCCTGTGTGACCTTGGGCAAGTCACTTAATCCCATTTCCTTGCCAAAAAAAAACCTTAAAAAAGGTAAATGGAAAGGGGAAAAAACAAACAATATTCAAAAGAATAAAATTGCATATACCCTACAAAGAAAGGTAACATATAATTCTTGAGAATTGTATTTCACTTAAGAGACTTAAATGGTTGAATATGATTAAAGTGTATGAGGTTGGGACTCTCCCCCTGCTGTAATGCTGTGTTTCTGCCAGGGCTTGTGATGTTCTCTATCTACTGGGAGCTGAGCTGCCTTGTGGCTAAAAATTTCCCCCTGAAGACTAATTTGCTGATCAAGATGACAGAAAGAAACTAGGCACAGTTTTAATCTCTCTTGGTTTCCCCTCATAACAGGGACTAATCAAGTATCTTAGATTTTGGATCTAAAGAACCCACAAAATATCAGAGAAAAACATCTTCTAGCAAATTTTGTCATGTGGGGAGTGTAGACTTGCCCTGGGCAGAAAGTTGAAACCCGAGCTCAAGGGTGGAAGGGTGAGGCAAGGTACTAACCTGAGAATTGCAGTGGTGGGAGTGGAAGCCTTTTCAGTGGGAGTGGAAAACTTTGAGGTATACATGGATAGAAAGGTAAACCTCCAGTTTGCAAATTAGCAGAACCTCACAAATGAGGTTGCACATGATACCTATTCTGCTATCTCATCTGGTTTGGAAGGCCCAGTTCCTGGTGTTCCTGTAGGAGGATCTGGTTTTCTCCAAGATAAACCCAGAAACAGGCTGGGTGTTCACACCTGTCCTCAAGGCCAAGGTGTGGGTGGCAGAAGTTCCCTACTACTAATTATTCAGAGAGACCCTCTGGCATTTCTAGCCCTTAACCAGAACCCAAAGACTGGGTTGTTCATTGAGTCCCAGGCCTAGAGTGTGGCCTGCTGACACTCCCAACATAGACAATCCAGAAAAAAGCTTCTTGCATTCCTTACTGTTTGGTCCACTGAGTTCCTACCTCCAGTAAGCAAGTATCTAGGGATCTCAAGACCAAAGCCCTGTGAATCAGCCACTTCTCTAACACAAGAGCCTAGAGAAAGCTAATACTCCAAAAAAATAATGGATCAGTTCAAAGAAGAGTCTACTGAACATCACCTTGGAGATAAGGATATTAGATCAGAAAAAGAGGATAGAATGAGCACTATATGTGAAGCTACAGAGAAGAACATGAATTGTTCTCCAATCAGAAAGAAGTCTTAGAAAAGATCAGTAAAAGGTTTGAAAATTAAGTGGAAAAATTGGGAAAAGAAACGCTAGAGAAAATTGACACCATGAAAGAAAAATTTAACATTTTGCTACAAATAAATGACAGAAGAAAACAAGTTCTCTAAAAATTCAATTTTACAAATGTGAAAAGTAATTTCTTCAAAAATCTATTTAGACTAATGGAAAGGTAATTCCCTAACAAATAGAATTGACCAAATATCAGAAAATACAAAACCAAAAGGGAGACAATTCTTCTCTGAAAAATAGACTAGAATCTGTGAAAGCAATTGATTACATGACACAATAAGAATCTATGAAACAAAATTAAATTAAAAAATTACAAAAAAACAGAAGAAAATGTAAAATCCTCTGGTAAAGCAGCTGATCTTGATCTAACAGAGACAAATTAAGAATAATAAAACTGGGAGTTGGGGGGAGGGAAGCAAGATTAGGGGGAAATTGCAAAATTCAAAATAAATAGAATCTTTCTTTTATAAAAAAAAAGAAAATAAATGATGATTGCAAAGAATTGGAAGTTGAGAGGATGCCCATCAACTGGGGAATGGCTGACAAATTATGGTTAAAAAATATTGTTTGTCCTTCATTTTCTTTTCTTTTTTTTTAGGTTTTTGCAAGGCAAATGAGGTTAAGTGGCTTGCTCAAGGCCACATGGCTAGGTAATTATTAAGTGTCTGAGGTCGGATTTGAACCCAGGTATTCCTGACTCCAAGGCCGGTACTCTATCCACTGTGCAACCTAGCCACCCCCTGTCCTTCTTTTTCAAAGAAGATCATGACATCAAGTAGTTGATGCCATGACAATTACGTGAATTGGATTTGAGTGAGGGAGATATTGTGTTAAATGTTATCAAGTATTATTATTCTATACAAAACCATAAATGGTGGGACTTTAAAGAAGCATGGAAAGAATTATATCAACTGATGCTGAGTGAAGGGAGGAGAATCTAGAGAACACTGAACACATTAAGAAGGATACTGTAAGTTGATCAACTATTAAAGATACAATCATCTCAGCAGTTCAGAAATTAAGGACAACTCTGGGAGACCTGTTGAAGACAATGCCATCCATATCCAATGGGGAAAACAGTCATGGGGTCTGAATGTAAACTATGTTCACTTTTTTACAACTTTTTATTATTTTTCTTTCTTATCTCATGAATTGTTCTTTTCCCTGAATCCTAAAGCCTCTCACACCAAATGACTAAAATGTAAATATGTTAAACACAAATATACATGTGCAACTTTTAACAGAATATTCATTCCCAAGGGGAGGGAGGAGTGATAGAAAAATTGTGTAATTTATGAATTTGCAATTGTATGCATGTTAAAAAACTAAAAAAATGAACAAATAAAAATTTGAAATTTTAAAAAGAGAATAATAAAACTTCCTGAAAACTTTGATGAAATAAAAAAGATACTGAACTTCATACTTCAGGAAATAGATGGGGGAACTGCCCTGATATCCTGGAACCAGAGGAAAAAATATTCATTGAAAGAATCCATTTATCCCTTCCTGAAAGAGATACCAAAATGAAAACACCAAGGAATCTTGTTACCACACTTCAGAATTATCAGATTAAGGAGAAAATCCTGCAAGCAACAAGAAAGAATAGAAAGGGGCCATAGATGGAATTACACAGCACCTGACTGCATCAACATTAGGAGACTGAAGGGCCTGGCATTCAATATTCTAGTGAGTAAGGGAACTTGTATTATAACTAAGAATCAACTATCCTATCCAGCAAAAGTTATCCTTCTCTTTCAGGAGAAAGATAGAACTTTAACCAAGTAGGCGATTTTCAAACTTTCCTGATGAAAAGAACAGAGCTAAACAGAAAATTTGATTTTAAAACAGGGCACTAAAGAGATATATGACAAGGTCAACAGGAGAAAAGGGAAAAAAAAAGCTATTATCCAATAAGGTGAAACTGGTAGCATCCCAATCTGGAAGGAAGATTCTCATATCTTTGAGAATTGTAACTGTATGAGACAGGATATATTTAGGCTGAAGATATGGATATTCACAGAATGTCCATGACTTTCATGGAATGACTTAAAAATATTTCATTAAAAATGGGGGGGGTGTAAAGAGATGGGAAGTAGAGGAAAATTTAATGGGGGTAAATTATAATAAATGCAGAGTTGAAAAGGACTTATTGCATTAGAGGGAAAGAATGGAGGGGGTAAGACCCTACTGAATCTTACTCTTATCAGATTTAGTTGGGACACATATTTAGTTAAGTTTAGAAATTTTTCTTACCTTTCAAATATTAGTAGGAGAATGAGGGGGAGGGAAGGATAGAGTGAGAAAAGTTAGGAAAAGGAGTAAGAAAAGGGAGGGTGGTGGATAGAAGTAGGTGATTGAGTGAAGTGATATTTAGAAGCAAAACATGGGGGAGGAGGGAAAAGGTTAAATAAGGGGAGAAACACAGAGAAGGATAGCATGGAGAACAATAACTGTGAATGTGAATGGAGTGAACTCACCCATAAAACAGAAGCAAATAGAAGAGTAGATTAAAATCCAGAATCCTATAATATGTTGCTTACAATAAACCCATTTGAAGCAGAGAGATACATACACATGCCTTTAAAATAATGACTTCCCAAATTATAGAGTGGCAGAACTTATGGAAAGACTGAGTGAGGAAATTTTCCAGGAATACTTGGAAGATCCATGGGAGGGGTCTGTTGGAAAGGGCCCACTGTGCAACCTAGCCACAAGCCAGAGCAAATTGGTTCCAGCTATGTATGAACAGACAGCAAGAGACCTGGTTCCCGAGGGATGCCTGGGTCTGTGACAGTGACAATGGTTTCTAGACCTCTCAGTCCAGGTATAGTCAAGGATAATTGAGAAGTTCAGCAGGAATACTCTTCACCACAAAGAAATAATAGACCTAGCCTAGTACAAGCCACTACACAGACCTGTCCCCAGGAACTTGGAGTAAACTTGGGAGCCACTCATCAGGGAGTCTTCTGGAAAATTCTTCTAGAGGCTTCAGTACAAAGAGGATGAGGGAATTGAGGAAGATTGCAGAGGTCTCTTTACTATCTATCCCTGAGGCAGGACTCTATTGTTTTTCCCATAGTTAGATGTAGGTTCAAGTGGGGGGGGGTCCCATTCTCAGGAAAAGGAGTTTAATTACCATAGCAGAGTAAGGACTCTACTTTTGGTTCCAGGGCAAAAGGGAGTGCTTGTGATCATCCATAGACCAGAGCATAGGACAGGAAAGCAGTTATAATCTTGCATAAGACAATGGGGGAATTGAGATTCCTAGGGGATTGTCCCTGAAAACAACTGAAAAAATTCTCAAAATCTTATAACAGTGCATGTTCCTCTCTGGAAGCAGAGACCCACCTTAAGAAAGAGGTAAAATCAAGTCATAGGTTGGGGAAATGAGCAAATCACAAAAGAAAAAAAAAATCAGACCATAGACAATTACTTTGATCCTATGAAGGATCAAAAGACACACTGAGAAGGTAACAAAGTATCCGAAGTCTCCAAGAAAAATATGAATTGGTCTCAGGAAATTAAGATATTAAAAAAAATCTGAAAAACAATAAGGACAGATTTACAAAAGGAGTCTATCAAAGACTTAAGGAACAGTTGGTTCCAATTGTGTATAAATTATTTGGAAAAATAGGTGAAGATGGAACTCTGCTTAATTCCTTCTATGACAGCAATATGGTGCTGATAATTATACCAGGAAAAGTCAAAATAGAGAATGAAAATTATAGACCAATTTCACTAATGAATATGGATTTGAAAATCTGAAATAAAATCTTAGCAAAGCAATTACAACAAATTATCATTAGGATAATATACAGCATGTATTCGAGGAATTCATGGTTAGTTTAATATTAGGAAAACTATCAGTATAATTGACTATATAAAGAAGAAATCTAATGGAAATCATATGATTATCTCAAAAGATGCTTAAAAACCTTTTGACAAAATGCAACACCCATCCCTACTAAAAACTCTAGAAAGCATAGGAATAAATGTATTCTTACTAAGATTAATAAGCAGTAACTATTGGAAGCCATCAACAAGCATTATATGCAATGGGGATAAGTTAGAGTCATTCCTGATATGGTCAGAAGTGAAAAAAGATGCCTGTTATCACCACTATTATTCAATATAGTTATTAGAGTTGTTAGATACAGCAAGAAGAGAGGAAAAAGGAATTGAGGCAATTAGAAATTGGAAAGAAGAAACAACTCTCTTTATCTCTGCCTGCAGATGCCATGATGCTGTACCAAGAGAACTCTAAAATATCATCTATAACACTACTGGAAACAATTAGCTACTTTAGCAAATTCAAAGGAAATAAAATAAATCCACATAAAATATAATCATTTCTATAGCTTAATAGCAAGATACACAAGCAAGAGTTAAAAAAAAAAGATATGCCATTTAAAATATAATGTCAGGCATAAAATACTTGGAAATCTATCTGCCTAGGTAGACTCAGAAACTCTATAAAAACAACTATAAAATACTTTTCACACAAATCATATCAGATCTAAATAACTGGACTAATACCAACTGCTCATGGATAGACCAAGCTAATATAATAAAAAGGACAATTCTGCTTAGGTTCAACTACTTATTTAATACCATACCAATTAAACTTCCATAAAAATTACTTTAGTGGGCTAGGAAAAAAAATTGTAATTAAATTTATATGGAGAAACAAAAATTCAATGATATCAAGGGACTTAATGGAAAAAAATACAAAAGAAAGTGGCTTAGCCTTACCAGATCTATGGTATTGCCTTAGAAATAGAGTAGTAGATCAGTGGAATAGCCTAGGCACAAAAGAGAAAACAGAAAATGTTTAGAGTAATCTGCTGTTTAATCAACCCAGAATCCAGGTTGTTGGATAATAACTTACTCTTCCTTAAATTTTTTTGGTGGGGATTTGTAGATAGTATGGCAAAAACTTGAATTAGACCATCATCTCACACCCTATATCAAGATGAGATCAAAGTGGGTGGAGGATTTAGACATAAAAGACAATATCACAAGAAAACTAGGAGAAAAAGGAATAGGTTACTGGTCAGGTCTATGAAAAGGGGAGCAAGGAAAAGATGGAGAACATCATTAAACACAATCCGGATAATTTCGATTGCATTAAATCAAAAAACTTTAGCACAGACAAAACCACTGTAACCAAGATCAAAATAAATGTAGTGAATTGGGAAACATTTTTACAGCTAGTGCTTCTGACAAAGTTACTAAAATATATAGAGATCTGAGTCAAATATAAAAAATGGAAACAATTCCTCAATTGGAAAATGATCAAAGGATATGCAAAGGCAATTTGCAGAATTCAAAGTTATGCATATAAAAGTTACATTAAATAATTCCCGATTAGAGAAATTCAAATTAAGGCATCTCTGAGGTGCCACCTCATACCCCTCAGATTGGCCAATATGACCAGAAAGGCAAAGATCATTGTTATAAGGTATATGTGATGCCTGGGGCACCAATGCATTGTTGGTGGAACTGTGAACTGATCCAAACTTTCTGGAGAGCAATTTGCAATTATGCCCAAAGGATAATAAAATATGCATATACTTTAATCCAACAATACCACTACTCTATCTAAACCCTGAAGAGATCATGATAAAGGGAAAAACCATCATTTCTTCAAAAAATACTCATAGCAATTTTGTTTGTGGTGGCAAGGAATTGGAAATTAAGTGAATGCCTTTCACTTGGGGAATGACTTAACAAACCGTGAAATATGTATGTCATGGAATACTATCGTTCTATTAGAATACAGAAGGGATGGGAATTCAGGGAACGATTTGCATGAACTGATGCTGAGAGAGATGAGTAGAACCAGAAGAACATTGTGCATCCTAACAGCAACTTGGGGGTAATGATCAACCTTAATGGACTTGCTCATTCAATAAGGGAAACAATCAGGCACAAGTTTTGGGCTATCTGCTATGTAGAACAACATTTGCACCCAGAGAAATAATTGGTGAGTTAGAACAAAGACTAAAGACTATTAGCTTTAATTAAAAGATGATTATCTCATTATGTAATCTTGCTATCTCTGATATTTTATTTTTCTTCCTTTAAGGATATGATTTTTCTCTCATCATATTCCACTTAGAACAATGCATACCATGGAAACAATGAAAAGACTAACAGACTGCCTTCTCTGGGGGGTGGGGGGAGGGAAGCAAGATTGGGGGAAAAATAGTACAGTTCTAAATATATACAATCTTTCTTTTATTTAAAAAAGTGCAACTTAAAAGAAATCAGGAGGATGGGATTTAAGAGCAGCCTAGAAAGAATTGAATGAATTGATGCTGAGTGAGATGAGCAGAACCAGAAGAACACTGTGTACCATAACAGCAACATGTGGGTGATGATCAACCTTGAAAGACTTGCTCACTCTGTCAGTGCAATAATCAGGGACAATTTCGGGTATGTACAATGGAGAATACCATGAAGTACTGAGAAATTTCAACAATAACCAAACATTTTTACCTTCAATTTTTTTAAAAAACACTGACTTATGTACTACATAATTTTGCTATCACTAATATTTTTTTTCTTCCTCAAATATATGTTTTTCCTCTAAACACATTCAATTTTCAACAATGCATATCATGGAAATAATGCACTAATTATCAGATTGCCTTCTGTTGTGGGAGGGGGTGAAGGAAGGGAGGTTAGAGGAAAAATAATGAAATTATAATTTCAACCAGTATTGTATATCATTGGAAAGCAAATAAAATATTTATATAATTAAAAAAGAAAAACTAAAATCAAGTAAGGCTGGTGAAGGAAAAATTAGAAAGAGAAATGATTGCTATATGGGAAAATCAAAAAAAAACCAAGTCGGCAAATTGGTGAAGGACTTACAAAAAAATACTGAAGGAAAAAAAAACTTTGAAAACCAGTTTAGGCAAAATAGAAAAGCAGTTCAAAAGACCAATGAGGAAAAGCCTGCCTCAAAAGGCACAACTGGTAGGATGGAAAAGGAAATCAACAAGCTTTCTGAAGAAAATAATTCCTTAATGTGTAGAAAGGAACTAAGGGAAGAGCATGACTTTGTGGTAAATTAACAAACAAAAAACAATACAAAAGAATGAAAACTAGAATAAAATGTGAAATATCTCATTGAAAAAAAATAACTGACTTAGAAAACAGATCCAAGAGAGATAATTAAAAATAATACTGAATAGCTGAAATTCATGAACAAAGAGACCCTTGGTTTCATTTTCCAAGAACTTCTCCAAGATTATTGCCCTAATTTCCAGAAGAGGAAGATAAAATAGTAATTGAAAGAAGCTATCCATCACCTACTGAAAAGAGATCTCAAAATGAAAACTACCAAGATTATTAATGTCAGGTTTCAAAACTCCCAACTCAAGGAGAAAATATTACTAGCATCCAGAAAGAAACAATTCAAAAATTGTCGAACTATAGTTAGGACAACACAAGATTTGTCAGGTTCTACATTAAGGGCTCAAGTGGCTTAGAATATCATATTCCAGAAGGCAAAAGCTATTGTACTACAACTAAGAATCAACTATCCAGCAAAACAAAACACACTCTTTCAAGGGAAAAGATAAACATTCAATGAAATAAGTGGCTTTCAAACTTTCCTACTGACATGACCAGAGTTGAACAGAAAGCTTGATAATCTATTAATAGACTCAAAGTGAAGCATAGAGAGTGTATGGGAAGGGCACATTATTGGGGACTTAATGATGCTGAACTGTTTGCATTCCTGCATGGAAAGATGATACTAGAAACTCATCAGACCTCTCCTATTTATTAGGACAATTAGAAGAGCATATATGGATGCTGTATACATGGTATAGGAGGAAACTGAATATGAAGATATAACATATTTAAAAAGATGGTGTTGTACAAGAAAGGAATTTACTGGGAGATATGGAACAGAGAGGTAGAATGAGGTGATTTATTTCACATAAAAGAGTCAAGGAAAAATTTTGCAATGGAGCAAAAGAGAGGTAATATGAGGGGGAGGGAGTGAACTTTCACTCTCATCAGAAGTACCTCAGAGAGGAGGAATACACACTCAGATGGGTTTAGAAATCTATCTTACCTTAGATGAAAATACAGAAGGAAAGAGACAGAAGAAGGGGAATGGGGAAGGAAAGGGGAGTATGGATGATGGAAGAAAGGAAAGATCAGATACAACATGCTTGTAAGAAGAGACATAATAGAGTAAATGGGATTGGGGGGAAGTGGATGGAGGAAAATATAGCTGGCATTAGCAACTGTGGAAAATAATATTGAAGCAAGTTCTCTGATGGACTTATGATAAAGAGTGCTATTTATACCTAAGGAAAATCTGATGGTGTCTGAATACAGACTGAAACACCCTTTTCTTTTTGCAATTCATATTTTCCTTTATTTTTCCTATTACATGTTATGAAAGATTTAAAACATTCATCCAAATGCATATGCAAATTTTTAAGGTACTTTATTTCCTTCCACCCTCCCTTACTACCTCCTCTTCTCAGAAGTGAACAGTAAAATGAATATTGTACATACACATTTGTGTTTAAGATATTTACAGATTAGTCATTTCAGTATGATGAATTAGGTATAAGGGAAAAAAAGAAAACTGTGTAATGGGAAAGAAATATATAAGAGAATTTTTAAGTGAATGTAGTGTTCATTCATATTCTGCAGGATTTTTTTCCATTTGGTTTGCTTTTATTTAGTTTTTCCTCATCTGGATGGAGAAAACATTTTCCATAAGCAGCCTTCTAGCATTGTCCTATTTCTCTGAATTTCTGAGAGGAGTTACACCCATCAAGGTGGATCAAATCACAATGTTGTTGTTAATGTATGCAATGATCCCTTGGTTCTGCTCTCTTCATTCAACATTAGTTCATGTAATTTATTTCATTCTTCTCTAGAATCTAGCAATTCATGGTTTCTTATAGAACAACATTATTCCATAAGATTCATATATCATAACTTGTTCAGTCATTCCCCACTTGATGGACATTTACTCAATTTCCAATTCCTTGTCACTACAAAAAGAAGTGTTATCAATATTTGAAACATGGGATTTCTTCCATTTTTATGATTCCATCTGGATTTAGGCCTAGTGTTGGAATTGCTGGGTCAAAGGTTTACTGTTCTTTAGGCATAGTTCCATATTGCTCTCCAGAATGGTCGGATCAGTTCACAACTCCACCAATAATGCATTTGTATTCCAATCTTTCCACAATCTCTCCAAAATTGATCATTTTTCCTTTTTGTCATCTTAGTCAATCTGATAGGTGTAAGGTAGAACCTAATAATGTCTTTTAATTTGCATTTCTGTAATCAGTAAGGATTTGGTTCATTTTTCCACATGATTAAACACAGCTTTAATTTCTTCATTTACTGTCTGTTCATATCTTTTTACCATTCTTTAATTGAGGAATGACTTGCTTCTTTATGAATCTGATATAATTCTCTATATATTTTAGATATGAGACTTTTATCAGAACGCTTATCTGTGAAAATTATTTCTCAGCTTTCTGTTTTCCTTCTAATATTGGTACCATTCTTTTAGCCCTATAGTATCTAAATTCATATTATAAAACATCGGTCATCAAAACTGTTTGATATTGGCTAAGAAATGGGCCAGTGGAATAGATTACTTGAAAAAGTGACAGCATTAAATGACTGTTTGATAAAGTCAACACTTATAGCTTCTAGGATAAATACAAACTGAAAAAAATGCTAGAGAAACTGGAAGACAGTATGTTAGAAATAAGCCAACATCTCACAACCCATACAAATTTAATGTCAAAATGGGTGCAAAATTTAGACATACAAGTTAATATCATAAGCCAATTAGAAGAACAAAGAATTGTTTACCTTTCAGATCTACGAAAAAGGGAACAATTTCTGACCAAAGAAGAGATAGAAATCATTATAGAAAACAAACTGAATAATTTTGATTACATTAAAATAAAAAGCTTTGCATAAACAAAACCTCTGCAATTAAGATTAAAAGGAATTTGGTAAGTTGAGAAGCATTTTAAGACAATGAACTCATTCCTCAAATATAGAGAGAAATGAGTAAAATTTATAAAAAAAGTTATTCTGCAATTGATTAATAGTCAAAGGATAAGAAAAGGAATTTCTTAGTCAAAGAAATCAAGGTTTTCTATAGTTATATGAAAATTTGTTTCCAATAATTATTTATTAGAGAAATGCAATATAAAACACTCTGATGTACCACCTCACACTTCTCTGTTTGGCCAATATGACTAGAAAGGAAATGATCAACATTGGAGGGGAAATAGGAAAACTGGTACACTAATGCATTTTTGGTAGAATTGGAAACTGATTCAACCTTTCTGGAGAGCAATTTGAAATTGTGCCCAAAGGGTAATAAAAATGTATATACCCTCCAATCCAGCAATTCTACTGGATCTGACTCCTGAAGAAATTATATGTACATATGTTTTCATGTATGTATGTGATAGAACAATGTTATTCTATAAGAAATCATGAGAGAAGGTATTTCAGAAAAGCCTGGTAAGATCTGTATGAACTGATGCTGAGTTAGATGAGCAGAACTAGTAAAACATTATACATACTAATAACAGCATGATGTGATGATAAACTATGATGGACTTGTTTATTTCAGCAGTATAATAATCAAGGACAATTTTGTTTTTTTATTTTTTTAAAATTAATTTATTTTGAGTTTTACAATTTTTCCCCTAATCTTGGTTCCCTTCCCTCCACTCATATAGTCTTTACATTGTTTTCATGGTATACATTGATCTAATTTGAATGTAATTAGAGAGAAATCGTATCCTTAAGGAAGAAAAATAAAGTATAAGAAACAGCAAAATTACATAATAAGATAACAGTTTTCTTCCCTTAAATAAAGGTAATAAATAGTCTTTGGTCTTCATTTAAATTTCACAGTTCTCTCTTTCTCTCTCTCTCTCTCTCTCTCTCTCTCTCTCTCTCTCTCTCTCTCTCTCATTATATATATATATATATATATATATATATATATATATATGGTATTCTCCATTATAAATATAGAGCTTTCATCAGATTGCTTTCAGCTAGGGAAAATGAGCAGGGAAGGGAAAGAGAGAGAAAAATTCATAAACTAAAAACCTTTCAACAAAATGATTGGTCAAAACAATCATTGCATGTAATTGGAAAAACAAATAAATGAAATATCTATATTTTAAAAATTAAAAATAAATAAATGAAAGACTACTGCTGGTTTTCCCCTCTCTCCTAGCTATGCTTTACTTCTCATTTCCCTCGAAGAGATAGTTTCATTGAAGATCCTCCACAATGTCTACAGTTGAAAACTTGTTTGAATTTTTTTTGTTGGATTTATAGTTTTAATGTCTGTGTTGATACCTCATTTGATGTTGTATAGGGAACAACTCCAGGAGCATGTTAGCTTCATTTGTGCTCCAGAAGTCCACCAAAGAGTTTTCAAAACAAGAAAAAGCTATGTATATTCTCATAAAATATTTTAAAAACACTATTAATAAGGGAAAAATTTTCATGTCAACACAATTTTTGTCAACACAACAGCATTCATTTATATAGAATTTTGCTTTCTAAATTTTTCTACTTCCATTCCTTCCCTCCCCTCTTCTGAAAATGACAGGAAATTTGATTTTGTATAGATATCTTATCATGCAAAACATATTTCCATATTAGTCTCAGAAAGAAGAAACAAATTAAAAGGGATAAACAAAAAATAACCACATGCTTTGATCTACATTGAGTTCATCAGTTCTTTATCTGGATGTATAAATCATTTTCCTTTATGAATTTTTTGTACTCGTCTTGGGTCATTGCTGGGATCAGTTGTTGGGAAGAACTGCATCACTCATAGCTAATCATCCCACTGTGTTACTGATACAGTGTAAAAGGTTTGTGTTGTTCTGTTCATTTCACTTTCCATCAGTTCACATAAGTCTTTAAATGTTTTATTCAGAAAAAAAAAACTGCCTTTTCATTCTTTCTTATTGCACAATAATAATTTTCTGTTGCATTCATATACCTTATTTATTCATATATCTTGTTTAGTTATTCCTCAATTTATGGACCTCCCATCAATTTCCATTTTTTTTTGCCATCATGAAAAAGGCTTCTATAAATATATTGGCACATATAAATCATTTCCCCTTTTTTTATGGTCTCTTTGGAATGCAGATTTAGTAGAAGCATTATTAGTTCAAATGGATCAGATCAAAGGGTTGTCCTTTAGACATAGTGCCAAATTATTCTCCAGAATGATTGAATCAATTAATAACTCCACTAGTAGGGCTTTAATGCCATAATTTCCCACATACTTTCCAAAATTTATAATTTTTCTTTTCTATTTTTTTGGTTATATTAGCCAGATTGATGGGTGTGAGGTGGCATAAGATTTGTTTTGATGTTGATATCTCTAAAGAAAAGAGATTTAGGACCCTTCTTCAAATGCCTTTAGATAATTGATTACCTTGAAAATAGTCCTGGTCATGGTCTTTGACTATTTATCAAATGGGGATTGACTAATATTCTAATAAATTTGATTCAGTTCCCTTTATCTTTGAAAAATGAGGTCTATGACAGAGACAGTTGCTATAAAAATTATTTTCCATCTTTCTATTTTCCTTCTAATTTTGGTTTCATTAGTTTGAGAAATGGAAATTTAAGCAACCCTGAGGTATCACCTCATATTTATGAGATTAGTTTACCTGAAATAAAAGGGAAATGTCAAATCTTGAAGTCTTTGTAAAAATTGAAGCTCTCATGCAGTGTAAAAACTGTTAACTGTATCAATCATTCTGAAGAGACATTTGGAACTATGTTCAAAGGACAATATAATATTCTATTATCTTCACCTAGAAAAGAAATAAAAATTAGTGCTAAAAGACTTGTTTGCACACAAATATTTTAACAGCTCCTTTTGTGTTGACAAAGACCTGTAAATGAACAGTATACCTATTAATTGGAGAATGACTAAAAAAAGTTATATGCTCTAAAATGTACTATCAGTATAGTACTATAAAAATGATATGTAGGATAATTTAACAAAAACATAAGAAGTTTAATATGAATTTACGTAAAGTGAAATGAGCAGAACCAGATTAAATGTCATGTGATGATCAACTGTGAATTAATTAGTTATTTTCAATAATATAATATCTGTATCAATTTTGAAGGTCTTAGGATGAAACATACAATTTGTCCCCAGAAAAAGAAGTGATGAAATATGAAAACAGTTCAAAGTGCACTTTTCAAACTTTTGAAAAAATTCTTATATTTTAAAATTTGGTTTTCATCTTCCTTTGCAATATTAAAAATACAGTAAAGCTTTTCATGACTGCACATATATACTCTATATCAAATTGCTTGAATTCTTAGAACATAAGAAGGATTGAGAAGGTAGAGGAGAATATAGAACTCAATTAAAAAAACACAATATTTTATATATGATCGAGAAAAAATAAAATGAAAATTAAATGTGAAAAGTGGGGAAAAATGCCTAAAGGGATAAATGCTTTTCTCCTATGTCTATGGAATGTATACTGAATGAGACATCAAGAGATAATGCTAGAATTCAGGATTTAATACTATCAATAATCTATCTCCAACTTTTCTACTCTTTATAATAAAGCATTCTCCAGATACATACTAGGTTTTTTTTCTCATTGAATTGGTAAATACACAAAATTGAAGCCTTCCTAGTCCCCTAAATTGCTGATATGCTACCTTTCAAACTTCCTTATGTTAAATTATTTTATATTAAATTAATTGTATATATTCTCCATATGAGATGACATGTAAAATATTGGACAGACAATTTGCCTGTGATATAAGAATATTTAGGTTCAAATCCTCTTTACTATATATACTTGTTTCATTCTAGGTAATTTATTTAACTTTTCAGTGATCTAAATAACTTTTGTAGTCAAACTTAGACATATACTAGGGCATAAATCTTGGGATCAAATGGAAAAAGGTCAAACCAATATAGAAACAATAAATGCATACTTTTCAGATCATGTTACAATAAAAATTATCTGCAATAAAGTGTCACTGGAAAGAAAAACGAAAAGTTAATTGGAAACTAAATAATTTAAGATTAAAAAATGGATGAATCCAAAAACAAATCATAGACATAATCACTCATTTTTCCACTAAAATGATAACAATGAGACATCATACCGAAATTGAATGGATGCAGCCAAAGCAGTCTTTAGGGGATGCTTTTTAACTCTAAATGCTTATATGAATAAAATACAGAATGACAAGATCATTGAATTGTGTATACTACTAAAAAAGCTAGAAAAAGAGCAAATTAAAAAACCCCAATTAAATATCAAATTAGAAATTCTGAAAATCAATGGAAAGATTAATATAATTGAAAACAAGATAACCCTTGATCTAAAAATAAAACTCATACTTAGTTTCATGGGAAAAAAATCATTAAAATAAAGTGTTGGGTAATCTGATTTTTAAAGTAAGAATACTAAATTACTAGTATCAAAAATTAAAAGGATGACCTTAACACCAATGAGGAGGATTTAAAGAGATAATTCTTACCTATTTTGACCAACTGTATGCCAGTTACAAAAATACAAAGCACCCAGATTAACAGGAGAGGAAATAAAATATTTTTAAAACCCAATATTAGAAAAACAAATTGAAGTGGTCATCAATAAACACCCTAAGAAAAAAGTCTTCTCTTTCAGGTGGATTTGCAAGTGAATTCTACCTAACATTTAAGGATTAATTAATTGCAATTCTGCAAAATCTATTTTTAAAAGTAGGAAAGGGGGGTTCTGTCAAATTCCTCTTATGACACCAATAATGTGTTAATATCTAAACCTGGAAGAACCAAAAGAGACAAAGAAAATTGTAGTCCAATATTCCTAATGAACATTGATGCAAAGTTCTTAAGTAAAATTTTAGGAAAGACATTACATCATGTTATTACCAAAATAATGCACCAGGATCAGGTATGATTCATAACACAATACCAGGTAGGCAAAGATGGTTCAATAATAGGAAAAACTCCACATAATTGAGCATATCTATGACAAAGCCAATAGAAATCATTTGATTATCTCAATTGATGCTGAAAAGTCTTTGAAAAATGCCATATCTATTCCAATTCAAAACACAAGAGAGTATAGGAATATAGTTTTCCTTAAAATAATGAAGATTATCTATATAAAATCATCAAAATATTATATATATATATATATATATATATATATATATATATATATATATGATGGGGATAAACAAGGAGAATGTCTGATAAGAACAGGTTGTAAGAAGTATGCCAATTATTACCATTACTATTCAAATGGCATTAGAAATGGAGCAATAAGAGAAGAAAAAGAAGGAATTAAAATTGGTGATGAGAAACCAACACCTTTACTCTCTGCAGATGATATAAAGGTATATTTAGACAATCCAAGAATATCATGTAAAAAACTACTCGAAACAATTAACAAATTCAGCAAAGTAGCAAGATGTAAAATAAATCCACACTAATCATCAGCGTTTCTATTCTTGAACAACAATGCCCAAGGGCAAAAGTTATAAAAAGTAATTTCATTTAAAGGAGTGGCAGAAAACAGAAACTACTTGGACATCTGCCTCCCAAGAAAAACATAGAAACTGAATGAAGACAGTTAGGAAACACTTTTTACGTGAATACAGATGTAAACAATTAGAAAAATGTCGGCAGCTCATGGTTAAATTGAGCTAATATAATAAATATAATTCACTCACATAAAATCACTTATTTAGTGCCTTAGCAAACTACCAAATAATTATTTTATAAATCTAGAAGAAATAGAAAGAAAATTCATCAGGAGCAAGAAAAGATCAAAAATATCAAAAGAACTGCTGAAAAAATGCAAAAGTGGGTGATATAGCTATATCAGTTCTAAAATTACTATAAATTGGCAATCATCAAATCTTGGTACTGGTTAAGAATTAAAATAATGGATCATTGGCACTAAAATATTGAGTATTAAATAATTAGTAATATATAATTTGACAAAGAAAGTGACATTACTTTCTGGAATAAGAACTCACTATGCAAAAAAAATTGTTGGAAAAACTGCAAAAAGAGATTGGAAAAACTAGTCATCTATCACATTATACCAAAAAAGGTCAAAATTGGTACAACATTTTGACAAAAAGGACAATATTATAGACCAATTAAAAGATCAAGAAATTCTATATGTGTCAGATCTATGGATATGGAAAAAATTTTGATAAACAAGAAATAAAGTACAACACAAATTGCAAAATGGATGATTTTGACTTCATTAAATTAAAAAAAGTTTTTACTCTAATGAAATCTATGATAACAAGATTAAAAGGAAGACAGAAAGTTGGAAACAATTTCCACCTTGATGGAAGCAACTCCTCTTGAAAATCCAGAGTTAGGACTATTGTAATTGACTGGTTATAGAATATATTATCCCCAAGAAGAGGAAGAAAAACAAAGCAAAATGAAACAAACAGAAAAAAACTTTTAAATCTGGTGAACACTTTATAAAAATTATCTCTTATGTATCTCCTTCCCATAATCCTCATTCCTCATGTCAAAAATGACTCATCTGTAAATACGTTTAAGAAAAATATGTACATAAAATGCTAACTTGACAGTTCCCTGCTGAGGGTAAAAGGGGTGGTAAGAGATGGTTGAAGGAAATTTTCTGACTTGGAAATATGCATGCAAAAATGGATGAAAATAAATAAATTAATCAATTAATTAATTAATTTAAAATTTTTATTTATTATTTGAACAATTAAAAAAGCAGTAGATTCTGTTAAAGGTCTTATTCAGTTTATATCTCAGGATTCTTTTCTGAGTCCTCATATTCTCTCTCAACACTTTTTTCACTTAGTGGTTTCATTAATTTCCATTTATTTAATTACCATCTCTAAATTAATGACTTTCAAAATCTACCTAACCTGCCTCAAACTCTCAGTTGAACTGCCATCCCACATCTCCAACTTCTTTCCAGATATCTCAACTAGGATGTCCCATAGACATTTTTAACTAAACATATATAAAACCAAAATCATTATCTTTCTAAATTGCTCCTACCTACTACTACTTTCCTTGTTAATGTTCTGATCATTGTCATCAAAACTCTTTAGTCATACAACTTAAGAACTGTCATTTTTTTCCTACCTCTCACCTTCATTAATACCAAAACTGTGGCCAAGTCCTATCATTTTCACCTTTGTACTATTTCCATATAATTCCCCATTTTCTCCTCTGACACTGCCAGCACCCTAATGCAGTCTCTTAACATTTCACATCTAAATCATTGCAAAAGTCTGGTAGTAGGTTCCCATCCAGAGGAAGAAAAACATAATAAAACCAAACACAGGAAAAAAAAAAGAAAAACCTTCAGAATCTGATGAATGCTTTATAAAAATTATCTCTTATGTGTCTCTTTCCCTTAATCCTAATTCCTAATGCCCAAAATTACTAATTTGAAAACATGTTTATCAAAATATGTATGTAAAATTCTAGCCTGACTGTTCCCTGCGGGGGTGGGGGTGGGAAGGAAGGTTGGATGGAAATTTTGAAACTTGGAAATAAGCATGAACATATGGAGGAAAATAAATAAATATTTTTTTTAAGTATGGTGGTGGGTTTGTGTGCTTTAAGTTTTTTTTTTTTTCCCTACTCCAATCAACCCTCCATTCTGTCATTAAAATGATTCTCTTAAAATGCAGATCCAACCATTAATTTCAGGTACTTTCTGCTGTCTCCATTATAAAGTCCAAAAATATACTAGTTGTTCAAAGCCTATCATAATCTAGTCTCCTCTCTTTCTAGACTTTTTGTACATTACTCCTTGCCATTTGCCTCTTTACTGTTGCATAAACTAAATATTCTTTCTTTAGGAGCCAGATATTTTTTCTTGTTGTCCCCAATTCCTGAACTATTATCCCTATTCAACTCTGCTACTGCTTACCATAATTTTCTTTTAACTCCACTAAAATCTAACCATTTATAACAATCCTTTTCCAATTCCTCTTATTTCTATTGCCTTCCCTTCATTTATTATTTCCTATCTATTCTACAATATGATATGTTTATATGCATTTGTTTGCATGATTCTCTCCTATTAATCATAGACTCCTTGAATCTGTCTTTTGTATTTTTTGTATCACCACAATTTGCAAGTGTCAGTACATATCAGACTGTTAGCAGATGCATATTTGTGGATTATTTTTTCCATATAGCTAGAGTTTAGTGATACAAATTTACATTCTCTGAGTAATTACACAGAACAATGGAAGGGAAAGTTCCACCGGAGTTCCTTTTTGTGTCTCTTCTTTCTACACTGCTGCACATTGTGAGCTCATCTTCCACAGTTTCAATTTTCATCTACATTCAGATGATTTCCAGATTTATTTATTCAGTCCTAATTTTTCTCCTGAGCTTCGGTCATGTATCATGTTCATTGAGCATTTCAAACTTCCTCCATACTTTTTTAAAGCTTAAAATATCTAGAAAAAATACTTAAAGTATCTCCTCCATTTTCCCCAAGCATATGTCAAAATGTGTATGATTTTTGAAAGATCTAAAAATAAAAATTTTCTAAAAATTTTTTTGATATTAAATGTCAGTGAAGATAAACGAAGAAAATAAAACAGGGAATCATGATTATCAAAGCTATCTATTTGTAAGAAAACATATCTAAAATATTACAAATAAAAAGATATGTAAATTTTAAGATCTTTTCTAATGACAGCTTTTTATGAAGACAGTGTGCTGTTTGTTTCAAGTACCAAAGCTTTACAGTATTCTTCATAGATATACACATATAAAAACTCAAGAGGATGAAAAAATGTATGTTGGAAAGGCTATGATATATATTAGATGGAAAACAATACAATTCAAATATATTGGACAGACATTGCCAATAGGTCATAACCTGGATTCAGATTTTAAAATGAGGAGAGGTTTGGTCAATATTTTTCTGTGAAATTTTCAGTGATTATAATAGTCACAATCTCTTCCCTGAAAGAGATCCAAATTATCAGCATAACAGCAACTACCACAATGTGTTGGGCACTGAAACTTAATTGCTTTGAGATATGACATCCCTACAGATTTAAAATTATTGATGACACTAGAGGCAGTAGAAATTTACAGGGATGAGGAAATTGCAACATATTATTAATGAGGAATTATATAGAAAAATGATGAGATATATTATCTGACCGTTAATGGACTTAATTTAATCAAAGTAGCCAGTAGACCTAACCAGTGGACAGTTCATGATCTCCATTGATACTATCAAGCTGAGATGTTCAGGAGTATTATGGAAAGGTGGATTGGATCCACTCCCTACTGGGGATGTTTGCAAGAGAAAATGAACAAGATTTATGTCATATCGACAGTCATAGTTGTGCCTGTCATCTTTATCCATGGAGGCAGATCAACCATTGCAGAAATCAAGTAAAATCAAACAATGGAAATATCAAAATAAGTTACATAAATCTACTATATCCATTAAATAGAGAAATTCCAAAGTCATTCATAGGTCTTAGGATGTTCCAGAATTTAATCAAAACACATAAAATATCAACAGTATTCTTTCTAAAAGTAAGCATTTTTATATGTCGCTCTCAAAAAAATCTAAAATAAGCATTAGAGATAGGGAAATGTGAGAAAATTAATCTATTGACTGAAGTAAGACAGTCTCTAAATGCAATATTACATCATGTTATTATAGTTTCCAGAACAAGAATACTTTACAGATCATTTTTTATCTCCAGCAGCCTTTTTATTAACTATGTGTCATGGAAAAATTAGAAATTATATATAAGTGAGAAATGGTAGATTGGGGGTACATTGCAATAACACTAGATTCTATCATAGCTTACAGGAAAGAATTTCTCTAGGCAGGAGAATTAGTTAACTCTTAAAGTAGAAGTATGTGCTGACAGACAAGTTCAAGCTGGGAATTTTATTCTATGTCTACCTCACGTATTTATTGATTATTTGAAGGATATTTTCTACAGTGGGATGCTAAGATCCGTACTTCCTTCATTCCCCATGGCATTCAAGGCACCTGCATCTCAGGGGACAAAACACTTTCCAGGAAAATCAATAAATGCAAAACTGATAACAGGCAGAGAAGCCACAGTCTTCCACAAATGTATCTTAGGGATCACAGGTAAGAAGAAAGAAGAGACTTCAAGAAAGAATTTAATTTAATGTTCTCATTTTAAAGAAGAGTCAACAGAGACCCAAGGAGATCAACTGATTTGTTCTGGGTAACATGGAAATTAGTGTGAAAGGGATGATTTAAATATTTCCCACTCAGTCATTTACTAATCATGCATTAAACGTTCTCTCTAAGGCATTAAGCTAAAAATTGGGAATACGAAAATAAAAAAAGCAAAAGACATTCTTTCTACTTAAAAGTCTCATAATCTAATGGGGGAAAGGAAGGCAAGAAACAAATAAATATGCACTAAAATCTATATTCAAAATTATAAAGAGATAATAAACAAAAGAAAGGCACTAGAGTTAAAAAACAAAACTTAGGAAAGTTTTTTCTGAAGAAGATAGGATTGAATTAGAACTTAAAGAAAATCAGTGAAATTAGTAGATGTTAGATGTTAGTAGATTAGTAGATGTTGATGAAGAGAGACAGATTTAAAACCAAGAGGGATAATCAGAGAAAATGCCTAGAGTCAGCAGTTGAATTTTCTTGTTAATGGAACAATTTGGAGGTCAGTTTCACAAAATGGAAGAATGCATGGCTGAGTAAGGTATAAAAAGGTATAAAGGATGGGAGAGAGTAAGATTGTGAACATGTTTGATTGATAAATATATAATTGCTTAGTCATATTCCATTCTTTGTCACCCCATTTGGGACTTTCTTGAAAAAGATAATGAAGAAATTTTGCAATTCTTTATCCAGTTTATCTTACAGATGGAAAGACTGAGACAGACAGGGGCCCTTGTTCAAGAGACACATATCAAGTGCCAGAGGGAAAATTCTAACTCTTCTTCCAGACTCCACACCTAGACCACACAACTGCAGCATTTCATTTTGTAAAGTATTTCATATTTCATCCTGTTGGAAATAGAGAGTGACTGGAATAAAGTGAGTAAGATAGTCATATAATAGACATGTTTTTTGAGATCTTTTTTATTTTTTATTTACACATTACTAAAATATTCTTTTTTAAGAGTAAACATAAAATCCTCTCACCCAGAAAAATATAAAACCTCATGAGAAATAAAGTAAAAGAAAGAGGAAAAAATGTGTTTCAGTCTATTTTCTGATGTCATCAACTCTGTCTCAGGTGGATCATTTTTCTTTATCAAAAGTCAATCATGGGGGTGGCTAGGTGGCACAGTGGATAAAGCACTGGCCTTGGAGTCAAGAATACCTGGGTTCAAATCCGGTCTCAGGCACATAATAATTACCTAGTTGTGTGGCCTTGGGCAAGCCACTTAACCCCATTTGCCTTACAAAAACAAAAAAAAAGTCAATCAGGAGGACCTGAGTTCAAAATCTGGCCTCAGACACTTAATAATTACCTAGCTATGTGATCTTGGGCAAATTACTTAACCCCATTGCCTTGCAATAAACAAACAAACAAACAAACAAATAAATAGATAGATAAATGAATAAATAGATAAATAAATAAATAAAAGTCAATCATAGTTGTGGCTAGGTAGTGCAGTAGATAGAGCACCAGCCCTGGAGTCAAGAGTACCTGAGCTCAAATCTGGCCTCAAACACTTAATAATTACCTAGCTGTATGACCTTGGGCAAGCCACTTAATCCCATTTGCCTCACAAAAACTTAAATAAATAAAGCAATAAATAAGTCAATCATAGTAGTTACTTTCATATTTTTCCACAGTTGCTATTACTGATTGTAATTTCCTCCAACCATTCCTCCCTACTACCATCTATTATATTTTCTCTCTCCTTTCACTCTGCACCTCTTCAAAAAATGTGCTGTTGTGCAGCTGAGTGGGGCAGCAGACAGAGCACTGGCCCTGGGACCAAAAGGTCCCAAGCCCACATACAACCCCAGAGACCCAGGAACCACCTGGACCTCTGGTGCCAGAAAGGCCACCTCATTCCAGCACCTTGCAAAAATTAAAAAAGAAAATATGCTATATCTGACTATCCTCTCCTATGTTTTACCCTCTCCTCTATCACCCACATCCCTCTCTTCCCCTTTCCCCATTCTCTCCTTTTTCCTCTAGATGTCTATACTCTACTGAATGTGTATGCTGTTTCCTCTCTGAGCCATTTCTGATGAGAATGAAGACTCTCTCGTTCCCCCCTCACCTTCCCCCCTTCCACACCATTGCAAAAGTTAAATGAAATATCTTTTATGTGAAATATCTTAACCTATTTTACCTCTCCTTTCTCTTACTCCCATTACATTTCCCTTTCAGCCATTGACTCCATTTTTTCAAAATATTATATCTTCAAAACTCAGTTCTTTCCTGTGGTTCCTCTATAAAAGCTACTTCTATTTACTCTATTAAAAGAGAAGGTTCATATGAGTATTATCATCATCATCCTTTCCATGTAAGAATACATGCAGTTCATTATCATTAAGTCCCTCATAATTTACCCTTCTCCTCCACTCTCTATGCTTCAGGTGAGTCCTGTACTTGAAGGTCAGCTCTGGTTGTTTCAACAGAAACATTTGAAATTTTCCTGTTTCATTGAAAGTCCATCTTTTCCCCTGGAAGAGGATGTTAAGTTTTGCTGGATAGTTGATTCTTGGTTGCATTCCAAGCTCTTTTGTCTTCAGGAATATTATATTCCAAGTCCTATGAGCACTTAATGAAGTTGTTGCTAAGATCTGTGTGATCCTGCCTGCAGTTCCATGATATTTGAATTGTGTCCTTCTGGCTGCTTGTAATATTTTCTCTTTGACTTAGGAGTTCTGGAACTTGGCTATAATATTCCTGTGGGTTATTTGTTTTTTGGATCTCTTTCTGGGAGAGATAAGTGGATTCTCTCAATTTCCATTTTGCCCTCTGCTTCTAGGAAATCTAGGCAATTTTCCAGTAGGAATTCTTTAAAAATGAGGTCAAGACTCTTTTCCTTATCATGACTTTCAGATATCCCAATAATTTTTAAATTATCTTTAAAATTATCTTTAAATTATCTTTCCTGAATCTGTTTTCCAGATCAGTTATGTTTCAATAGATATTTAAATTTCTTCTAATTTTTCATTCTTTTGGTGTTGAATTATTGTGGCTTGTTTTCTCACAGTCATCAATTTCCTTTAGCTCAATTCTACATCTGAACGATTTATTTTCCTCAAATAGCTTTCTTATCTCCTTTTCCAACAGGCCAGTTCTGCTTTTTAAAGAATTCTTCTCTTCGATAATATTTTGAACTGTTTAATCCACTTGACCTAAGTTGGTTATTATTATGTCATTTTCTTCAGCATTTTTGGAGATTTCCTTGACTAAGTTGCTGACTCTGTTTTTGTGTTTTTCTTGCATCTATCTAATTTCTTTTCCCATTTTTTTCTTCTATCTTTATTACCTGATTTTCAAAATCTTTTTTGAGATTTGTTATAGCCTGAGCCCAACTTCAATATTTCCTTAAGTTTTTAGATGCAGAAGCTTGCACTTTCTCATCTTCAAATTGAGTATTTTGGTCCTCCATGGGACCAAAGCAGTTGTCTGTGGTTAAGTGCCACTTTTTTCCTGTTTACTCCATTCCCCAGCCTGTGCCTGGTGTTGGAGCGCTTCCTGAGCTTTTGGATATTATTGGGACACCCCACAATGACCTCAGTGTGTGAGGTTCTGACTGCTCTCCTGGTGTGTGAATGACCGCGGGGCTTTGGGAGGGGTTCCCTGCTCCAAGGGGGACCTAGACTGAGACAAGAATTGGAATTTGATCAGAGCCCAAGAGTTCTGTTACAGTGACAGAGGACAGACCTCAGCAGTCTCCCTCCACTCCCTTACCATCTGTGTTCTGAGCACTCAGGGTACAATTGCCTGGAAGCTCCTTCTGGATGACTCCATGGGCCTGCTTCCTTTTCCTGGATTGGGGCTGCCATAGCCACTGAGTGCCATGACCATACTGAGGGCCTGGGCTTTGTGCTTGCTCTGGCAGAAATCTCCCTGCTGACCCTCCAAGTTGTGCTTGGTGCTCCCTTGTGTGTAGCAAAGAAACTGCTTCTGCTGGTGGGAGCTGGCATTCCCAGGTGCCCTGGAGCTGTTCCTGGTAGGTTGAAGTTCTTTTACTCTGCTGCAGCCATCCCTGCAAACCCATGGAGCAGAGTTTTTCCAATATTTTCCAGGTTACCTTGGAATGGAGAATTACCTCACTGGAACTTTCTGTGGGTTCTCTCTCTTGAAATTTTATTTAGAGTCATACATTTAAGGTTTTTGAAATTTTTGGTGAGAACATCTAAGTGAGGTTCTTCTCCTGCCATCCTTGTCTCTTGACTCTGCCCCCTGCTTATAGGCCTAGACTATAAGAAAATTTTTTTTTTTTTACCTGAGTGTAAGATGGATTAGAGTGGGGAGAGATTTGCGGCAGGAACCCCCAGCACTTTATTTGAATAATATTATTATTATTACAATAATCCATTTGTGTGTTTGTTAAAGTCTATACAGCAGAAAAAATATGTTAAAGCAAAGAATGGGGCATTATGTTGAGATGATACAAAGGTGAAATTAACTGGGTTTTTTTGGGGGGGCTTCATTTTTTTTGTTTCTTTGTTTTTACCTAATGTATAATGGGGAGAGGAGTATGAAGGAATACAGAATGACTACTGAGTTGTGAGCATGAGAGAATGAATAAATGGTATCATGTCTTTAATAGTAAAGTAGAAGGCATGGGAAATGATTTTGGAAAGGAGGCATATTGAATTTGGTTTTCAATATGATGAACTGGACATATCTACTGGACAATCAGTTCATGATATCAGAAAGATACTTGGATATATGAGTTTGGAGTTAAGTCAAGAGATTAGGGTAGTAGAGTTTGATTTAAAAAAATTATAAAAATATCAATAATCCTTACCAACTTTTTTCTTTCTATCCTTCAAAGGAAAAAAAACATATTGAGGCACTGAGATCATTAAAATTTGAGATGGGGCACTGCCAAGATGCTAGCATGAAGCCAGGAAAATGTCATAACTTTTCCAAAACAATTTTAAATGAAACCTCCTAACACACCCTAATGCAACAGAACCAAAAAAATGACTTTTCTGCTCAAGATAACTTGGATGAACTACAGAAAAATTGTCTTATGTTAATAAAAGGGACTCCCCTTTTATTTAGAACAAGGGCAGAGAGCTGGGGTTCCAACAGGAAACTTAGCCATAGCAAAGTTCAAGTTTGAACTTAGCAGGCCAGCAATACAATAAGCAGTGAGGATCCCAATCCCAGTTCAGAAAACAAAGTTTGCATCTAGGAGCATTGATGAATCGGCTATCTTAACACAGAGTGCAAACCCCAAAAACCTGAGTCACCAGAGTCTGAAACCAACATACAAATCCCTGAGTCCTCACAAGAAAAAGCTTGAGATTCTACCCCTATGTCCCAGGAGTAGAGCTCAACTATCAAAATGAACAAAAAAATGAGTGACATACATAGAAAGGTATCATTCTGATAGGGAAGATAAAAATAACATCTCTGAAGAGAAAAACAATGACAAAATGACTATACCAGAAGACTCAAAGGAATTTGTAAATTGGTCTCAAATTTAAAAATATCTTAGAAGGCATCAAACAATATTTTAAAAGAAACAAAGAAGAGAGGAAGAAGAAAAATTGAGAAAGGAAATGAGATTCTTGCAGAAAAATTATGAAAAATTGAAAGATGTAAATAAATAGCTTTAAAGTATAATTGGTCAAATGGAAAAAGTAACAGCTCCAATAAAAGTAAAATTGATTAACTGGAAAAGGAAAGCAATTCATTTAAAAGTTAAATTAAGCAATTGGAGAAGGAATCACCTAAGCAAACTGCAGAAAATTAGAATGGGACAAATGGAAGCTAATGACTCGATGAGAAATCAAACTTTTATCAAACAAAGAATAAAAAATAGAAACAATAAAATATTTTTTAGGAAAACCAACCATGATAGGAAATTGATGCAGGAGAGGTATTTTGTGAATTGTGAGTATACCAGAGCATCATGATCAAAAAACAAAAAAAGTTTAGACAATTATCCTAGAACCAAACAATAAAGTTGTCTTTGAAAGAATTCATGACTCCCCACAAGACAGAGATCCCAATTAAAAAAAAAATTACTACAAGGAATATTAGAGCCAAATTTCTAAATTCCCAGTTAAAAGAGAAAGTATGTAAGTAGTCAAAAAGAAGTAATTTAAATACCAGGAAGCCACAGTCAGAATTGCACAGGATTGGAGGTCTTGGAATACAATAACATGATGTGCAAAAGAGTTTGGATTAAAACCAACAATGTATTATCCATAAAAATTCAACATTTCCTTTCAAGGGAAACAATGGTTACAATGGATTTGCAATGAAATAAAGGACTTGTCAAAAGACAAGAACTGAACAGATAAAAATGATCTTCACACACAAAAATAAAAAGGTATATAAAAAGTAAAAAGAAAGAAAAATATAAATCAATAAAATGGAAAGAAAAGACTTGTAATTCAGGAGAATTGCATTTCTCTTAGTACAACTGAAAGTAGCATACTTAGAGAGTATGGAAAACAAAAAATATGAAAATATGAAAAGAAAGAAGTTCATTGGGAGGACAAGGAGTTATATGACGTTAAATAACAGAAGATGAAGTAAATGAAAAACATTATAGTAAGGATAAAAAAGAAAGGACATGAACATTGAATAAATCTTACTCTCATCAGATATAACTCAGAGAGAATAGCATGAATTCCCAATTGGGTTTAGAAATGTATCCTATCCTACAAAGAAGTAGGAGGAGGAAGATAAAAGAAAAGGAAAATAGGAGCTGATAAAAAGGGAATGAAAAAAGAGAGAGAAAAAATAAATAGGGAACAGGAAAAGAACATCAAAACAATTGGTAGAAGGGAGCACAGAATGGGAGAGGCATCAATCAGAGGCAAAACACTGAAGAAAAGGGAAAAGAAAACAGGACACAGATAAGATGGAATGGATGGAATTTGGTGATCTTCTCCACAAAATGAAAGCTGATAGCAGAATGAACAAGAAAATCAGAATTTTATGAAATGTAGTTTACAAGAGACACATTTTGGGGGACTTCCAACCAAGATGGAGAACAGAAGCTAGGTCTTGTGCTAAAGCCTCCTAATCTTCCCTCATAAACAATATGAAATAAACCTCTTAATGGAAGTCCTATGGACAAAACCCAGAAAGATAAGATAGGTGAACAACACTTACCACAAGGTCTGTCTTCAGGGTTTGGGGGTGTGACAAATGCAGAGTTATGACAGCCAGTGAAGAAGGGCAAGAGCCTGACAAAACTGAGATCGGCCTTGAGGGCTTTTGCTGAGGGAACCACTTCTCTGTGGAGACCCATTTCACTGTGGGCAAATGCTTTGCTCTGAGAAACGCTTTGCTGTGGGAACTACTTTGCTTTGGGAACCATTTTACTCTGGGAAACAACCAGAGAGTGGAGGCTTGGCCATGGGACTTGACAGGCTGGAACTTACAAGAAGGGCTGGAGAGAAGGTTCCAACATCTTGCACCCCATACTGGCCTGGAGGAGATATTATATCCAGTGAGAAAAGCCTCCAATACCCCTTATTAGACACTCAGGGAGCAAAGCCTCCAGCACATTCTATTGGCCATGTACTAGGACATAAAAAAAAAATCTAGTAATCAATTGCAGAAATGCAGAAATAGTGAATATATTTTTTCTCGGATCATAATGCAATAAAAGTCATATGCAATATTGGGCCAATATTGGAAACCTCATTTTGAAGAATGAGTGGATCAAGCAACAAATTATAGAAAGAATTAATTATTTTATCCTAGATAATGATAATAATGAATCAAC
Source organism: Macrotis lagotis (assembly GCF_037893015.1). Lineage (NCBI taxonomy): Eukaryota > Metazoa > Chordata > Mammalia > Peramelemorphia > Peramelidae > Macrotis > Macrotis lagotis. The sequence goes on from NC_133662.1 coordinate 52,716,186, forward strand.
ATACCAAAACCTATGGGATACACTCAAGGAGGCTATCAGGGATTATATTATATCTTTAAATGCTTATATGAATAGATTAGAGAAAGAGGAAATCACGGAACTAAATATGAAACTAAAAAAATTAGAGAAAGAGCAAATTAACCCCCCAGTTATATAACAAATTAGAAATTCTAAAAATTAAGGAGAAATTAATAAAATTGAAAGCAAAAAAACTAAGTGGATATTAACTGCTCATGGATAGGCCAAGCTAATATAATAAAAATGACAATTCTATCAAAATAAAACTACTTGTTTAGTGCCCTACCAATCAAAATTCAAAAAATTTACTTTAATGAGTTAGAAAAAGTTGTAAGTAAATTCATATGGAGAAATGAGAAGTTGAGAATATCCTGAGATTTAATGAAAAAAGTGTAAAAGAAGGTGGCTTAGCCCTATCAAATCTGAAATTATATTATAAAGCATCAACCATCAAAACTGTCCAGTATTGCCTAAGAAATAGAGTGGTGAATCACTGGAATAGGCTAGATTCAATAGCATGGAATCATTATTGTAATCTGCTGTTTGATAAACCCCATGAGTCCAGCCATTGGAATAAAAACTCTCTCTTTGATAAATGCTGTTGAGAAAATTGGAAGTTAGTATGGAAGAAACTTAAATTAGACCAACACCTCACATCCCATACCAAGATAAGAACAAAATGGCTACAGGTTCTAGATACAAAAAACAATATTATAAGCAAACTAGAAGATCAAGGAATTGTTTACATGTAAAATCCATGGAAAGAGAAGCAAATTATGACCAAGGAAGAGATGGAGAACATCAGTAAAAACAAACTAGGTAATTTTGATTACATTAAATTTAAAAGCTTTTGCACAGACAAAACGATTATAGCCAAGATCAAAAGAAATTTAGTAAATTGGGAAACAATTTTTATGACTAGTGTTTCTGACAAATGGCCCATCTCTAAAATATACAGAGAACTGAGTCAATTTTTAAAAAAAAAAAAGACAAGTCATTCCTCAATTAACAAATGGTCAAAGGATATGCAAAGGCAATTTACAGATGAGAAAATTAAATCAATCCATAATCATATGAAAAATTGCTCTAAATCACTAATTATTAGTGAAATGCTTATTAAAACCTCTCTGAGGTAATACTTCACACCTCTCAGACTAGTCAATATGACCAGAAAGTGCAATGATCAATGTCGGAAGGGATGTGGGAAATCTGGGACACTAATGTATTGTTGGTGGAGCTGTGAACTCATTCAACCTTTCTGGAGAGCAATTTGGAATTATGCCTAAAAGGCAACAAAAATGTGCATACATTTTCATTCAGCAATACCACTACTGGGTATATGCCCTGAGGAGATTATGAAAAAGGGTGAAAACATCACCTGTACAAAAATGTTTACAGCAGCTGTCTTTGTGGTGACAAACAAATGCAAACTGAGGGAATGTCCATCAATTGGGGAATGGCTTAACAAACTGTGGTATATGTATGTGATGGAACAGTATTGTTCTATTAGAAACCAGGAGGGATGGGAATTCAGGGAAGCCTGGAAAGTTTTGTGTGAACTGATGCTGAGTGAGATGAGCAGAACCAGAAGAACAATGTATAATTTAACAGCAACATGGGAGTGATGATCAACCTTAATGGACTTGCTCATGCCAACCCAGAATAAATCAGTCACAATTTTGGGATATTTCAGATGGAGAATGTCATCTATATCCTGAGAAAGAACTGTGGAGTTTGAACAAAGACCAAAGACTTTCTATGTACTTTTCTTTTAATTTACAAAAAAACTTATTATGCAATTCTGCTATAATTCATACTATTCTTCTTTAAGGATATGTTTTCTCTCTCATCATATTCAACTTAGATCAATACATACTATGGGAATGATGTAAAGACTAAAAAATTGCCTTCTGTGGGGAGGGGTGGGGGAAGGGAAGTAAGATTGGGACAAAAATTACAAAACTGAAAATAAATAAAACATTCTAAAATAAATTTATAACAAAAGAAACACATTTGATCCAGAGTGATTCACACATCATTAAAGAAAAAAATACTAGAGCAGAATTTATTTTGCTTCAGCTCAAGGAAAAAATAAACAGGCTTAGGAATTCTGAATTCAAACAAAACAAAAGCAATAGTAGTCCTCATTTAAAGAGATAAGGGAGGAAACTATATCTTCCCAAAAGGCAACGTAAGAATTGAAGCAACAACATTATTAAATATATATGCACCAAGTGATATAACATACAAATTCTTAGAAAAGAAGTTAAATGATTTACAGGAAGACATAGATATCAAAACTATATTAGTGTGGGACCTCAGCCTCCTATCCCAGAATTAGATAAATCTAACCAGAAAGCAAAGAGAATGACATAAAAGATACACCTCTTCTTTGTAAATTTGATATGTGTATGTAGAAATATGTATTTATGAATGTATGTAAGTATATGTGTATATATATGTATAGAAAAAATTAAGTATAATAAATGTCAGTAGAAAGTAAAACAAAGTTAATCAGGATTGCAAGGGGAGAGCCATGAAGGTGACTTTTTTCAGAACTTTTCCTTACACAATACTAAATGAAGGCTTTCTTCTGGGGCAAAGTCAAGATGATGGTGCAAAGCTGACAAGCTGTTGGAACCTTTCCTTACCAAAGATATAAGAAGCTTCTCATCTGATACTTGCACTACAGATCACACCAAGAAAAAGAGAAGATTCAAAGAAGTTTTCAACTCCAGATATGGAGGATCTTCATTGAAGATAAGGGAAGAAAGGCTGATAAAAAGGAAGGGAAGGTATAACTGAAAATAAACTGAAATTTAAATTTCAAATAAATCAAAGAGGAAAGAGCAAAATTTTGGTGAGGAGGTAGAAGAGAAAAGGAAAGTGTTAAATATAAATGGAGAAAGATAGCATGAATGGAAATCCAGAATTGATAATCTTAACTGTAAATGTGAATGGGATGAACTGTGCCATAAAATGTAAATTGATAGCAGAATGGATTAAAACCTAGAATTCAACAATATGTCGTTTTCAAAAAACATGTTTGAAGCAGAAAGATGCACACAGGGTAAAGGTGAAAAGTTGGAGTGAAATATATTATGCCTCAGCAGAAGTAAAAATATTTGGGGTAGTGAATATAAGCTCAGAAATAGTAAAAGCAAAAATTAATCTTAATAAAAGTGATAAGGAAGGGAGCTGAATCTTCTTAAAAGGTACCATGGGAAATGAAGTTATATCATTAATAAACATGCATGCACTTAGTAGGATAGCTTTCAGATTCCTAGAAGAAAGGTTGAGTGAAATACAAGGAGAAATAGAAAATAAAACTTTCAAAATGGGAGACCTCAACCTCCCTCTCTCAGAACTAGATAAATCTAACAGCAAATTCATAAGAAGGCAATTAAGAAGGTGAATGAAATTTTAGAAAACATAGATATGATAGACCTCTGCAGAAAACTTAAGAGGGACAGGAAAGAATATATCTTTTTCTCAGTAATGCATAACACCTTCACCAAAATTGACCATGTACTAGAACACAAAAACTTAAAAATCAAATGCAGAAAGGCAGAAATAATAAATACATACATACTTCTCAGATCATGGTGTAATAAAAAATTACATGTAATAAAGGGTCGGGGAAAGATAAACCAAGATAAACTAATAGGAAGTTAAATAGCTTTATCTTAAATAATAGATGTATTAAAAAGAAAATAATAGAAATAATCAATAATTATATACAAAAAAATGATGAAAATGAGACATCATACCAAAATCTATGGTATGCAGCCTAGGCAGTTTTGAGGTGAATGTTATATCTCTTACTGCCTGTATGAATAAAATGAGAAAGAGAAGATGAATGAATTGAGTATAAAACTAAAAAAGTTAGAAAAAGAACAAACTAAACATCCCCAATAAAATACCAAACTATTTATTCTGCAAATCAAGGGAGAGATTAATAAAATAGTAAACAAGTAAACAATTGATCTCATAAATAAATCTAAAAGTTGGTTTTATGAAAAAAGCTAATAAAATAGACAAACATCTTTTTATTCTTTTTAAAAGAGAGAGAGAGAGAGAGAGAGAGAGAGAGAGAGAGAGAGAAGAAAATTAAATAACCAGTATCAAAACTGAAAAAGTTGAATTCACCACCAATTAGGAAGAAATTAAAGAGATAATTAGGAGTGACTTTGCCAAACTGTATGCCAATAAATTAGACAAGTTGAGTGAAATGGAGAAATATTTACAATAATACAAAGTGCCCAGATGAACAGAAGAGGAAATAAATTGCTTAAATAGCCCCATTAGAAAAAAAAATTGAAGAAACCATTAATAAACTGCCAATCCACTTCAGATAGATTTACACTTGGATTCTACCAAACAGTTAGGGAACAATTTATTCCTATCCCACATAAATTATTTAAAAAATAAGGCAGGAAGGAGTTCTACAAACTCCTTTTATGATACATGGTTCTGATATCTAAACCAGGAAGAACCAAAACAGACAAAGAAAATGATAGACCAACTTCCCCAATGAATATTGATTCAAAAATCTTAAATAAAATTTTAGGAATGAGACTACAGCAAGTAATTATGATAATACACCATGATCAGTTTGGATTTATACCAGGCAGGCAGGGTTGGTACAACATGAGGAAAATATTCAATATAATTAAATATATCAATAGTAAAATCAACAGAAACCATATGATTATCACAGCAAATGCTAAAAAAGCCCTTGATAAAATACAACATCCATTCCTACTAAAAAAGACCATAAGGTATAGGAATAAAGGGAGTTTTTCCTTAAAATAATAAATAGTATCTATATAAAACCATGAGCAATATTATATTTAATGGGAATAAACACAGAGCATTTCCAGTAAATTTAGGGGTAAATAAGGATGCCTACTATCACCATTACTACTCAATATAGGATTAGAAAAGCTAGCAACATCAATAATGGAAGAAAAAGAAATTGAAGGAATCAGAATTGACAATTAGGAAGCAAAACTTTTATTCTTTGCACAAAATACAATAGTATACCTAGAGAACCTGAGAAAATCATCTAAAAATTTCCTTGAAACAATTAACAAATTAACAGTGTTGCAAGAAAGAAAAGAAATACATACAAATCATCAGTGTGTCTATATATGAACAACAAAGCCCAAGAAGAGTTAGAGAAATTTCATTTAAATAACTGTATATAATGTTAAATTACCTACCTTTCCAGAGAAAACCTGGAATTGTATGAACAATATTATAAAGCTCTTCTCATTCAAATAAAGTCAGTTCTAAATAATTGGAAAAATGTGAAATACTCATAGTTAGGTAGAGCTAATGCAAGAAAAATTGCAATTCTTCCTTAATTAAATTACTTATTCCAAGCCACACCAATCAAATTACCAAATAAATACTTTACCAAGCTAGAAAAAATTGTAACAAAATTCATCTGGATCATCAAAAGGGCAAGAATGCAAGGGAACTGATGGAAAAAAAATGTAAGGGAAGGTAGTCTAGTTCTGCCAGATCTGAAACTGTGCTATAAAGCTGCAGTCATCTAAACTGCCTAGTACTGGTTAAGAAATCGATTAATGAATTATTGTTTTAGGATATGTTCAAAAAAAATTCACTAAAGAGCTACAGCTATCTACAATTTGACAAAACCAAAGACATAAGCCTTTGGGAAAACAACTCACTATTTGACAAAAAATTGTTGGAAAAACTTTAAAATATTATGGCAAAAACTCAGTATAGATCCATATCTCACACCCTATACTAAAATAAGGTCAAAATGGGTACAGGATTTAGACATAAAGAGAGATACCATAGATAAATTAATAGACCAAAAATATTCTATCTATCTGATCTATGGAAAAGGAATAAATTTATGACCAAACAAGAATTAGATCACATTATAAACTGCAAAATGGATGATTTTGACTATGGTAAATTTAAAAAGTTTTGTACTGATAAAATCAATTCTGCCAAAGTTAGGAGAAAAGCAGAAAGGTGAGAAACAATCTTCACAACCAGGACTTCTGTTAAGTCTCATTTCGAAAATATATAGAGAATTGGATCAAATCTATAAGATCAAAAGTCATTCTCCAATTGATAAATGGTCAAAAGATAAGAGCAGACAGTTTTCAAATGAAGAAATTAAAGCTTTAAGAATATGAAAAATGCTCCAACATCACTATTGATTTGAGAAATGCAAATTAAATAAGGAGTTATCATCACTCACTTATTGGACTAGCCCAAATGAAAAAAAGGGAAGATGATCAATGTTGGAAATGTAATGGGAGGTATGTTGGTGGAGTTGTGAATGGATCCATCATTTCTGGAGAGCAACATCAAACCATTTGACCCAGCAATTCCAATTCTAGAACAATATCTAGAAGAAATTTTTAAAAAAATGGAAAAAGTCCTGCATGTTCCAAAATATTCATAGCAGCCCTTTTTGTAGTGGCAAAAAATTGGAAATTAAGGGGATGTTCTTCAATTGGGGAATGGTTAAACAAGTTATGGTACATTAATACTATGGAATATATTGTTCTATAAGAAACAATAAATGATCAGACTCTAAGGGAAGCGTGGAATAACTTACGTGATCTCATGCTGATCGAAGGGAGTAGAGCCAAGAGAAAAATTTATGCATCATTATTATGAGATGAACAACCTTGATGGAAGGAACCCCTCTCAGCAGTTCAGAGAACTAGGACAACCATATGTGACAGATTATGGACTATATTATCCTCAATCAAAGGAAGAAAAACAAAGAAAACAAAAGAGAAATACTAAATGAAGCCTCTACACAGTCATGAAAGCAACAGATCCTACCAATAGAAGAAAAGATTGAAACAAGTTTTCAATTGAATGCATCATGGAGAAATTTTTTAATGTTTAAAACAAACTTCTTTATTTATTTTTGAATTTTTAAATTTTTCTCCAAATTTTGGTTCCTTTCTCCTACCCCCCCACAGAAGACAATTTGTTATTCTTTACATTGATTATATGCAGTGCTTTGATGTAAATGGAATGTGTTAAGAGAGAAAACCTATCTTTAAGAAAAAAAATGAAAAATAAGGCGTAGCAAGATTATGTAAAAAATATGTTTTTCTTTTTAATTAAAGGTAATAATAGTCTTTCATCTTTATTCAAACTCCAGAACTCTTTTTCTGGATACTGATAGTATTCTCCAACACAGATACCCCCAAATTGTCCCTGATTATTGAACTTATGAAATGAGCAAGTACATTAAGGTAGATCATCAACCCCATGTTGGTTTTATGCTGTACAATGTTCTTCTGGTTCTGCTCATCTTGATCAACATGAAAATCCCTCCAGGATTCTCTGAATTCCCATCCCTCCTGGTTTCTAATAGAACAATAGCAGTCCATTACCTACATATGTCACAATTTGTTCAGCCATTCCCCAATTGATGGACATTCACTCAATTTCCTATTCTTTGCTACCACAGATAAATTTGCTATGAATATTTTTGTACATTTGATGATTTTTATCCATTTTCATGATCTCTTCAGATAACATAAAGAACCAGTTGTGGTATTACTGGATCAAAGGCTATGACCAGTTTTATTGCCCTTTGGGCTTAATTCCAAATTGCTCTCTAGAAAGTTTGTATGAGTTCACAGTTCCACCAACAATATATTAGTGTCCCAGATTTCCCCATATCCCTTTCAATATTGATCATCGTCCTTTCTGGTCATAGTGGCCCATCTGACAGGTGTGAGGTGGGACCTCAGAGATTCTTTAATTTGCATTTCTCTAATAAGTAATGATTTAGAGTATTTTTTGACATGACTATGTATAGCCTTGGTTTCTCATCTGTAAATTGCCTCATGGAGGATTTTCAAAGAAGCTCTGTCTCTTCAAGGGAAAAGAGGCAGCTAAGACCCAGCTAAGTGAGAGAATGGGAAAGCCAGTAGGAGATGTTTAGACACAATGCAGTGCAGTTTGCAGCAAATAGACAACAGCACATGTCCCAGCAGCTAGATAGAAAGCCAGCAGGGAGGATGCCAACTCAAGAAAATGTCTGAGAGTTAGGATCACTGGAGCAAAAGACAGAACTGGATTGGAAACAAATCACTGCATAGGCAGATCCTGGACATAAATAAGGAAACAAATCTCTGTATAGTTAATGCCTGGACTAAACAAGGGATCTCATCCCACTCCCACTATAAAAAAAAGAGCTTTACCTCAAAAGAAGAGCTCAAAAAATCAAAATGAGCCAAAAAATGAGAGAGTACTAACCATAGAAAGCTAATATGCAGAGATATCATCTGAGAAGGTGAAAACAGTAACTAATTACCTAAATGGGAAGTATCAAAGTAGTTTATGAATTTGACTCAAGTCCAAAACCTCATAGAAGAGTTGTAAAAAAGACTTTAAAAAGTAAAGAAGAAAGATGGCAACTTGAAGGGATTGAGTCTTAGGAGCTCTCTGATAAAAACTCATAAACTAAGGACTCTAACTAAACTTTTGAGAGACAGAAGCCACAAAGGGACCCAGTGAGGCAGTTGTCCTACTCAAGGTAACCTGGAAAAGAGCAGAAAGGCTCTGCTCCCCAGGGTCGGAGGGGCTGCTCGCCAGAGGGATGGCCCACCAGAGCCAAAGAACTTCAGCCTCCCGGAGGCAGCCTCAGGGCACTGGGAGCCTCACTCACAGCAGCAGGGAAGTCTCCTGAGCTGCACCCCGGGGATCACCGGCACAAAGTGGGGGAACAGAGGGGGACCTCTGCCAGAGCAAGCACATGGAGCCCAGCCCTCAGGGCACACAGCCAGTAGCCTGGTCTTTAGGCAGCCTAGATCTGGAAACAGAAGCAGGTGGAGCCCATAAGCAGGAGCCATCAGGGTATGAGCCCATTGAGCGGAGAGAGGGGAGTAAAGAGAGACTGCAGAGATCTGTCCTCTGCCCCTGGAACAGGATTCTGGAGCTCTGACCACATTCAGATCCTGATCGCAGTCTAGGACCCCCATAGAACAGCAGGGCCCCCCCCACCTCAGCCCCATGGCAGAGGGGGGCGCTTATGGTCATTCACAGACCAGGAGGGAGGACAGAACCTCACACACTCAAACCCTTGTAGGAGTGTCCCAATAGTTCAGGAAGCACCCCAAAAAAAAAAGGCTTAGGCTGGGAAAATGAACAAAGAAACAAGAGGAAGACCATTGAGAAATATTTTGCAAATGAGCCCAAGAAGGATCAAAATACTCAGTCTGAAGATGAGGAAGCACAAGCTCCTGCATCTAAAGACTCCAAGAAAAAGAGAAATTGGGCTCAGGCTATGATAGAGCTCAAAAAAGACTTTGAAAATTAAATGAGGGAGTTAGAAGAAAAACTGGGAAAAGAAAGGAGAGAGATGCAGGAAAAACATGAAAATGAAGTCAGCAGCTTAGTCAAGGAAATCCAAAAAAATGCTGAAGAAAATAGCATGCTAAAAAAACAGCTTAGGTCAAATGGATAAAACAGTTCAAAAAGTTATTGAGGAGAAGAATGCTTTAAAAAGCAAAGCTGGCCAGATGGAAAAAGAGATAAGAAAACTCTGAGGAGAATAAATCCTTCAGAAAAAGAATAGAATTCAGGGAGATTGATGAATTTACCAGATAATCTGGAATCAATACTTCAAAACCAAAAAAATATTAAAAATTAGAAGAAAATGTGAAATATCTCATTGAAAAAACAACTGATATGGAAAACAGACTTAGGAAAGATAATTTGAAAATTATTGGAATACCTGAAAGTCATGATCAGGAAAAGAGCCTTGACATCATTTTCAAAGAATTACTACAGGAAAATTGCCCTGATATTCTAGAAGCAGAGGGCAAAATAGAAATGGAGAGAATCCACTGATCCGCCCGAGAAAGAGATCCCAAAAAACCAACCCCCAGGAATATTATAGCCAAGTTCCAGAACTCCCAAGTCAAAGAGAAAATATTACAAGCAGCCAGAAGGACACAGTTCAAATATCGTGGAGCTGCAGTCAGGATCACGCAGGACTTAGCAGAAGCTACATTGGAAGCTCGTAGGGCTTAGAATACAATATACCGGAAGGCAAAAGAGCTTAGAATGCAGCCAAGAATGAACTACCCAGTAAGGCTGAATGTCCTCTTCCAGGGAAAAAGATGGACTTTCAATGAACCAGGGAAATTTCAAAGGTTCCTTTTGGAATGGCCAGAGCTGAACAGAAGGTTTGATCTTCAGATACAGGACTCAGGTGAAGCATGGAGATTGGAGGAGATGGGGAAAATATGAGGGACTTAATGAGGATGAACTGCATGTATAGAAAAACGATACTGATAATATTCATATGAACCATCTGAGTTAATAGAGCAGATAGAGGGAGCTTTTATAGTTGAAGCACAGGAGAAAGCTGAATCCGAAGATAAAATATGGTGTAAAAATGGAGTCGATAAGAAAAAAGGGAAATGGAATGGGAGAAAGAAAAAGGAGAGGGGGAATAGTCCAAGATATTTCATATAATAAGATTTTTTTTATTACAATGAGCTATTGCAATGATATGGAAGGGGGAGGCAAGGGGGAATGAGGGAACCTTTGCTCTCATCAGAGATGGCTAGAAGAGGAAACAGCAAATATACTCAATGGGGTATAGACAGCTGGAGTAAGAAGGTAAGGGGAGCAAGGGGAAGGGCTGGGGATGTGAATAAAGGAGGAGAGGATGGACCATGGGGGGACAGTGGTCAGATATAACACATTTTCTTTTTTTACTTCTTGCAAGGGGCTGGGATTGGATGGCCTGCATAGGACCATAAGGCCAGGTGGATGCTGGGCCTAATGGGTGGAATGGGGCCTCAGGGCTTCTTGGCCCCAGGACCAGGGATCTGTCTGCTGCGCCACTCAGCAACCCTACAGCAGAGTCAGAGTGAAAGGAGAGAGAAAATATAGTACATGGTAGTGGAGAAATAAGAAAGGAGGCAGTTGCGATCAGCAATGGCAATGTTGGAAAAATATGGAAGTAACTTTTGTGATGGACTTATCATAAAGAATGTGATCCACTCACGACAGAGTTGATGATGTTGGAAGAAAGACTAAAACACATTTTTTGTTATTATTATTTGGGGGAGGGTGCAGGGCAAGTGGGGCTGGGTGGCCTGCCTGGGGCCACATAGCAGGGTGATCATTGGGTGTCTGGGGCCGGATTAGGACCCAGGTGCTCCTGGCTCAAGGGCCAATGCTCTGTCTGCCACCCAGTCACCCCTATTATTATTACTATTGTATTTTATTTGGGGTCTTTTTTTTTTCATTGTTTTTGGTTTTTGCAGGGCAGTGGGGATTGGGTGGCTTGCATGTCACATGGCTGGGTGATTATTGGGTTTACGAGGCTGGATATGGACTCGGGTGCTCGTGGCTCCAGGGCTGGTGCTTTGTCCATTGCACCACCTGGCCATACCTACAATTAGTACTATTATATTTTTTAATTTTAATTTTTTTCTCCCCCCTTTATGTTTTTGCCCAAACAAGTCTATCTCTATTCATGGGGGAGGGGTATTTTGTTTACTTGTAAACAAGTATATTTTATTAATGTAAAGAAAAACATTTGTACAAAATGAGAATAAAAAATAAATTAAAAAAAAAAGTAAAGAAGAGGGGCAGCTAGGTGGCATGGTGGATAAAGCACAGACCCTGGAGTCAGAAGTACCTGAGTTCAAATCTGGGCTCAGAGACTTAATAAATACCCAGCTGTGTGGCCTTGGGCAAACTACATAACCCCATTTACCTTGCAAAAACCTAAAAGAATAAAAAGTAAAGAAGAGAAAGAGAAAAATGATAAAAAGAAATGAGAGCCCCAGAAATAATTGGAAACTAAATAACGCCATTTAAAAAAATGATTAGATCAAGCAACAAATTATAGGAAGAATTAATTATTTCATCCTAGATAATGACAAAAATGAAGGAACTTACAAAAACCTATGGGATACACTCAAGGCAGCTCAAGCGATATATTATATCTTTAAATGCTTACATGAATAAATTAGAGAAAGAAGAAATCAATGAACTAAATATGCAACTAGAAAAATTAAAGAAAGAAGAAATTAAACCCTCCAATTAAATAAAAAATGAAAAATTCTAAATATTAAAGAAATTAATAAAATTGAAAGCAAGAAAACTATTGAATTAATAAATAAAATCAAGAGTTGGTTTTATGAAAACAACAATAATATTGATAAGCATCTAGTCAATTTGAGTTAAAAATTGAAGAAGAAAAACAAATTGCTAGTATCATAAATGAAAAAGGTGAACTCACTACCAATGAGGAGGAAATTAAAGTAATAAATTGGAATTATTTTACTCAATTCTATGCCAATAAATTTGACAATCTAAGTGAAATGGATGAATATTTACAAAAATTTAAGTTGCATGGATTAAATGAAGAGGAAAGTAAAATCCTAAATAACCCTATCTCAGAAAAAGAAATTCAACAAGCTATTATTTAATCCCTAAGAAAAAATCTCCAGGGTTAGGTGGATTCACAAGTGAATTCAATAAAACATTTAAGGAAAAATTGGTTCCAATTATATATTTGGAATTTGAAAAAAATAGGTGAAGATGGAAATCTGCCTGTTTCCATGACACCAATACGGTGATGATACCTAAACTAGGAAGAGTTAAAACAGAGAAAGAAAATTATAGACCTCTCTCCCTGATTAATTTACATTCAAAAATCTTAAATAAAGTCATAGCAAAATTATTTCAAGTTTTCACTGGGATAATACATTATGATCAAGTATGATTTATCCCAGGAATTCAAGTTTGGTTCAATATTATGAAAACTGTTAGTATAATTAATTATATCAATAACATGCCTATCAGAAATCATATGATCATGAAAAAGCTTTTGACAAAATAGAGCACTCATTGTAATAAAAACACTAGAGTGTAGGAATAAATGGATTGTTCCTCAAGATAATAAACATTATCTATCTGAAACCATCAACAAGCATTATATTCAATGGGAATTGGTTAAAGGCATTCCCAGTAAGATCAGGGGTGAAACAAGGATGCTCATTATCACCACTACTATTCAATATCATATTAGAAATGTTAGCTTCAGCAATAAGAGAAAAAAAAAGAAATTGAAGGAATTAGAATTGGGAAGGAAGAGTCAAAACTTTCACTCTTTGCATATGACATCATGGTGTACCTAGAGAATCTTAACAAATCATCTAAAAAACTTCTTGAAATAATTAGCAAATTTAGGAAATTCACAGGATATAAAATAAACCCTCATAAATCCTCAACATTTCTGTATATGACTGGCAAGATACAGCAGCTGGAAAGAGAAATCCCATTCAAAGTAACCTCAGAAAATATAAAATACCTGGGAGTCTATCTGCCAAGGCAGACTCAAAAACATTTTGAAATCAATTACAAAGCACTTCTCACACAAATGAAATCAGATTTAAATAACTGGGCAAACGTCAACGGTTCATGAATAGGTCAAGCTAATATTAATGAAAATGTCAATTCTACCTAAACTACCTGTTTAGTGCCCCACTAACCAAAATTCCAAAAAAATTACTTTACTGTGTTATAAAAAGTTGCAAGAAAACTTATATGGAGAAATAAAAAGTCAAGAATTTCCAGGGATTCAATGAAAAAAAGTGCAAAAGAAGGTGGTTTAGCCTTACCAGATCTAAAATTATATCATAAAGCATCAGTCCTCAAAATTGTCTGGTATTAGCTAAGAAACAGAGTGGTGGATCAGTGGAATAGACTAGGTGCAATACCAGGAAATGAGTATAGCAAGCTCCTTTTTGATAAACCCAAAGAGTCAAGCTATGGTGTGAAAACTCTCCCTTTGATAAAAACTGTTGGGAAAATTGGAAGACAGTATGGCAGAAATATAGATTAGAGCAACACCCTATACCAAGATTAGATCAAAGGGGATACAAGAATTAGAAATAAAAAACAATATTATAAGCAAACTAGGAGATCATGGTAAAGTTTACCTGTCACATATATGGAAAGGGAAGCATTTTATGATTAAGAAAGCAATAGAGAAGAACATCAGGAAAAATAAACTAGACAATTTTGGCAACATCAAATTACAAAGCTTTTGCACAGACAAAACCACTGTAACCAAGATCAAAAGAAATGTAGTAAATTGGGAAAAAATGTGCAAGTAGTATTTATGACAAGGGACTGATTTTTAAAATATACTGAGAACTGAATCAAATTTTAAAAAAGACAAGCCATTCCCCAATTGACAAATGTTCAAAGTATTTGCAAAGGCATAGTCATATGAAAAATTGTTCTAAATCACTAATTATTAGGGAAATGCAATTTAAAACATTTCTGAGGTTCCACCTCACCCCTCTCAGACTGGCCAATGTGACCAGAAAGGACAATGATCAATGCTGGAAGAGTTGTGGGAAATCTGAGGCACTAATACAATGTTGCTGGAGCTGTGAACCCAATCTTTGGGGAGGGTCATTTGGAATTATGCCCAAAGGGCAACAAAAATGTGCCTACCCTTTGACCCAGCAGGAACACTACTCATCTTATGAAAAAGGGTAAAATCATCACTTGTACAAAAATATTTATAGCAGCCCTGTTTGTGATGGAAAAGAATTAGAAATCAAGTGAATGCCCTTCCATTGGGGAATGGCTTAACAAACTGTGATAATGTATGTGATGGAATACTATTTTGCTATTAGAAACCAGGAGGGATGGGAATTCAGGGAAGCCTGGAAGGATTTGCATGAACTGATGCTGAGCGAGATGAACAGAATCAGAGGAACATTGCACACCCTAACAGCAACATGGGGTTGATGATCAACCTTAATGGACCTGCTCATCCCATCAGTGTAAAAATCAGGCACAATTTTGGGGTATCTGCGATAGAGAATCATCTGTCTCCAGAGAAAGCATTGTGGAGTTTGAACAAAGACCAAAGACTATTATCTTTAATTTTAAAAATACCCATTATCTTATTATGTAATCTTGCTATATCTTATACTTTATTTTTCTTCCTTAAGGATATGATTTGTCTCTCATAACCTTCAATTTGGATCAATTAATACCATGGAAACAACATAAAGACTCATATGCTGCCTTCTGTGTGGGTGGGGGATGGGAAGCAAGATTAGGAGGAAATTGTAAATTTCAAATTAAATAAAATCTTTAAAGAAAAGAAAAATATCTTGGCATATGTGTGAAAAATCAATCAGAAAGAAAAAGAGAATACAGTAAAAGGCATGAAGGAAGTCATGTTAATAGTCTATACAGATGGAAAAGAAGATCTGTAACAATTAGTTTCCATTTGGAGTTCTTAATTTTAGGAAGTCTTTAAATAAACGGTAGGAATATTTTTTGGAAATAGAAAACCTTCTAATAATTTAATGTGTAATTTTCAGAAAGGCTTTGCAGATTCATAAATATATTGCATAATATCATTGCATACATAATTTTCTCATACGAAAATTCATTATATTATTTTTGTTCCATTACTTAATAAATTTCAATGAAAGACATCTATGAGATTTTGTAGGTATTGACTTTTATTATTTGTATGCAAAAGGCATTAGACTCTTGTACATTGGGAGGGGTCAGAATTTAATCTTCAAAATAATCTCAATTTCTGAAGCAGGATTAGTATATACTATTTTTTTCCCAACTTCACACTCACATTCAAGATCTATCAATTATTTTTTGCATAGTTTTAAAGTGTATTTCTCCCTGGAGCATTATCCCTAATTAAAGCTCCTGAGAGTGTTGTAGAGGTCCCTAATTCAAATAGAATTTGGGACTTTCACTTAAGTATTTTTTTTCAAGATTGCCAGTTTGAGGGGCACATGAATCAATTTAGTCTCAAGTGCTTGGATAGCTTTTAATATGCTTTATAATGATCCTTCTAACTAACTATGTGGGGATTCAGTTTTGCTAAGTCAGGAACACTAATTTTTATCTTTTCTATTACAACTTCCACAAAATACTGGATGGGGACATAAATTTACAGCATTGAAATTTTTACAAAATATAATGACTTTAACAATATTTCTTTACATATTTATGTAAAGGTTACTATTACGTCTACTCAACCTATATTCCAACAAAGATAAAAAAATTAGAGTATGCACCACACTGAATTATTTTTCAAAATAAGAAAAAAACCTTTGAAGTCCTAAGAGCTGATGAGTAATTAGGAGACGTTTTCTCCTGTTTTCTCATGTTTCTGCTAGTGATCCTGAAGATATCAGTAAGCTCACCAAACCTCAGACTCCTCATCAGTAATAGCAAAAAATGAAAAAAAGATCTCTATGGATAACTTTTCAGTTTTGTTTAATTTTGATTGGTTTTGTTTTTAGTTTAGGATTCTGTCTGTCTCTTAAAGGCAAAGTATCAGGATATATAAGATTTGAATCATTTATTATCATGGAATCAGTTCTGTGAAGTTGGAAGAGACTTCAGATGGCAAGAAACTTAATGCCTGTTCAGAGAATGAATCTGATCTATAATAATATGGTCTTTCCGACCACATTAAAAACACATTTACAAGGTTGTTAAAATTTTTTCAGATAGATTGCGGTTTGGCGCTCGCGGCTGGCGGAGCTCAGCAGCGGCGGCGTTCCCTGCCCAGTCCTGCCCAGTCCTGCCCAGCCAGACCTGACTACTCTGTATCCTTCCTCCCGCGGGGGCGGGCGGGGGGCGCACACTGGGACTCGTGCTCGGGCTCTCCCCGCCCCCACCTCGGCGCGCCCCGCCCCGGGCCCGGTGCCACTTGGGAATGCTCATCCCCTCCCCGCCCCCGGGCCCTGGGCCTCCTCCTCCCCTGCCCGGGGCCTGGGCCAGGGCCCAGTTGGCTGAGGCTGGGCTGGCCTAGGCCAGGCTGGCTGAGGCCGGGCTCGGCCCCAGTGCAGTCTTCCCGCCCACTCGCGCCTCTCTCTCTCCCCAGGGCGCAGTGGAAAGACCCCGGCGGGGGCTCCTGTGGGGCTCAGCCCGGCGGCCCTGGAGGAGCGAGCGGCCCGCGGAAATCCCAGACTCCGGGAGCGAGGAAGAAACTTAGATCCAGTGCATTACTTCCCTAAAATCACAAGCCCTGGACCTGAGGCCCTTCATCTCCTTCCTCCAGACATCTAAGGTCCTCTCTGCCAGCAACAGGAACATTCCTCAAGTGAGATGGCGGCGGTGGAGTTCAAGCAAGAGTCCTCTCCTGTTGCACCTGCTGTCATTGCCTTCTCACCTGAGACACAGTCTGGACTTAAGCTCTACCAGGATCCTCCTGACCTCCATGATCATGATTATGAAATTTGTATTAAGAAAGAGGAGGCTTCAACAGAGGAAGAAATTGTTAAAGTAAAGGAGGAAGAGGATGAGGGAATGGATGAGGGAATGCCTGAGGGAAAAATCCTAAATGAAGTATCCCCGCAACTAAAATCTGAGGACGATTCTAATGTGAATGACAGTTTAGAAAGTCAGAGAGAGACCCCTCAAAGTACCATAATATACAAAATAACTCCTGAAGGGAAAATAAGGCGTGAAGTTAAAGACCACACAGGAAGCTCCAGCCCAAACTCAAAAGGAGATATCCTCCACATATGTGAAGCATGTGACAAACGTTTCAAATATCGTTCAGTTATTATTAAACACTTGAGAAGTCACACTGGAGAGAAGCTTTATAAATGTAAGGATTGTGTAAGATTCTCTAGCCAGAAGTCCGATGTTACTGCACATCGCTGAATTCATACTGGGGAAAAACCCTATGAATGTGATGATTGTGGGAAAACTTTTGTTCATAGCTCCCAAGTTACTAGACATCAAAGAATTCATAATGGAGAGAAACTCTATGAATGCAATGAGTGTGGAAAAACTTTTAGCCAGAGCTCAAACTTTATTCTGCATGAGAGAATTCATACTGGAGAAAAGGCCTATGAATGTAATCATTGTGGCAGATCTTTTAGTCAGTTTTCATTACTTGTTGAGCATGAGAGAACTCATACTGGAGACAAACCATATGAATGTAAAGAATGTAGAAAAACCTTTAGCCACAGCTCAGGTGTTATTAAACATCAGAGAATTCATACAGGGGAAAAACCCTATGAATGTAATGATTGTGGGAAAACTTTCATTCATAGCTCACATGTTATTAGACATCAAAGAATTCATAATGGGGAGAAACCCTACAAATGCAGAGTGTGGAAAAGATTTTAGCCAGAGCTCTGATGTTACCAAACATCAGAGAATTCATACTGAGGAAAAACCCTATGAATGTAGTCATTGTGGGAAAACTTTTGTTCACAGCTCACATGTTATTAGACATCAAAGAATTCATAACGGAGAGAAGCTCTATAAATGCAGTGAATGTGGAAAAGCATTTAGTCAGAGCTCAAATGTTCTTTGACATCAGAGAATTCATACTGGAGAAAAACCCTATGAATGTAGTCATTGTGGCAGATGTTTTAATTAGTTTGCATTACTTATTGAACATGAGAGAGTTCATACTGGACAGAAACCCTATCAATGTAAGGAATGTGGAAAAACCTTTAATCAAAGATCAGATGTCATTCAACATCAGAAAATTCATACTGGAGAGAAGCACTATTCATGTCATGAGTGTGGAAAAACCTTCAGTCGTAGCTCAGCTGTTATTAATCATCAGAAATTCGTATTGGAGAGAAACCATATATGATTAAGTATTGTGGAAGTACCTTTAGCGCATGGTCAAGCTTTGCTAAACATCAGAAAGCTCATTCTGAAGAAAAGCTTTATAAATGCACTGAATGTAAAGAAATTTTTCTTCAGAACTCAGAGCTGATCAACCACCAGAAAATTTATCATAAAGAGCACATTCCAAAACAAGAACCAGACATTGAAGTGAAAAAAGAACCTGAGTGAGCAGGGAATCCAGTTTAAAGCAGCTTTCCACAATTTTGGAAGCTCTGGGAGGTCAGAAATTTAGCTTGTTTTATATAGGACCTAACCCACCATCTCCTAAGACCTGCTAAACAAATTCTTATTGGTTCGTTAAAAAAAAAAAATTCTTCAGATAATTAAACATACATATTATATCCCCTTCAGTCTACTCTGATCCAGGTAGGTTAAACAATTCCAATTACTTAAGCACTGGTTTTTGGTGGTACTGTCTATTATATCAATCTGTCTATTTATCATCCTCTAGAAATGGTCCAGATGAACAGTTAGCCTTTCTAAAATGCCATGCAGAAACAGTCATAAAACTAAGAATTTTCCCTAAAACATAGTCCTAGAACTGTACTCTATATTTCTTTTAAAAGGCAAAATGAAAATATTCTTTCTATGATAATACTGATAATGGAAGATAATAATTGTATTTATATTTTTCTAACTTATTCATTACACCAACCTCATGATGTAGACAGAGCAAGATTTATGTTTTAAATCTCTTTAAAAAATACAGTCACTGAGGTTCAGAGAGCCTACATCATGTGCTAAGGGATAACTATCTTGGAATTTTCAGAAGTCAGAATCAAATTCAATATCTCTAACTCAAAATTAAATACCCCTTTTATACCATGCTCAACTACTTCATATTGCTGCTTCTAATTGTTTATTTTATACCCTACTAGGTTAAAAGTTCAGGTGCCCAAACCTAATTTTTCCTATCCCCAAATGCCTAAATGAGAGTAGAAGAAAGAAAATGTGCGTGTTCGTGTGTGTGACGGTGTGTGTGTGTGTGTGGTGTGTGTGTGTGTGGTGAGAGAGAGAGAGAGAGAGAGAGAGAGAGAGAGAGAGAGAGAGAGAGAGAGAGGAGAGAGGAGAGACAGAGAAAGTAAAAAAATAAGAAAAAAGAAAAGAAAGAAGGGGAGGGAGGGAGGGAGGGAGGAAGGGAGGAAGGGTGGAAGGAAGGAAGGGTGGAAGGAAGGAAGGAAGGAAGGAAGGAAGGAAGAAAGGAAGGAAGGAAGGAAGGAAGGAGCATAGATTTTACCATTGAAATTTTACCAGAAAGGCCCTCTCCCACATAGAAACAACAAGAAGAAAGGAGAAAGCTGACTGTTGTTTCTGAGGAAACAAGTAAAGTGTATCATCACAGAATTGTAAAGGGGAATAAATAGTTGAAAAACGTCTAGACAAACAGCCCAATCCTAGAACTTTTTGATACAACTTATTCACATAAACTTTTAAAAATGTACCTTGGATTTTTTCATAACCAAATTTTTTAAAGTAGGACATTTTATTCAATATTTTACAATTTTTTGTTGTACTAGATCCTGAAATAGTAAGATGTTTTGCTCAGTATACAAATTATTACTGGTATTATTGCATTTCTGTGAAGATTATTAAAAATGTATGTGTCTAAATTTGCAAGTAGAAACTAGGTGTTTTCTAATATGCTGATTAGATTAAATAAATAACTTAATATGAAAGGAAATTTAATATAACAAATCAAAGAAGATTTTGTCAAAAAAGAAAAATACTGATTACTTGTAAATTTATCAAAACAACTACAATATAAAAATGATCAATTACTCAAATGGTGGTTTTTTTTTTTATCTCTAAGGGGCAGGTTTGACTTTTAAAACCTCTTCCTTTATTGTGCACTTCATGCACATTCCAATATCAGTCATTTACTAACAGTCAGACCTAGGTGAAGTTGCAGAACTCTGTTTACCTCAGTTTCCTCATCTGCATAACTATCTGGATAAGGAACTGGCAACCCACTCTATTGTTTTTGTAGGAAAATCCCAAATGGGGACAAGAAGTGTCAATGTACCATTGAATGACTGAACAGGAGCAACAATGAATTTAGAATTGGTGAGGGAATCATATGTAGTGAAATTGAAACCACTCAGAGCTACAGACATACACTGAGGTAATGCAAAATGAACTAAACAGGGACAGGAAAACAATATGCTTAATTATTAAAATACTATAAAGGAACAATAGCAACAATAACAACTATAAAGTAATCTAAAAATGACCATAATAACCTTGCCTAATGAAGAGATGTGAGAAAACACTACTCCCTTTCCAGACGTAAGGGCCTTGGATGTATAATATTCCCTAAATATTATAATATACATATATATGCATATATACATGCACATGCATGTGTGTATATGTACATATATGCATATACATGCTTTCCTGAATCCTTTAGCTCATCCTTCTCCATTCTTTACTCTGGACCCTCTTAATTATGCCTTTGAAATGTCTTCACTTCATCTTGGAAGCTTACTCTATTCCTAGAATTAACATTTTGAATGAATCCAATGCCTCTGTTACTTCCACCTATTATTGCTTTTCTTAATCTCTATTTAATGAAAAGTCTCCAGGGAAGTCATGTCTTTATTTTTCTCCAGTCTTTGCTACAAAATTTCTACATCATGTCCCTCCTTTTCCCGGTATCTTTTCCCTCTTATCTCCAGCCCTGTTCAACATCCTTTTTATGTATAGATCATTATACTTTTCCCCCTTAAAATCAAAACACCTCCCCATAAACAGATATATACAAACTAAAAATGAAAGTTCACAGATTTTGCAAAGAAAACATCTCCCATAACACTTTGCTTGTGGATAAGTTTGTATTTGGTTCAGATATGAGTGACCTATTACCTCTATAAAATTGAGTTTGTGGACCCTTACAACCCACAAAATGAAACCCACATAGACTTAATTTGGATTGTTTTCCTTCCTTTTTTGTGGTTATATTCTCAATAAAATGTTGTTACATAGTGAGCACTTGCTAACAACTTACTGACTTGACTTGGAATGATATAGAGGCAAATCTAAGAAATGTAAATATCAAAACCTATTCATGAAAATCTATTTAAAATAAAATTTTCCTTCAGGTTAGTTTCCTCAACTTTTTATTACTTTTTTATATTTGTGGCATATTTCTCTCCACATTAAGACTCTGTCTCTTTTGATAGTTAGGAATAAATGATTAGAATCAGTGTTCTTTTCTTTTTTAGGGGTGAAGGAAGAAATGAATGAAGCAATGCAATTGGGAAAGAATGCTGAAGTCAGAGTCCTCAAACAAACCTATGAGTTTATTTGTGCCCCTAGAGTTATAAAGTAAGATGGGGCTATGTATAATGAATGATAGATATAAGAATTTTGGTTTTCTAGCATCATTCCATAAGGCTATTACTTTGTGAATTCCTCATTGTTCGTTATTCAAACTTTACTTATTAAACTTTGAATTTATATTTCCTGATTTTGAAATTGCTATGCTTAGGATAGCTAGAAAATAAGCAGGAAAAAATCCAGAAATCTGTCATCTTGAGAATAGAGTCAGTCTTTAATGCAGAGTTCTTTCTAATTCATATTCTTTATTTTTTTTCAGCATATCAAACTCCCCTACAAAAACAGAATGCAGACTAGTTGAAATTACCTACAATTTCATTATTATTTTGCTTTCACCATGTCAATCACAGTACTTTATACATTATAAAAACAATAAATGTTTAATATAGACTATAGAAAACAATGTATTTGCTTAGTTCAGTTCAATAAATTGAACTGTTAGTCTATTAACATAGTAATCCTTAATTTGATTGACTGGTTCATCCCGTAGTTAGGTCTTGGTCCTGGTTATGACAAAATATTAAATATAAGAATCCTCAAACAATACTGGTGAGTTATTAAAAATGGGCATTGGAGAGAAGGTAGATCAAGTCCTTCTCCCTCATCTAAGTTTCAATTTCTATCCTTCTTTATTTCTCTCTTTATTCTACCTTTTTTCCAATCTTGTATATCAACACAGTTCTATGATAATGGTAACAAAATGACTTTGACCAAAATGAATACATGTTTATTTTAAGCTTCATTTCCAAAGTGTGACACTGCAAAAAATACAAACAGGTATATAGGCACAGTGAGTCTTATTGCAGTAACAGCAGGAGTGACTTTGATATCTTCCCCTGACTGCAGTAGGACCTGGAGGTTGAAGATTACCTGACTGAAGTAAAGATTTGCAATTTAATAGAAAGCAAGCTAAAATCAAAATGATGACTACAAACAGCAATAAAAATAGCTTTTAATCACTTTTCCATATACTGCCTTCAATAAATTGAATATATAAGAAGCAAAAGTTCCTATGAACAATACATTCTAAATTCAGTCTCTAAGTTAATGCCAGTATTTTTAGATTCTTTTTAGAAATTATAGAATAAATTTCATAAGAGGTAAAATAACTTGATTAAGGCAAAGCTTGATTCCAGACCTTAAATTTGCATGTTGTTCTCTTCAAGTTTAGAACACAGGAATCTTCCTTCTTGATTACATCATTTTTTATTAATAATCAAGCCTCCATTTTTCAATATGCCTAACTGGTATTTTAAGATTTATCTTTGTTATTGTCTGGATCAGTGATTTAATAAAAGGAGAGCTTCATATAGAACCTTGTTTATATATAGAAAGAGATAAGCAATCAATTCCTCTAGAACTCAAAATCTTAGGCAATTGCCTTGGTGGTTTCCAGAGGTTAAATGATTAGACTGTGCTCTAACTGCAAGCATGTGTTTGAAATAGGACTTGCATACACACCTTACTAACTCTAAATCTTCTACCTTAGTCCACTATGCCATGCTGTCCCTCAAAGAAATTTTATGAAAGAAAAATACAATTTGCCTTCTACATCACTGAGATTTTTTTAGGTTATACCTATAATTCCAGAGCCTATGGGACAGTACTAATTTGTAAGATTGATTGAAAGTATTCATGTATGATGCAAGTAGATATAAATTGTGAAAAGTGCCATAAACTAAACATTGAAAATAGGCTGATCATATCATTTCATTGTTTAGAAAGCACTTTAATTTATGGAGCATTTCAATATCAGTTCTCCTGATCATAACCACCATTTTTAGATGAAGAAGTGAATAATATTAGAAAATAGGATGGAAAAAAATGGTGAAGAGAAGCTAGGAAACTCCCTGAACTTCTCCTAGTCTTCTCAATCAATTTTTATTGGAGCTGCTAAAAAGATTCTAACATGACAAAATTCACAAAAGTCACAGTGAAACAACTGTTTGGTTCAAAATATCTTGGAGGGGCTTTGGGAAAGATACATCTCACATGGTTAAAAATGAAACACAGTCCAAGTTGGGAACAGGAAATCCATATGGAGGCTATTAGACACAGAACACATTAGTAACCAAGTGTCCTGGGAACCAGTTCAGCAGGCCAGCAGTAGAAAAGACCATCAATGAGGACCCCAAACCCATCTCAGAAGGCATACTGAGAGCCCTGGAATGCTGCTGAAACGGACAGGACTGGATTGGACAACCCTAATCCAGAGAGCAAGATGCCATTGAGGAAATCCATTGAACAGACCTCCAACCCCAGAACAAAAATCTTGGGAATGAAGATCAAATACTGCAGGAAGAAAGCTCGTCTTTTCTATTGAACATAAAATAAAATTTTTAAAAAGAGCCCTAATAATAGAAAGCTACTAAGGCAACAGGGAAAATCAAAATCCCATGACTGAAGAGTAAAACACTGAAAAATTGTCTGCATGTAAAACGTCAATATGTGAACACGATTTCAAAAATCACAGGGGTAGATGAAAATTTGGAAAAGGAAATGAGAATATTAAAAAATTAAAAAAAATAAAATAAAGCACAAATATTGCCTAAAGAAAGCATCTCCTTTAAAAGTAGAATTAGCAGGGCAGCTAGGTGGTGCCGTGGATAGAGCACCGGCCTTGGAGTCAGGAGTACCTGGGTTCAAATCCGACCTCACACACTTAATAATTACCTAGCCTTGTGGCCTTGGACAGTCCACTTAACCCCATTGCCTTGCAAAAAAATCTAAAAAAAAAAGTAGAATTAGACAAAAGGCTAAACAAAGAAAATGAATTCTTAAAAATTGGAAAGGGGAATGTGGAAACTAATGACTCTACAATGTATTAATAATCTATCAATCAATTTTTCCACATCTCCAATACTGAGCATTTAACTCATTTGTCATTTTAGTGAATCTGATAATGTAAGATTGTGTCTCAGAGTTGTTTTAATTTGCATTTCTCCTAAGAATTATGATTTGGAGCATTTGTTCATCTGACTGTAAAGCTACTTATTTCCTCATCTGAAAGCTACCTGTTCATATAGACCATTTACCAACTGGGGTATGCCTTTTAATATTATAAATTTGATGCAGTTCATTATATGTTTTAGAAATGAGTACTTTATCAGAAACAGTAGAAGTGGAAATTATTTCCCAAGTTTCTGAATTCTTTCTAATTAAGGCAATATTGGTTTTATTTGTGTAAAAAATTTTGAATTTAACAGAATTGGAATTAATTGTTCCTTAGATGTTTTCTGGAACTCAATTATATTTCACCCTTTTCATTTTCTGTATTTTTTTAAAAATCTGTTTAACTAAGGATTTATCTATTTTACTAATTTTTCATAAAACTAAGTTTTTTTTTTATTAGTTCAATGATTTTCTTTCAATATTAACAATTCTCCTTTGACTTTTAAAATTTTTAATCTGACATTTAATTGGGGATTTTAAATTTGTTCTTCTTTCTAGCCGTTTTTTTTTTGTACATGGACAATTCCTTGAATTCTTCTTTCTCTATTTTATTCATATAAGTATTTAGAGACACAAAATTTCCTCAAAAACTGTTTTGATTGTCACGCACAAGTTTCCTGATATGTTATCATTGCCATTTTCTTGGAGGAAATTGCTGATTTGTATGATTTGTTGTTTTATCAACTCATTCTTTAAATTTGATTAATGAAAAAAACTCTAAGTAATTAATTATTGCGTTTCCAAATAATTTTTGGTTTATATTTCCTTGGCCCTTTAATACACTTAATTTTTATTGCAAGTTGATCTGATAAGGATGTATTTAAAATTTCTGCCTTCTGCACTTGATTCTGAGATTATTATGTCCTATGACCTGCTCAGTTTTTCTGTAGATGCCATCCATGTACTGGAGAAAAATAAGAGGTAATTTTTTACATCCCATTCTATTCACTTAATTTATTTCTTGATTATTTTGTAAATTAATTAATTTATTTATTCTCGTTCATATTCATATGTATATTTTTAAATTACAAAACTTCATTCTACCCTCCCTTAGCAGATCATAGTCTCTGTGGTGAATAGTCAGATTAGCATTGTACATGTATATTTGCGATAAATATGTTTATTTACTGTATAATTTTTATGCAGTGTTGATCAGATTCTGAAGTGTGGGTTTGTATTTTTTGTGTTGTTTTGTTCTGTTTTTATTCTTCTAGATGTAGATAACATTGTCAATAGCTGGTCTAATATGGTTTTCCTAGCTCTTTGAATTGCTGAGAGGAGCTGCTTCCATTAAGGTTGAACATCTCTCAATGTTGTTGTTAATGTGTACTTGTTCTCTTAGTTCTGGCTCCCTTCTCTCCACAATAGGTCTTTTTAATTCATTCCATGCTTCTCTAGAGTCCAACCATGAATGGTTTCTTAAAGAACAATAATATTCCATAATATCCATATACCATAACTTGTTTAGCCATTCCCCATTTGATGGGCATGCACTCAATTTTCAAATTTTTTCCACTACAGAAAGGACTGCTATGAATATTTTGGAATATGGGGGACTTTTCCCACTTTTAAAAATTTGTTCTGAATATAGAACTAGAATTGGAATTGCTGAGTCAAAGGGTATGAACATTTTTATTGCTCTTTGAGTATAACTCCACCAACAATATATCAGTGTCCCAATATTCCCACAACCTCTCCAACATTAATCAATTTCCCTTTTTTATTTTGGCCAATCTGATAGACATAACTCATTTTTGTTTTTATTTGCAAGACATGCAAGACACTGATAATTATTTGGAACATTTTTGCAAATGATTATCTATCTATCTATCTATCTATCTATATCTTTAATTTCTTCATTTGAAAACTGTCTATTCATATCCTATGGCCATTTATTAATTGGAGAATGATTTGATGCAATTTTCTATATATTTTATAAATTATTCCTTTATC